>NC_069500.1:706880649-707243149 GCF_027579735.1 Bombina bombina | reverse complement strand
TGAAGGATCAAAAAGCACATTTAGTACAATTACAGTAAACATGTAAATGGTCATGGCTAGATAACAACAATGTTGCGTAAATACTGTTACTGTTGACAGGAACATTTATTTTTAAGGGCAAGTTCTTTTGTAACCAGCTTTTAACCCTTTAAAGGGACAGTCTACTCCAAAAAATGTATTGTTTAAAAATATAGATAATCCCATTATTACCCATTTTCCAGTTTTGCATAACCAACAGTTATATTAATATACCTTTCACCTCTGATTATCTTGTAGCTAAGCCTCTGCAGACTGTCCTTTATCTCAGTGCTTTTTGCAGACTTGTATTTTAGACAATTAGCGCTGACTCATGAATAACTCCACACGAGTAAGCACAATGTGATCTGGCACACATGAACTAGCAGTGTCTTTCTGTGAAAAGCCATAATATATATGCCCTGAGATAAATGTGTCCTGGAGGGGCTTAAAAACAGGCAGATATTTTGCATAGTTGCCAACAGTCCTTGATTCCAGGGACAGTCCCTGGATTTTGTTGTATGTCCCTGGATTTTTTTTGTCCCTGGAAATGTCCCTGAAAATCTCTTTTGCACAACATTTGTTGTATGTGTATATATATATATATATATATATATATATATATATATATATATATATATATATATATATATATATATATATAGGCTTACCAGAAGTCCCACTTTTACTGGGATTGTCCCGGTTTGGAGGCGCTGTCCCAGTGTCCCACCCAGTTGTTCATTCTGTCCCAGTAGGGTTGCCACCTCCAGGTTTCAAATCATGTGTCCAGGTTTCAGACCACCTGAAACCTGGACACATTATTCAAAATGACTGGACTGTGGCTCTCCAGCATAGTTGGATGCTGGTACTTTGTTACATACAGCCCTGCTTAGCTTAACGTTCGTGTCCTTCAAAGTTTACATTTAGTAATACAGGCTGAGTGAGCAGCATAGGGTTTTTTTATTTTATAGTACTACTTGGTTTATTTTTCTAAGAATTTAACACCCCCCCGACCCCTGGTGACATCACCGGTAATACACCTTTAGGGGAATCATATGGGTATGACCAGGAAGTACAGACAGGCAGGATTTTTGGCGTGGATCTTGCTTTACTTCATGCAGGATAGCATTTTGGCTGTAATCTTCCTGCATTATGGTATAGAGTAGCCTCTTAAACAGCTTTAGCAGGTACGTGTTTCTTTTTTACTTTCATTCAATGTTGTATTTATGCCTTATCAGTTTTTGGCTCTGTTCCTTAATTAGACACATAAAACACATATTACACTGCAGATAATAAATTGTGAAATTGATAATTATGAAAGTGATAATTATGCTTGATGTTTGGCATTATTTAGAATCTGAGATTTAGATTAATGATTTATTTGCCATGACAACGTATTTGTGCCTTTTTCACTAGGGGGTGGTGTTATGGTCTATTTAAACTGTGTGATTCACTTGTTTGACTGAGGAAGGGTAGAGCATCCACGAAACATTACACACATAAAAGCTACTACTTTAAAAGGACCGGTAATTGCCACGCCCCCTTGACCACGCTCCTGACCACACCCCCACTGGCACCGCCCCAGGTGGTCCCAGTTTCACCTCTAAAAATGATGGTAAGCCTATATATATATATACTGTATATATATATATATATATATATATATATATATATATATATATATATATACACACACACACATACATATATACAGATAGATAGATAGATGATAAATAGATATAGTGTATTATTTAAATATAATTCATTCCTAATGGAATATTGTTATTAAGTGAGCGCTTAAAGCTGAATAGGCTGGGACCACAGCTATTTAAAATGTTAATTTAATATATTACATTAATAGACAATGGGTCAGAAATACAATTTTTAAAATAAATTGGGTATAATCGTTAAAACCTACATGGATCCATGAGAATAATATAAACACTAAATCTAAAATGTATAATAATAACATTATTCTCATATATTATTCTCATGGATCCATGTAGGTTTTAACGATTATTCCCAATTTATTTTAAAAATTGTATTTCTGACCCCATTGTCTATTAATGTGCTATATTAAATTAACATTTTAATTAGCTGTGGTAACAGCCTATTCAGCTTTAAGCGCTCACTCACTAACTTCCTTATATCTGATATTTTGTAGTCCACTAGGGGACTTCTGTCAGTGAGCTTTAGACGCTGTCCTAGCACTCAGTTTACTACCACATTCTTCTTGGAATATTGCTATTATTATTGAATGGGTTCACATATTATTTGTCTTTCTAATTTTGATGCTGTGTTGTAAAAATAACCATATGCCCAGAATGTGTTCCAGAGACTGGGTAGGTGTAAGAGCTTGGTGCTGTAATCTGTATAATACACTATGGATAAGTCTAAATTATACTATTACTTTCAAATGGGTGTGTTATGATTGCAGAATTGAGTGGGCGGAGCAGTTGAACAGTAGGTCGTCAATACTCCAGTAACCCGCTTGCTTGCTCTGCTGCAAATTGTCCCTGGAATTTTTTTTTAAATGTTGGCAACTATGATTTTGATGTTTAAAAGTTACAAAGTATATTAATATAACAATGTTGGTTGTGCAAAGCTGGGGAATTGGTAGAAAAGGCATTATCTATATTTCTAAACAATAACAAATTTGGAGTATACTGTACCTTTTAATTAAGTGCTTGAAGTTTGAGGAGTTTTTCTATTGCTGGAGGCCAGAGCGATTTTTACTTTTTATGTATGTATTTGGGCTTCATTTCTGGGAATATGTGTATACGAAAATATTAAAGGGACATGAAACCCCAAAAAAGTTTTCAATTTACTTCTATTATCAATTTACTTTGTGCTAATGGTATTCTTTATTGAAGAGTTAAAAAAAACTGCTGCCATACAGTGGGTATTGAAAATAATCACCCCCCCCCTTGAAAATAATCACATTTTGTGGCTTTGCTGCCTGAAATAAAGACAGACACAGTTTTTGTTTATCCAGTTGTAATTACTCAGTGCAACTTAGAACATTCAAGTGAAATATATAACACCAACATGTCAGACAAAAATATAGACAAAAATATAGAAATATAGCGCTGCGGAATCTGTTGGCGCTCTACAAATAACCGATAATAATAATAATAGACAATTCAAAAACAGAATTACTGAGTTGGAAAAGGATCACCCCCTTGTGTCAGTATTTTGTTGAACCACCTTTTGTTCTTTAATTACAGCCTTTTGTCACTTGGGATATGTCTCTACTAACTTTGCACATCTAGACTGTGCAATATTTGCACACTCTTTTTTGCAGAACTGCTCCAGTTCCTTTACATTTGATGGTGACCATTTGTGGACTGCAATCTTCAAGTCATGCCATAGATATTCAATGGGGTTTAAGTATGGTCTCTAACTAAGCCATGCAAGAACATTCATCTTTTTCTTCTTCAACCACTGTGTAGTCATTTTTGCTGTGTGCTTTGGGTCATTGTCATGTTGGAAGGAAAATCTTCTTCCCATTGATAACTTCCTGGCAGAGGGCAGCAGATTTTCCTCAAGAATTTGACGGAATTTTGCCACATCCATTATTCCGTCTAAATTGACAAGTGCTCCAGTGCCTGCTGCAGAGAAACACCCCTATTGTAGGATATTACCACCACCATACTTTACTGTAGGTATGGTGTTATTAGGATGGTGAGCTGTATTGGATTTCATCCAGACATATCGTTTGGTGTTAAGGCCAAATAATTCAATTTTAGTCTCATCTGACCATAACACCTTTTCCCATATGGCCTCAGAATCTTCTAAGTGTGTTATGGCAATTGGCAAAGCTCAGTCATGACTGCATGTGTATGACAGAAAAAATTAGACCACACCACAATAGCAATGTGAATGTGTGTCCAAGAGAAAAGGTGCGCCTATTTTATGCTACTCCCTAAAAATAGATAAAACCAATCAGGTGATATACTAAATCTTAATATGATATGATCATATGATATTTTAATATAAAAATCCTTATATGAGAAGTAGTGTGTACCTCGCAGATAATATGTACCAAATAAGCAAACAAATAATAAGTATGAACTACTAATTATATATACTTAAACATAATCCTTGAAACCAATAATGAGAAGAAATACATCCATTAGTACCAAAATAGTCCCAATGAAAAGATCTTCCAATCTGTAAACATCAAAGAGGACCCCAATCGGTGGCTGCTCTCTCCAAAAATATTTGTAACAGTACCCTTCGTCCTATAAAAGACAAAGAAGAGGCGCTCTGGTGCAGATAATCCTAGGATATGTGAGGGTAATAGAAGAGAACAATGACTCAATACTCACAAGTGTATTTGCACATCCAGTGCAATAACTAACGGGCCGAAGCTTCAGAGCCGCTCGGCTGACTCACTCGGGACCAAACAGCTGCGTGCGACGGTTGCGTATCAAAGGGTGAAGATGTGAATCTGTAATATAAGGCAGAGGACGCCCTTGGTGCAGAATACCCAAAACACGGTCAGACACACAACAGATAGCGGTGGACCTATACTCACATACGGAGTTGCACAGCCAGTGCAATATCAAACATCTACATGATGTAGCCAGATGAAACGCCACTGCAGCCGAGAAACGCGTTGCAAAGCAACTTTTTAAAGTTTTTAATAAAGTTTTATCTCTGTCCTACCTTGCTCTGAGATAATTATTCTCCACCCAAATATTATTGGGTATAACAATTGCCAGTCCTCTGTTCATCATTTGGACCAGAACGACAGTGGTTTGCCTCAATCTTAACAGCCATCAGTCTTGGAACTATCATCCGGCTTTCCGGGAACAGCTGAATTGATCACAGGGATTCAGCCGAACGGCTCATAAAGATTCGTCTTGTTTGATATTGCACTGGCTGTGCAACTCCGTATGTGAGTATAGGTCCACCGCTATCTGTTGTGTGTCTGACCGTGTTTTGGGTATTCTGCACCAAGGGCGTCCTCTGCCTTATATTACAGATTCACATCTTCACCCTTTTATACGCGACCGTCGCACTCAGCTGTTTGGTCCCAAGTGAGTCAGCCGAGCGGCTCTGAAGCTTCGGCCCGTTAGTTATTGCACTGGATGTGCAAATACACTTGTGAGTATTGAGTCATTGTTCTCTTCTATTACCCTCACATATCCTAGGATTATCTACTCCAGAGCGCCTCTTCTTTGTCTTTTATAGGACGAAGGGTATTATGACTGCATGTGGCCTTTCTTGAGGAGTGGCTTTTTTCTTACAACCTTCCCATACAATCCACATTTGTGGAGAATTTGTGATATTGTTGTCACATGCACACAATGACCACTCTTTGTCATAAATTCCTGCAACTGCTTCAGAGTTGCTGTGGGCCTCTTGGAGGTAGCTTCTCTGACTAGTTTCCTTCTGGGTCTTTCATCCAGTTTGGAGCGACGTCCTGATCCAGAGAGGGTCTGTGTTGTACCAAATACCTTCCACTTCTTAATAATAGAGTTCACTGTGCTTCTAGACATGATAAAGCCTTTGATATTTTCTTGTATACATCAACTGACTTGTGCCTGTCCACAACATTATCCCGGAGATCTTTTGACAGTGCCTTGCCACCCATAGTTGATTGTTTGCTTCAGTTGCACTACCAGAGACTGAGATGCTCCAGGAAATATGCCCACAGCTGATCACAGTAGATGGTCAAATGGCTTTGTGTGTGCCGTTGAGAAGGTGATTAGCTACACCTGATTGAGTTTACAAGTAATTTTAGGAGGGTTGATCCTTTTTTTAACTCAGTGATTCTGTTTTTCAATTGTCTTTATTTTTGCCTGACATGTTGGTGTTATATCTTTCACTTGGATGTTATAAGTTGCACTGAGTAATTACAATTGGATAAACAAAAACTGTGTCTGTCTTGATTTCAGACTGCAAAGCGACAAAATGTGATTATTTTTAAGGGGGGTGATTCTTTTTTCAATACCCACTGTTTTAGCATCAGTTCAGCTTTTATGTCTTTTTAACAACTTTTATGAAACATGTGTTTGGTTTTTCTAAACCACATTTTTATCAAATTCAGTTTTCTCACTAAAAGTAATTTTTTTTAAAAGCCATACACCTATATTACGAGTTTTGCGTTAGAGGCTATGCGGTGCTAACGAGCAGTTTATGCACACCACTCACTTACAGACAGCGCTGGTATTACGGGTTTTTACAAACCCGGCGTTAACCGGAAAAAAGTGATCGTAGAGCAAAATTTTGCTCCACATCTCACCTCAATACCAGCGCTGCTTACGTTAGCGGTGAGCTGGCTGAACGTGCTCGTGCACAATTTCCCCATAGGAATCAATGGGGGAGAGCCGTCTGAAAAAAAACCTAACACCTGCAAAAAAGCAGGGTTTAGCTCCTAACGCAGTCCCATTGATTCCTATGGGGAAAATACATTTATGTCTACACCTAACACCCTAACATGAACCCCGAGTCTAAACACCCCTAATCTTACACTTATTAACCCCTAATCTGACACCCCGACATCGCCAACACCTACATTATATTGATTAACCCCTAATCTGCCGCTCCGGACACCGCTGCCACCTACATTATACTTATGAACCCCTAATCTGCTGCCCCCAACATTGCCGACACCTACATTATATTTATGAACCCCTAATCTGCCGCCCCCAATGTCGCCGAAACCTACCTACACTTCTTAACCCCTAAACTGCCACCCCCAACGTCGCAGCCACTATATTAAAGTTATTAACCCCTAAATCTAAGTCTAACCCTAAAGTTTGTATTTTAACTAGGTAGAATAGTTACTAAATAGTTATTAACTATTTAATAATTACCTAGTTAAAATAAAGACAAATTTACTGTAAAATAAAACCTAACCTAAGTTACAATTACACCTAACACTACACTATAATTAAAATAATTCCCTAAATTAAATATAATTAAATAAAAATAAATAAAATTATCTCTAAAGTACAAAAAAAAAACCCCACTAAATTACAGAAAATAATAAACAAATTACAAGATTTTAAAACTAATTACACCTAATCTAATCCCCCTAACAAATTAAAAAAGCCCCCCAAAATAAAAAAAGCCCTACCCTACACTAAATTACAAATAGCCCTTAAAAGGGCCTTTTGCGGGGCATTGCCCCAAAGTAATCAGCTCTTTTTCCTGTCAAAAAAATTACAAATCCCCCCCAGCATTAAAACCCACCACCCACACAACCAACCCTACTCTAAACCCCACCCAATACCCCCTTAAAAAAAACTAACACTAACCCCTTGAATATCACCTTACCGGGAGAAGTCTTCACCCAACCGGGCCGAAGTCCTCAATGAAGCCGGGAGAAGTCTTCATCCAAGCCGGGCAAAGTGGTCCTCCAGACGGGCAGAAGTCTTCATCCAGACAGCATCTTCTATCTTCATCCATGCGGCGCGGAGAAGGTCCATCTTCAAGACATCCGGCGCAGAGCATCATCTTCCATCGAAGTCTTCTTACTAAATGACGGTTCCTTTAAGTGACGTCATCAAAGATGGCGTCCCTTCAATTCCGATTGGCTGATAGAATTCTATCAGCCAATCGGAATTAAGGTAGAATAAATCCTATTGGCTGATGCAATCAGCCAATAGGATTGAAGTTCAATCCTATTGGCTGATCCAATCAGCCAATAGGATTGAGCTGGCATTCTATTGGCTGTTCCAATCAGCCAATAGAATGCCAGCTCAATCCTATTGGCTGATTGCATCAGCCAATAGGATTTTTTCTACCTTAATTCCGATTGGCTGATAGAATTCTATCAGCCAATCGGAATTGAAGGGACGCCATCTTGGATGATGTCACTTAAAGGAACCGTCATTTAGTAAGAAGACTTCGATGGAAGAGGATGCTCCGCGCCGGATGTCTTGAAGATGGACCCGCTCTGCGCCGTCTGGATGAAGACTTCTGCCCGTCTGGAGGACCACTTCACCCGGCTTGGATGAAGACTTCTCCCGGCTTTGTTGAAGACTTAGGCCCGGTTGGGTGAAGACTTCTCCCGGTAAGGTGATCTTTAAGGGGGGATTGGGTGGGTTTTAGAGTAGGGTTGGTTGTGTGGGTGGTGGATTTTAATGTTGGAGGGGGATTTGTACTTTTTTTTACAGGTAAAAGAGCTGATTACTTTGGAGCAATGCCCCGCAAAAGGCCCTTTTAAAGGCTATTTGTAATTTAGTATAGGGTAGGGCTTTTTTATTTTGGGGGGGCTTTTTTTATTTTGTTAGGGGGATTAGATTAGGTGTAATTAGTTTAAAAATCTTGTAATTTGTTTATTATTTTCTGTAATTTAGTGTTTTTTTTGTACTTTAGATAATTTTATTTATTTGTATTTAATTTAGGGAATTAATTTAAAGGGACAGTAAACCTAAAATATAATGTTATATAATTCTGCACATAGTGCAGAATTATATAACATTATAATAGTTCTATCGTTATTAAACCTTATATTCCCTTTTAATTTTTTTAAAATATGCCAGTTTTTCAGACCCGCTCTCTGTACTCTGCTGAGCGGGTCTGTTTTTATTCCACAGCGCATCGGGCCAGCTGTATAGTCACAGCCCGGCCCGACCGCGCCATAACACTAAGTGCAGCTCGCTCCTGCTGTCAGACAGAGCAGGAGCGAGCTGCACTCAGTGTTATGGCGCGGTCGACGTTGTGGGCGGCAGATTAGTGGTTAATAAATGTAGGTAGGTGTCGGCGATGTTAGGGACAGCAGATTAGGGGTTAATAATATTTAACTAGTGTTTGCGATGCGGGAGTACGGCGGTTTAGGGGTTAATATATTTATTGTAGTGGCGGTGATGTCCGGTTCGGCAGATTAGGGGTTAAAAAAATTATTTTAGTGTTTGCGATGTGGGAGGGCCTCGGTTTTGGGGTTAATAGGTAGTTAATGGGTGTTAGTGTACTTTTTAGCACTTTAGTTAAGATTTTTATGCTATGGCGTTGTCTCCTGTCAGTTTTGACAGGAGAGGGTGTACCGCTCACTTTTTGGCAGACTCGTAATACCGGCGCTATGCAAGTCCCATTGAAAATATAGGATACGCAATTGACGTAAGTGGATTTGCGGTATTTCCGAGTCTGGCCAAAAAGTGAGTGGTACACCTGTACCTGCATGACTCGTAATACCAGCGGGCGTTAAAAAGCAGCGTTGGGACCGGCCAACGCTGCTTTTTAAGCCTAACGCACAACTCGTAATCTAGCCGATAGTTTTTAATATTCTAGCTTCAATTATATATTGGTATTCGTAATTATTGGAGCAATATTGACACCCGATCACTAAAACAGCAAATATAAGCAATATATACTGTATATAAAATCAGAATACCTGTAGATATTTTTCCCTTGAAGTACCTGTCCAGAAATTATCTTTAAACTAGGCTATCCTATATGTTTTCATAGAAAAATTATTTCACCTTTCTAATATTATATCATTTTCTGCTATCCAAAGTACACATTAATTGCACATACGCATATTTAATAATAGTTTGTCCGATTAAAATTAACCATTATTAATATTAGCTAATTTTAGCTTAAAATTGGCTAACATTTTAGCCAGGTGTTCAGTAAAATTAGCAGAGTGATGCACCTACTAAAAAGGTCCTGAAAAAAGCACTATGGGCCCCATCCGATATGCAGTGCCGCCCGCAAAAGCCGGCGACGCCAGTTTTTGCGCAGGTTTGGTATCCTATATACAGCGCCGCTTATAAATGCAGCACGTATATTCCACCCGTCGGACGTAGTTTTTTTACCCGTAGACTAACATATAAAAGACGCGCAATTTGGTATCCAATATCCAGCACAAGGCCTTACGTGGCGAAAATGGAGAAATCTTACTCCATTTTCACCTTGCCATAAAATGCAGCCGTAGCAGGCCTTGCCCTGAGTATGGGAGCAATGTAACTCCCTAAAATGCCTGCAAAAAAACCCTAACACCTAACGCATGCGCAATGTCTATCTACCTGTCAACCGCAATCCCCCACAGCAATACCTAATAAAGTGTATTGACCCCTAAAACGCCGCTCCCGGACCCCGCCTCACCTAAATAAAGTGTTTAACCCCTAAACCCTAAAGTCTAACCCTAACACCCCCTGACTGGAGGACCACTTCTGCCCGGATCGGATGAAGACTTCTGCCCGGCTGGAGGATCACTTGTGCCCGGATCGGATGAAGACTTCAGCCCGGCTGGGTGAAGACGGCTCAAGGTAGGGTCATCTTCAAGGGGTTAGTGTTAGGTTTTTTTAAGGGGGGATTGGGTGGGTTTTAGAGTAGGGGTGTGTGGGTGGTGGGTTGTAATGTTGGGGGGGGATTGTTCTTTTTTTACAGGTGAAAGAGCTGATTACTTTGGGGCAATGCCCCGCAAAAGGCCCTTTTAAGGGCTATTTGTAATTTAGTATAGGGTAGGGCATTTTATTATTTTGGGGGGCTTTTTTATTTTATTATGGGGCTTAGATTAGGTGTAATTAGTTTAAACTTCTTGTAATATTTTTTTAGTTTTTGTAATTTAGTGGGGGGGGGTTGTACTATAGTTTAGTTTATTTAATTGTATTTTATTTTAGATAATTGTAGTTAATTTATTTAATTAATTTATTGATAGTGTAGTGTTAGGTGTATTTGTAACCTAGGTTAGGATTTATTTTACAGGTAATTTTGTAATTATTTTAACTAGGTAGCTATTAAATAGTTATTAACTATTTAATAGCTATTGTACCTAGTTAAAATAAATACAAAGTTGCCTGTAAAATAAAAATAAATCCTAAAATAGCTACAATGTAATTATTAATTATATTGTAGCTATCTTAGGGTTTATTTTATAGGTGAGTATTTAGTTTTAAATAGGAGTAATTTAGTTAATAATAGTTATATTATTTAGATTTATTTAAATAATAATTAAGTTAGGGGGGTGTTAGGGTTAGACTTAGGTTTAGGGGGTAATACATTTAATGTAGGTGGCGGTAGTGTAGGGGGTAAGATTAGGTGTTAATACATTTAATGTAGGTGGCGGCGGTGTAGGGGGTCAGATTAGGTGTTAAAACATTTAATGTAGGTGGCGGCGGTGTAGGGGGGTCAGATTAGGTGTTAATACATTTAATGTAGGTGGCGGCGGTGTAGTGGGGTCAGATTAGGGGGTAATACATTTAATGTAGGTGGCGGCGGGGTCCAGGAGCTGCGGTTTAGGGGTTAAACACTTTATTTAGTTGCGGCGGGGTACGGTAGCAGCAGTTTAGGGGTTATTACATATAATGTAGGTGGCGGTGGGCTCCGGGAGCGGCGGTTTAGAGGTTAATACTAGGATAGGTTTATTGCGGTGTGGGCTATGGCGGTTTAGGGGTTAATAATTAGGCTTATTGCGTTGTGGGGGGTTGTCGGTCTAGGGGTTAATACATTTATTATTAGGAGTGAGAGGGGGGATTGTGGATATAGGGGTATACGTATCAGGCTGATTTTTGGGAGGCGTGTTAGACAGTTACGGCAGATTTAATATTTTAGTTAGTTTTTTTAGGCGCAGGCAGTTTCTCAAGTGCCGTAAGTCACTGGCGACTACAGAAATTTGTAGTTACGCTCATTTCTGGGCATCGCTAGTTTATCCGACTTATGGCACTTTAGCAACTTCCGGCGGGGTATATGTAATACCCTGATGTGCAAGGTGAAACTACGGGTGGCTTGGGTTCCCTCGGTTGCGCCGAAAACTATGCCGTATATCGGATCGCGCCCTATATGTACAGGCATACCTCGAAGATATTGCAGGTTCAGTTCCAAGCCACCACAATAAAGCGAATATAGCAATAAAGTGAATCACACTCATGTTTTGTTTCCCAGTGCATATACATATATTATATTTACACTATTCTGTAGTCTATTAAAGGGACAATCCAGCCAAAATTAGAATTCACATGGATACATTTCAATTTTGAATAGAAACATTTTTTGCAATATACATGTATTAGCAAAAACGCTTAGTTATTTCAAGTGTATTTAAGTATGCACCATGCACAAGCATTTTAAATAAAGCATTGTTTAGAGCATCGGTCGCCAACCAGTGGTCCATGCGCTGGTGGTCCACGAGAAGATGTTGGTGGTCCTTGACACCATCAAGCAGGAATTAATCTCCTCTGATGGTGTCACCTTCATTACGCCAAAACTCCAGCTGGACATCAGTGAAAACCGACGGAGGAGAAGTTAAATTACAATCTTCCTACGCACATTGCGTAGTAATGCGCAACTTGCGTAGCTAGATTGTATTTTTAACTCCTCCTGCCTGGAACGCTTATCAGAGAAAGATGTTTCCATTCTAAAGCCAGCAGAGGTTGTTATAGTCTTGGCTTAAAATAGTGGAAATAAAGTATATTTCTTTCCTTTACCTGTCTCTTTGTAGTAGTTTTCCTAATTCCTTCAGATGGACTTACATCATGACTCCAATTTCTGTCCATGATCATAAGTAGTGTTGAATAATTCCTAACTGGGGAGGAAACTTGGAAATCTTGCAGTCCTTTTAAACATAATTCTTTTTTTCCCCATGTTCTGCCTCTCTGTTTCCAGCTCAAAAGTTGGCACTCACCCTTCATCTGTCATTTGGAAGTATTATCTCAGTTCTGTCATTCAGTTAGTTAATTCCAAAAATAATTCTTAAAAATGTGTAAATATATACATAATGTAAACTTAGCTATGGTTATACTAGTTATGTACAGTATGTATATATATATATATATATATATATATATATATATATATATATATATATATATATATATATATATATATATATATATATATATATGTAGTATACAGGTTTGTACCTTTAAAAAAAAAAATCATGTTAGTGGTCCACGGGATTCAAAATTGTGAGAATAGTGGTCCCTGAGGTCCGAAAGGTTGGTGACCCCTGGTTTAGAGAGCCTAAGATGCTTGTATATTTTAGTAACGACTCAATGGGGTAGATTTATTATATGGTGGGCGGACATGATTCGCTGTAGCGAATCATGTCTGTTCGACATCGCTAAATGCAGATAGCATACGCTGTCGGCGTTTAACATTGCTCAAGCATTTCTTGGGATATGCTTGTGCAATGCCGCCCCTGCACATTTGCGGCCAATCGGCTGCTAGTAGTGGGTGTCAATCATCCCAATCGGCGGACAAGTGGCCGATCAGGATGATTGACTCCCCGCTGCTTCTTACAAGCCCCACTGGCACTCTGAGCAGGTACAATATTTAATATGCTGGTGCACTAAGAATATCTAGCTATGCTTCACATGCACGTGCAGAGAAAAATGTTAACACTAGCACAGTGCCAAATTTTACTAGAAGCATTTTTGTCAATACATATATATTGCAAATAGTTTTGTTTTTTAGAGATGTAATTAATCTATGTGCTTTTATATTTTACCGGAATATCCCTTTGGGTGTGCAATAGCATTATGTCTAAAAAACAATGTACATATCTTAATTAAAAAATACTTTATTGATAAAAAATGGTAACCATGATCTGAGCCTTTAGTGAGTCATAATCTTTTTTGCTGATGGTTTGTGTAAATACAGGTGTGTATATATATATATATATATATATATATGTATACTGTACATGTGTATTCATGTGTTTATATATGTATATATGTTGGAAAAATGGCCCTGATTGACTTGTTCGACACAGAGTTACCACAAAACTTCAATTTGTAAAAAGAGCAATATTTGTGGAGTGCAATAAAGTGAAACACAATAAAACGAATTATGCCTGTATGTATGTATATGTGTATACATGCGTATTTATGTGTTTATATGTGCATGTATGTTAGAAAAATGACGCAGATAGACTTGCTAGATGCAGGGTTGCCATAAACCTTCAATTTGTTGAAAAAGTAATATCTGTGAAGCACAATAAAGCGAGGTACAAATCTGCTTTTTTTTTTTTAATTAAAGGGCCATGATACCCAAATGTTGAAACACTTGAAAGTGATGCAGCATAGCTGTAAAAAGCTGACTAGAAAATATCACCTGAATATCTCTGTAAAAAAGAAAGATATTTTACCTAAAATATTCTTCAGTAGCCACATCCCATTGTAAAGGACTTCTAAGCAGCAAATCAGTATGTTTGTCCCGGGACAGCCGAAGGATTGAGCCGCATGCACTCTTATGTTATTTCCCTATTCAGGTTAAGGAAGTTTATTATGAAATCTCATGAGAGTTAAGTCAAATCTCATGAGATCACAGTAAAAGAGTTCATGACCTCAGCACTGCTGATGCTGTTTGGCTGCAGTTAATTTCTTCATTTTTTTTTTCTTTTTTACCTGCATCTGGGCAGTAACTGAAGTATAACTTTTTACACAGAACTTACTCTGCTGAGCTGAGGAGATTATGAGGTAAAATATCTTCCTTTTTTACATCGAGATGCTCAGGTGATATTTTCCTGTCAGCTTTTTACAGTTATAATGCATCTGTTTTAAGTGATTTAGCATATGAGTATTATGTCCCTTTAACTGTAAGGGAAAGACTATTCGAAGTCGCTTAGAATGCATTGTATCCCCTGAGCATACAGATATTAAACATGTACAGTATATGTTTCTGTTGAGTCCATCAGCTAATAAAGTCTGCAAATGGCCAACATCATGGGTCTGCACAAGTGTGCTGTTATTATTATTGACAAAATAAAAATGATTTTAGTAATCAGGTCTTATGAACCCCCAAACCCAATTTAAAGGGCGATTATAGTGATACAATTACATGCTTTAGTGGCCATCTGACCAATTAGAGAATCTTATTTAAAATTGAGGTTTCTGATATATTTGTCTAACTCTTTTTCTCTAGAATTCACTGTAACTTAGTGATGATGTAGTTATTTTGTTTTGGAAATTGTCTTTGAAACTCTTTTTATTGTGACATGGCAAATGTTGTATGTACTAATTTGCTAATAACCTCAATAAAAGAAACTTTAAATAAAAAAATAAATACATTCTTTAATTTGTTAGAGCATGTAATTTTATCACTAGTGATGCGTCAATGCTGCATGTTAGATCTCACAAATGTGTTAAACACATAGTTAAAGTGCCTCATAGGAGATGCAAAACACTGCTGTCCCTGAGTGGAAGCTGCTACTGATCCAATCATCAGCACTTGTTGCAAAGGCAGTGTTCTAGCATTTCACTAGGTCTCTGGTAGACTGATACTGGGGACCTGGGATGTGAATTCAGTGTAGCGAATTATCATATTACTACATCCCCAGCAAGATCAATACTGTAAGGGTCTAGGAACTTCATTTAATGTTTAGGTGATTTCTGGGTCCCCAGTAGACTGACTCTGTGGGGGACCTGTAAATTTAATTCAGTGGACTTATTGGCAGATCACCAACCACCCTATACTCATCAGACAGTAACCCTTACACTATCCTCCCACTAGTAACCCCCCACACACACACAAGGCCCCATATGAAATATACCCCCACTAAATGTGTGATGTTATTAACCATTTATAAATCAGGGTGGTTTGGTTTACTGTCAAAATTGAACCTGCTTATTCTTTTGGTAGCTTATTATGAATTCTTCATATTGGGCCCAGGTGTAGGTGAAGAATTCAGATTATCCTAACTTTGTGACGGTATAGTCTAGATAGTGACTCATATTTTGCTTAACCCTTTCCTTTACTGCTCATCAGCATGTCAAACCACACAGTAAATAAACATCAACAGCAGAAAATAAATAAAAGAATAATACAGACACCCAATAAGGAGAACTCCTGAGTGTTCAGATATGTAAATGACCAATCAGAGTGACCATATAGTGTCCAGTAAAGTCTTTCTCTTTTTTTCTTTGATGCAAAGATAACAGTAAAAAATTAATAGCCTTTAAGCACATGTGAAATCAGAATTTTATTACAACAATGGGGACTCATTTTTCTATTTTAACCCTTTGAGTGCTAAGCACTTTCCCACCTGGGTGCTAAGGTGATTGAAGTTTTTTTTAAAAAAAAATTTTTAATTTTTTTTTTTAACTTTTATATAAAGACTTACACCATTGGAAAGGTTAGGCGATTACCTTTCCAATGGTGGGTCTTGGGGGTCTCTAGCTGCTCAGATGCCTGAGATACAGGCGTCTAAGCAGCATGCCCCCTTTCCCTATATTTTGTACTGTTACTTGTTAATAAAGTTTTGCGGTGACGTCATAACGCCATTGCGCGTGACGTCACCGCACAAAACGTGAAGCCCCGGCGATGCCTGTCACTTCATAGGCACGATCGCCGGGGTAGGAGCAGGTGGGAGGCCCCAGATCTCCCTCAATGTGGGAGCCGTCGTTAGCACCAGAGTGGGAAACTCTGTGACGGCTCAGAGCCGTCGTTAGCACTCAAGGGGTTAAAGCAGAAATGTCTCAATCTGTGAAAAAATGTGGTCACAAATGAATTGATTTGAAATAAAATTGTCTACAAATAGAATCTGAGGACCAATCTGCTGCATTTAAAATATCTTGAAGCTCTACCAATTCGATTAATTCTTTAGAAGCAGCAGCTCCTCTAATAGAATAAGAGGTAAAAAAAAGTCCACACCTGCCTGATTCATGATCCATTTCACTCACCTACTAATAAAAGAGGCAGGGAGATAAGGGGGTACATATGAAATGAATAACTGTTTAGAAGAGGATTTAAGTCTGAAAGAGAGTGCTCTATTTTTATGTTCTTTGAGACACAAAACCACACATAAAGAAGTTTGTTCTGAAAAATAAGGATAGAATATAGATTTAGAAAGAGTCTTTGTTCTTCAAGAAATAGAAAATATATCACTCTGAGAAGAAAACATCTTAGAGTCAATCGATGGCTTTGACTTGTTAACTTGTAAGAAGGCAGAGAAGAGTAGCAAGCTTGCAAGTAAGTTGTTTCAAAGATAATTTATCATTAGGGGGGCATGATCTAAATACCCACATTCACTTTACTTTAATTTGCTACTGGGACATATTTTATTTTGATTTGTCAGCTATAAAAAATCTTCAACATTTTGCCTAGCAAAATGTCTAGGGCTGAAAGAACTAATCAATTAAATTGGTAATAATCAATAATGAAAATCTATTCTAATTATCGATTAGTTGGTTGTGAACACTCCAACTCTGGTGGGAGGAAGCGTGCTGGAAAATCTTTGGAGGAAGCGGCAAGCACTGGGAACCTTCATTTATCCAGTCAATGCCTGAAGGATCTTTCCTGTACAGACAGGAACGCCGATCTGACCGATATTACTTGTGCTGGTGAGCATGTAACTTGTTTACTGTGATGCACTCGCTGGCAGCCGAGTGGGATTCTGTTGTTGTAATGACAAAAACTGTGGGGGACTTCAAGAATGCCTGGGAAAAGCATAAGAATAGCCTATGAATTAGATAAATGTATACTTTTAGGAAATATTGGGCAGACTTTTTGGGCCTATGGTTCTTATCTGCTGTCAAATCTATGGGATCTATGTAATTGAACTAGAATAGTGGTATGTCGGCCTACTAATTGCTTAGTTTCATCCTTTTGTCTTTTGAAAATTTTGAATAGCTCTTATATTTGTTGCTTTATGGATTTATTTGCATCAGAATATCAATATAAATTGATTATTTTGACGTTGTTCCGTAGTTTGAAACATTATTAGTAAACAGCCTGCTTTTATTTAACCCTTACAATCTATTTACCGCAGATGATGACCACGTGTCATCATGCGGGAAGAGGGCACTTTGGGAGCTCATTGCGGCTCCCTCGGTATATGCACCTAATCCCTGGTGGTCTAGGGTTTTGGCATTGACCAGGAAATCGGGGGATAACATTGACGTCACCACGCATATTTCACCAAGCCCTGGAAACTTGCCAGGAAGATGAAGAGGACTTAAAGGGGTGGTCTTCAAACCCCTCAATCACAGCTCCCTTAAGCCATATAAAACTCCAAGACCCACAGTTTCAAAAATAATTTCATGTTTAAGTATAAAAACTTATTTTTTTTAAATAAGCAAAACATATATATACCCCTGTAATAGGTTATCAAAAAGGCATAGACACCCAAGACTCCTTGTTTTAAACCCCCTAACCCCATTTTAAAAATAAAACCCCTATATAACTATACTATAGCAATAGTGATCACTTGATGTGAATAAATATGCATTTATTTGTATGGAGGTTTATGGGAGCCTCTATGTGTTGATCAAAGTTACATATTTAGGGGGGGCGGAGCCAACTGACAAGGAGAGCAGACGTGTGTCCATGGAGCTCCCATACTATAATTAATTAAAGATGTGCATGAATATAATTCTCAAGTGACCTAAACTTATAAACGCTGTTGAACTCAAGGGTAATTATACCTGTGTACTGACTTGCCAACAAATCTTTAATCGGTGGCATATTACATCATTTCAGCCGAATCAAGGTCTTGAGGCCTGGTATATCTGCCGGATCAGTTAGAGTATAAACCCTGCTACAGATTCAGAAGAACCCTCAACTTGATACTAATGAGATGGACCCGGAGACCGCACTGCACAAGTTTGAGGACCGCTGCTGTGAGATCTTGGAGGATAACTTCTCAGAGATGAGAGATATATTTATGCAGCTCCGTGAACTGTTCTTTGTCCCACATAGGAGGCAAGATGGCGGCGATAAACTCCGACCTTCTAACCCGGTCTGTCTCCAGTCCCTAAGTGATCTGGAACTAACAGCGCTCCCGAAAACCACAGCTATTCTAGACGAAATATGCAAGCAGCAATGCAATACAAGCTGCGAGAAGCTACAGGTTAACCTAAGAGAGCTGAGGCCTGCGTCTAACTTTCTAGCAGCTACGCCGGTTGAGGATCCGGAACTAAGCACTAAGCTGGAAGACAGAGAGGGAACGACATCACATAAGCTGACTTGTGAAGCGGGGTTAAATCAATCGCCCCCGAGATGGACAGATGTCTACGCTCATCAAACCTCATGTCGTAGAGGGGTTATGTCGGCCCCTTCTCCATGGTCCAGGGGCCTATCTGTTTTGCAAGATATTTACGATGACTGTAATGATTTAAGATGTAATAATTTCCCTAGTCAGTTTGGGTCTTTTATTTCGATTTGGACTGTTTATTTGTTTATCTGTTGGTCACTCGACGCACTAGATCTCTGTTTCACAGTTTCCCTAACTATAACGATATGTTTAGATTATGGATATGCACACTACAAATAGTATCTTTTTCTTAGATCCTTAAACTTTAACACCCCCTTAGAAATTCTGTACACCACCGTGTTAGCAGTTTCCAGATACATAGCAATGGAATTGGCTAAATAAAACACTATGGTTAACTATTATCTAGATTAGGCTCTTCCAGAGACTGATGCATTTCTAATATATATGGCCCTATTGCTGGTACTAACTTGTGCTGTGGGGTATACAATTACATATATTTCTCCTATACCAGAGCTCCCTAATATTTTGTAAAGATGCAACTATCCTATTTATGCACTCCCGTTTTATTAGTTTCTATATATTTCTATTGTCACTTAATGATCATAATTTATGTGATTTATAACTACAGCCCATTCACTCTGCAAACATCAGCATATAGTTCTAGGTAAGGGATAATTATTATAAACATCTGGTATAATTTTTAGTTTGTGGAGGGTAGACCTCTCAGTTTCATTATGTTTTAAATATTGGGTTGTGAAATGTTCGTTCTACAGTTGTCAGATTTTATTGTTTACTATTTCCTTAAGTATTTTATACTGTTATATATCTTCTCATATACCTATTTAATTTGAGGAGAGATGGGTTGCTATTTGGTTTTTGCGTATGTTCTTCTCATGATAGCTTGAACCTATGACAGCTTCAATTGACTAGGCTCAAATTAAGAAATAGTTATTACGCCCTAGCTAAATTAGTGCCTAGTGGCATTCCCCTGACTAAATATTACTGGTGAACATATCGTATTCATTTTAATGCAGCGCGCTTGGTGTTTAAGTACCCATCCACTCATTCAATTTAATACCCTCCATAGCAGTTTCTTCTCCATACAAAGTACCCTACATGTTTACTGTTGGCGGTGTGTGTAATGTTATATTATACTATATCTACGTCATTAAAGTTACAGAGTCGCACATATTCTCATGACAAATACCACTTCAGTCAATGTTAACATAGTTCTTCACCCCTACTTATAACGTAACTAAATAACCTCAGAGACCTATACATGTCCATGAGTGTAACACTTTATCTAGTTCCACCCCTTATCCTCACCCTCCCCCTTACCTTATTTTAAGCGGCTCTTGCCCGCTGCACCCCCCACCCACTTTCTTGCTAACTAGCTAAGCTCACTATCTATACACATTAAACTTAATATGAGGAAACTGTATATTAACTATTATTCCTTAGAAATCACAAGATAGGTTCCTACTAATCTGCTAATATGTAAGCCTTTTCCATTATACTTGACAATTTTTATTATACCTGAGCTTTAGCTACCATAACCTATTATATATTATATATTATATTATGTTTGTGGAGTACAATCTATTAACTTAAGTTCATCCTGCAGCATAGATTAAAAATGGATTCCTCATGTTAATGCGTACCAATATGCTGCCTATGATACATATGTTGTTGATCCATATTGTTTGTTCTTAGAGGTTTATCTCTCCATGTTGTTTAATAACCTAACTGTCCAATGCAGTGTTGAGCTGTTGCTCATATGATTTTATTACAAGACCAGAGACTCCTATTTTTGCATTCTCTTTCTTTACTACTCAATGCAGCTTTTAAAAGTAACAGAATGACATAAACAAAGATATTAAAACAGCATAGAAAACAGATAACCACAATAAGTAGCTAGAGATAGAGCTAACTTATAACTCCAAGAAAAAAGTGACCAATCAGAGAAGGAATAGTGACCATAAACTGTCCAATAAGCAGCCAGACTTCCTCTTTCTTTTTGCTGCTCAGTCAAGATAAGTATTATAAATTTTATCTCTAATAAAGTTTAAAGTTTTATTCAGTTTTCTTATTTCTTTTCAATATATATTATATTTTTTCGTTTATTTATTTAATCCTACACTCATAGTTTGTATAAGTTTGCCCCAATTCACTGTTTTGTTTATGCTTGTATTTAGGAAATGTTTTAAATGTTTTAAAATTGCCTCCGTTTTTCGGCTTTTACTATTTTTATCTGTTTGCCTTCGTCCCACATCCCCTCCGGTTTTGTCTTTTCGCTAATATAACTCCCCATTACCTCCGGTTTTTCCGTTTTCTGGCTGAAGTGTTTTTCAGTCAGTCACTCTCCTCCATCTTCTCACTCTCACTAAATGTTCCGGTCGCCATTTTGTGGGCCGGACTTCCCTTCCCGCCCCCTCAGTCTGACGTGTCTTGCCTTCCCAGTCAGTCTGAGTTAGTCTCACCTCACGACCGGCAACATTTGTTGCCATTTTCCCTCACAGACTAAAACAAGTTATTTTGCAAACCATTTCTTTGCTTGCATTGCCATCTTGTGGTAATACTTTTATTAACAAGCTATTTATTTAATTGTTAAGCGGTTTTAATATATGTTAAAACTCTTTAAGTATTATTACATATAAATTAATGTTTTTTTCATATTTTGTTCAAAGTATTACCTCATATATTTAAATTTTTGTGTTTTTAATTTATTAAGGAACTTTATAAAAGTTTTATTTAAATTATAAATAATTTTTTTTTAGTTTTTATTAAAATGTCTGAAAACCCAGAAAGTTCTCCTCCTTTAACAGCACAGACTGTTCAAATTATGATTGATTCTTCAATGAACAATCTTTTCAATAAAATGTCTTCATTAATGGGCATTAAAGAAACTAAAAAATCTTTAAAGAGAAAAAATCCCTCAATTTCTGTAATTGCCAGCAAAAAGCTTCTAACAAAATCTCGTCAGCTTTTGTCTGACACCGCAATTCCTCGCAGCACGGGAACAAAAACTGCTGCTAAAAGAACCCTGAATCCCAAGGGTGTCCAAATGGGAGATACTAACACAAGTACAATATTTAAAGAAAATGTAAATAATGTTGAAAAATCATCCTCTGATGATAACAACTCTGAGGATGGTAGTTATACAGATTTAAACTCAGATTCTATAGATGTGGAATCTGAAAATTCAGATTATACCCCTGCTATTAAAAGGCATAAGAAAATGCATAAAAAATTAAAAGAATATATTGAGGAGGAGACAGAATTCACGGATTGTCTGGGTATACCAAGATTTAATCCTGATGAACTTCACCATCCCCGCTCTGCGGAATGGTGCCCCAATATAGAGGTGGCAAAATTTATCGATTTCCAGCTCAGGAAACCTTTAAAGAAGCAGACTCGCAATAAGATGAGGGCGGAATGCCCTCGCCCCTTACTCCCTAAAAATGCATCAATTACCCCTGAGGTTGACCCTAAAATCCTTAAATTCATTGGTGCCCCTGGTTACAAGGTTAAAAAAGGAATTGATAGATCCTGGAGGATTTGTCAGGACAAATTGTTAGACTCCATAGGTCCCCTGACCAAGTTATTCGAACTATCAGAACAGGGTGTTGCAGAGGATGCCCCACTGGACCCATATGTTGTCAGAGAATGGGTCCAACGGCTCCTATGTTTTATAGGTAATACAAATGCTGCCATGACCCTAGAGAGACGACGAAATATATTGCGAAAAATCGATCCAAAAATATCAGATTTCGCTTCCAATGAAATATCCCCGGACGACAATGGGTTGTTATTTGGTGACTCTTATTTGAAAGAGCTCAATCAATATGTGAACACCTTTTCAAATCTCAATAAGGTTAAAACTTCTGTTAAAAAGATTTTTTACCCTAATCAGAGTTTATCTGACAGGGCCGGGAGAGGCAGAGGCCGCTTTCCCGGCCGTCAACCATTCCTATCCAGGTCTCATTATAACCAGTCCCATCAACCCTATTATTCTACCCAACATCAGTATCAATTCAACAGAAGTTTCCAAGAGCCTTCAACCTCAACAACTTTCTTCCCAGCAAGGAGCCGCCCTTGGAACCAAAGAGGCTTCAGGGGTAGATCAAGATCAAGACAAGCTCCAGGTAAGATTATTGGTTCCCTCTCAGATTCCTTCTTCCTGAAACAGAATTGGTGGCAGAATTGCTTTGTTTGCCCAAAACTGGGCTTCAATCACTTCCGACCCTTGGGTTCTTCAAGCGGTGTCAGGAATTTTCATAGAATTTATTTCCCTTCCCATTCAAATAAAATTTCCACAACCAATTAATTTTTCCCAAAAAGACAAAATTCTGGTTCAAAAAGAATTTTTTTCCCTTTTTTCCAAAAAAGCTATTCTTCCGGTCCATCATCCTCAAAATTGTTATTTAAGCAATCTTTTTCTTGTCAAAAAGAAAAACAACCAATTCAGACCGGTTATAAATCTAAAATCTTTAAATGCTTACGTTGTTTACCATCATTTCAAGATGGAAGGCATTCATTTATTAAGAGAATGTCTAAGGGAAAACGATTGGCTAGTTCGTTTAGATCTCACAGACGCCTATTTAACCGTACCAATCGCTCAAGAGCACTGGAAATTTTTAACCTTCCGTTGGGAAGATCAGTTTTGGAATTTCACCTGTCTTCCTTTCGGCCTATCCTCTGCTCCTTGGATTTTCACAAAATTACTCAAACCTGTAATAGCTTGGTTGAGACTTCGAGGTGTCCGTCTAATTATTTATTTGGACGACATTCTTATCATGGACCAGAATTTTCTCTCACTCCAAAATCATCTGCTTTCAACAATCTCCCTTTTGGAATCTCTAGGTTTCATAGTAAACAAACAGAAATCAGTTCTGGTTCCTACCAAATCTTTAATCTTTTTAGGTTTCAAGATAGATACAATCCTTTCCACTTTGAGTCTCCCATTAGACAAAGTGAAGAATATAAAGAAAGAGATTTCCAAAACTTTATCCAAAGACTCAGTCCCCATCAGAACTATAGCCAGGATAGTAGGGTTACTTTCATCCTCTATTCAGGCTATTTTTCCTGCCCCTCTTCATTATCGCGAACTTCAGAGATTGAAAATACTTCATTTGAGAAAAGGTTTTTCCTACTCTCATTTGATTCCCATATCTCCAGAAGCGAAAGAAGAACTTTCTTGGTGGCTTTCGCATTTAGAGGCCTGGAACGGAAGAGCCATTTTTGGCAAAACTCCGGATTTCATCATCGAATCCGATGCCAGCCTTTCAGGCTGGGGAGCTCATTGCGGTCCTTCCATCACAGGTGGCAAATGGACTCTGGAAGAAAAACGCTTTCACATAAATTGTTTAGAATTATTGGCTGGCTCGTTTGCAGTCAAGAGTTTTGCAAAGTTTTCTTCTCCAGTTTCTATTTTACTGCGCATGGACAATATATCTGCGGTGCAGTATCTCAATCGTTTGGGAGGCACCAAGTCCAGGGACCTGTCCAATATCACCAAAGATTTTATTCATCTTTGTTTGGACAGGAACATTTCAGTCAGAGCAGAATATATTCCAGGACAAGCGAATTCAATGGCGGACTGGGGATCTCGTCATTTGACGGATTTCAGCGATTGGAAATTGGACAGGAGTCTTTTTCTCTCTCTCCAATCTCTCAGGGGTCCCTTTTGTTTGGATCTTTTTGCATCCAGGACCAATTTTCAGATTCTTCCTTATTTCAGCTGGCGCCCAGACCCGGAAGCAGCTGCCATAGATGCTTTTCTCCATCCATGGCCGCGTCTAGGGGTCTACGCGTTTCCTCCATTCTCGATGATCCCGAGGACAATTTCAATTGTCCGCAGGGATCTCCTTCGTCTAATGATTGTGACCCCCCTTTGGCCGACACAGTCATGGTATCCATCCCTTCTGGAAATGTCCATCGATCTCCCGATTCTTCTTCCTTGTCTTCCCCATCTTCTTACGGATCCAGAGGGCAATTATCACGATCTAGTCCTTCAAGGTTCTCTTCTCCTAGTAGCATGGACGATCTCAGGGGACCCTGGGCTCTCCGAGGCCTTTCGGCTGGAGCAAGATCCCTCTTTCAGGAATCTTGGGCCCCGGGCACTCGTAGATGCTACTTTGCCGCTTGGTCTAAATGGTCTAGCTGGTGCTTGCAAAGGAATCTGGATCCCATTTCTTCTGATTTAACTGACATTATTAATTATTTATCACACCTTTTTGATTTAGGTTTAGCATATAGAACTATCAATGTCCATCGCTCAGCTATTTCTGCTAGACATAATTTGATTAATAATGTTTCTGTAGGTAAACATCCTTTAGTTTGTAGGATCCTCAAAGCCATGAGACTAAAACGACCTCCAGTTCCTAAACATGAATTTTTCTGGGATGTGGATTTAATTTTTTCCCTTTTTAAGTCTTGGCCACATAATGCTTCATTATCTTTTAAACAACTCACAGCTAAACTCGCCACTCTTCTTTGCCTAATTTCTTTCAGAAGAGTTTCTGACGTTAAAGCCCTAGATTGGAATTCTAAACGCTTCTCTCCGGAGGGTGTTACCTTTTTCATTTCACGAAGAACTAAAACCCTTTCAACATCTATCTTTTACCCTTACCTTCCTTCTGAACCTTCCCTTTGTGTGGTTGAATGTTTGAAATCTTATGAATCCAGAACTTTACCTTTTAGAAAACCTTCTAATAACCAACTTTTAATTTCCTTTATTCCCCCTCATGCTGCCGTATCCTCTACTTCCATAGCGAGATGGGTTAAATGGGTCATGAAAGAAGCTGGGATCGATATTTCTTTCTCAGCCCATTCAGTTAGAGGTTCTGCTGCTTCTAAAGCCTTTTTGAAGTCTGCTCCGCTTCGGCGGATTTTGGATGCGGCAGATTGGTCTTCAGACTCTACTTTTAAACAATTTTATTTCAGACCCATTCAACATGCCTCACTTAACTTATTTTCTTAATTGGTTTATGCTATGATTAATGTGCTTTAAACTTGCAAAAATAGGAGTCTCTGGTCTTGTAATAAAATTCCGATTATCCTAATATTTTGAAGGTATAATCTAGATTTTATTAAAGACACAGAGACGAGTATTTTCCCACCTCAATTATGTTTGATACCCTCCCTTTAAGAATTTTTATATTGTTATTATTACTTATTTTTTCTTATTTTGACAGTTTCCATCTGAAGGAAATCCTTTCCTTAAATCGGGATTTTTACCTTCTGTTCAAGAGGATTTTCACCTTGCAAGTACCCTTAGATCCAAGTCATCTTCTGCAATCAAGTTCTTATCTCACAAGTTTCTCTTCAATCAAACTTTCAACTGTTATGCATATGTTTTGTTCTGTTTGGGACTTTTTGGACTGTTGCTAGTTCTAAAAATTTTTCCATTGGTGAGCATCAGTCAAGAAAGAGGAAGTCTGGCTGCTTATTGGACAGTTTATGGTCACTATTCCTTCTCTGATTGGTCACTTTTTTCTTGGAGTTATAAGTTAGCTCTATCTCTAGCTACTTATTGTGGTTATCTGTTTTCTATGCTGTTTTAATATGTTTGTTTATGTCATTCTGTTACTTTTAAAAGCTGCATTGAGTAGTAAAGAAAGAGAATGCAAAAATACTCGTCTCTGTGTCTTTAATAAAATCTAGATTATACCTTCAAAATATTAGGATAATCGGAATTTTCGTATATTGTTGAAACCTCAATAAAAAATATATTTACAAAAAAAAAAGTTACATATTTAAACCGAAAGCCACTTATTTAAATGCGGATAACCCCTTCTTTTTAATATACAATTTAGGGGGGGAAACACACAAACTATTGTTTATAACGTTGTTTATTAAAATTTTAATTAAAAAAATAATTTTTTAACACTTTTTGTTGCAGGTTTCTTACATGTCATGATATATACATATGTATGGTATAGTTTGAATCTGTTTGGTCTTGTTAAAAAAAAGGGATATAATATATATGGGTTTCTCACAGAAAAATGACCTACAGTAGGGTTTAAATATGAGCAGCATTTAAAAACTGCAAAACAGCTCAGCACAGGGGTGGAAATGGCTCAGTAATTAAAGGGTTAATATTAGCCTGTTAGCAAATATAAATATTTATTTAAAATATTGTTTTTATATATGCATAATATGCAAGCTTCACTAACGTAAATGTTTTTTTTTCTGGACCACTCTGTGCATTTTTTTAGTAGACAGATCTAATGTTAATAATGATGATAGAGTAAAAATTACACACTGTAATTTTGGTGTTGTATTAAATTATTATGAAACAAAAAAAAAAAAATCATCTGGTGACAAAAATATATTTTTAGATAATTTGCATAATCAGTATTTGTTTTATTAGATTGTATTCCCAGAAACTAATACACAGAAAATATACAAGATTTATTGAAACATAAGTGATATATTACCACAAGTAAGAACAAGCCTAAAACAGCGAAAGGTCAGTTTTGTCAATTGGAAACTGGGTAAGTTATCCTCTAACAGATCCAGTACTATGAGCACTGAAGTTATCCAGTAGTTATGTATTAAGTCAATAAGCTTGCTGGGATAAAGAATGCATTTTTGTTTGGTTATTGATAACATCTTAAAGATACAGCTGAAGTAATGCAAAAATTGATCTAAAAGGTGTAACAATACTAATAATGTATGTGTCCAGTGTCATTTTAGAGATTATTTATGACCATTATATGTCAAAATTAATGCTATATTCTAATGACATAAAATAATATACAACACTAAATTTATACCATTTAAAAATTCTAACTGATATACAGATACACATGCATTAAAATGACAGTAACACCTTGTTATTGTAAATACAATAATAAAATTACTTAGTAGTATACTTTTATTATTTAGTTTGCCTATGGAGCATGCAAATTTAATAATTTTCCAATTTTTTTTACTTTTCAATTTTAAATGCTTTATTGAGATTTGTAAAAAAAAAAACATTGCAAACAGCACACAGTGATTTTCAAGTTGAACAAACCTCGAATAAATAAATAAATACATAAATGTAGAAGGTTACAACGTTCTCTTTTTTTTTTTTTAAGAGTTAGTATAAGTAGGTTTCAAATGAGGGATCTGCTTGCTAATGAGCAATAAGTGCGATTCAAACATAAACAGCATAAGGTAAAACACAGAAAGTATGTTTCTTGCAGGAAAGACTGTTAAATATCAGGATGTAATAGTATCTTTTATACAGGTATATAGGTAAGTAGCGAACTTGACAAAAAGGGTTTAGCACGTCACCAGGTATGTTAGTACTGTTTGGTATGTTACGTTAATTATGAGAGGTTTGTTATGAAGTAAGAGTTTGTGGTTTTAGTTAAGTTTTGGTGTAGAGAATCTAAGGGAGTGTTGAAAGAGTGTGGCAGACTTATCTGGTTTGTTTCTCTTGGTTTATATATTCTTCCCAAAGAAAACAAATAGAGTGATGGTCGTCAGTACGTTTGTTTTGTGTATAATGATATTTTTCTAGCTGGAAGGATCGGGTGGTTACTTCTCTCCAGGTGGACAGAGGTGGGAGATTTTCGTGATTTGCAGTTCTTTAGAATCAGCCTTTTCGACAAATTTACCATAATGGTCAATAGTGCGAGTTTTATCTTACATTTAACATGAGAGATTTTTTTTTAAAAGAAAGAACCAAATATCTAGATCAAGATAAGTAGATAAAGCCTTCTTAATTTCTGTTTTGATGAACATCCAGAAAGTTTGGGCGATTGGGCAGGTCCACCATATGTGTGTGGGGGTTCCTTCTGTTGTACAGCCTCTCCAGCACTCTGACGAGATTGCGGGGAGGATGGCATGTAGGCGGGATGGTGTATAATGCCATCTGTATAAAAATGTTGTATTCATTTCCATCATGTATATGGAGGATGAAGATTTAGTCATAGAGGTGAACATTTTTAACCATTCTTTGTGGGTTAGGTTCTTATCAATTTCTCTTTCAAATTCTGTACATATGAAGGGATCAAGGTAGCATAGGATTGTAGGAGTTAGGGATATGTGAGTGAGAGAAGGCTCTTGTTCTGAGTGTTGTGGAAACATATGTGTTCAAAACTAATTAGATTGCATGAAAGTTGGGTTCTATTGGGATGTTTTGTAAGAAAGTCTGAAAGTTGGCCATATCGGAAACCAAGTTTCGTATTTGGTGCCTAAAAGGGTAACGATCTCTGATTGGGGTTTGGGTTTCCCTTTTTGCAGGCGTATATGGCAAGGGATTTAATTATTCATGTTGGGAGTCAGGGTTGCTTGAGTGGTCTGCTGAAGGGGCAAATCCGTGTTCTCAATGAGGGGAGTCCGTGGGGAGAGTATTGTGGTGATGTGGTGATACGGTTTAGTGTGTGTATCCTAGAGTCTAAAGGTTTCAGCAATGATTATTGGAAGTTGTTTTGGTAAGTTTTTTTTATTTGTGGGTAACCAGCATTTGCTACCAAGATGGTAGGTGTTGGTTAGCTGGTGTTCTAAGAGGACCCACTCTTTATGAGTGTTTGCACCAGTTTATGATTCTGCTGAGGAAAGTGGCTAGCCTATAGTGTGCAAGATTTTGTATCCCCAGTCCACCTATGTCTTTAGGGAGGAAAAGTGTGGCAGCGGAAATGTGGGGTCGTTTGTGTTGCCATATGTATGAAGTGATTGATTTTTGAAGATTGTGAATTAATGCTCATGTGAAGGGATTTTTATCGTTAACTTTACTGAATAGTTGTATGGGGTGGGGTGAGAGTAGCAGAGAAAATGTTTGATAATATTTTCCAGTGAAACCATCAGGGCCTGGGCTTTTCCCGTTATTCAGTGATTTAATAGCAGATAGTAGTTCTTGTTGGGTGATGGGATTGTTAAGATGGAGCTGGTCAGATGTTAATGTGGGTAGTTGAGCACTATTGACATAGGATGACAGTGGCTTAAGTGTTGGTATGTCTTTTTGGATGTTGTATAGTGTTGAGTAGTATTCATGGAAGGATTGAAGAATGTCTTACGTTGTTTTAAGGGTGGTTGGAGAGTTGGGATGTTGGATTTTATATATGTGTGATTTAAATTTTTTCTTTTTTAGTGCCCTTGTCAAAAGTTTGCCCAATCTGTTACTTTCATAGTAGAAAATGCTGTTGGTTTTTAAGCGTAATGTCTGGTACTCAATTTGTAGGAAACTATGTAAAGCATGTCTGGCTTTTTGTAGGTCATTGGTTATTTGAGGATCTGTTGGGGATCTTTTATGAGTTAAGTCTAGGTGGGCAAATGTGTCTGATAAATCTTTGTATGTTTGTCAGTGTAGTTTTTGGTAGTGAGCTTTGATTTTGATTAACTGTCTGAGTACGCATTTATGCGCTTCCCAGATAGCGTATTTGTTGTCTGTGGAGTGTGAGTTTGTAGTGTTGAGTTTTGTTATCACCTCTGGGTTATTTAGTAACTTTTCGTCTAGTTTCCATAGATATGGTGTAAAGCTGTGTCTTACCAGAGTATTTTGAGTTTTGCTTCCAATTTATTTCTATCTAATTTGTTTTGCATTCTTTGTTGAAAAGTATACCTAAGTATGCTCAGAAGCTGCTGATTGATGGCTGCACATGAAGCCTCCTGCCACTGGCTTTCAGCTAGTTTCCAGTAATGCATTACTGCTCATTCAACAAACGATATCAAAAGAATGAAGCAAATTAGATAATAGAAGTACATTGAAAAGTTAAAAGGAAACTAAAAGTTGTTTAAAATTGTATGATCTATCTGAATCATGAAATACAAATTCTGCTTTTCATTTCCCTTTAAACTTTTTTTAAATACAACACAAGAGAACTCACGCTTACCAAGCTCAGAATATGCTCTTACAGTAGTTTTAACTAAAGACAATTAAAGGGACAGTCTAGGCCAAAATAAACTTTCATGATTCAGATAGAGCATGTAATTTTAAACAATTTTCCATTTTACTTTTATCACCAATTTTGCTTTGTTCTCTTGGTATTCTTAGTTGAAAGCTTAACCTAGGAGGTTCATATGCTAATTTCTTAGACCTTGAAGGCCACCTCTTTTCAGAATGCATTTTAACAATTTTTCACCACTAGAGGGTGTTAGTTCATGTATTTCATATAGACAATACTGTGCTTGTGCACGTGAAGTTATCTGGGAGCAGGCACTGCAAGTCTGTCAAAAGAACTAAAATAAAGGGGCAGTTTGTAGAGGCTTAGATACAAGATAATCACAGAGGTTAAAAGTATATTAATATAACTGTGTTTGTTATGCAAAACTGAGGAATGGGTATTAAAGGGATTATCTATCTTTTAAAACAATAAAACTTCTGGTGTAGACTGTCCCTTTAAGTATATAGGAGAGCCACCAACCAAGGCATTGTTTCCATTAAACTGTAATTAGGGTTTGTAACTTGGTTGCTACTCTTTAGAGGTAATCACAGGTGAGGAACGCAGACGTTAAACGTACATTTTATATTGTAAGGTTAGGTTACCATAGCAACTAGTTGAATTTCAAGAAATCCAGAGTCAAATGGCAGCGTTAACACAATGCAGGAATAAAGCAACTGCACGCAATGCACAAAATATTTAAATAAAAACCTGATACTAAAATGGAGCTGTAAACTACCTTTAGATGTCAGCTACTTCGGTAGCTTACGGCTCCATTTTTTATGGCTCAACGGAAACTAGCCCCAAGACGGCAAAGCACATCAAATGTCCCAAACAATATCAGACTTTTAAGAAAATATACATTTTAGTTAGACACCACATGCATCATTCCAAAAATTGGATAATAAAACATCTAAAAAATTAGGTTATATGTTTAAAAAAATGTCATATAATGTTATGAAGCATGACTACTAAAATATCAGCACATTTTTTTAAAGAGAACATATATGTGATTAAGTTAAAGGGACATAAAAACCCAACATTTTTCTCTCAAGATTCAGATAAAGGCATCTATTTATCAAGCCGTCAACTTACTTGCATTCAACGGCACCAATACGCTCACCTATCATCGCCTAACATCGCTACCGCGGACCTGAATACGCTCTCCAAAATTATCAAAAAAGCTGTCAAAAAGCTGCGCACCAAGTACGGTGCGATGAGCAGCGGACTGTTGTTAACTAACAGTCATCGATCTCACTATTCTTTGGCTTTTTCCCAACTTTCTTGGTACCCTGTCACTAAACACCCACACTATACTATACTGTTTACCCCTATACCGCCGCTCCCGGAGCCCACCGCAACTCTAATAAATGTATTAACCCCTAAACCACCACTCACGGACCCCGCCACAACTAAATAAAGTGTTTAACCCCTAAACCGCTGCTCCCGGATCCCACCGCGACCTACATTATACTTATTAACCCCTAATCTGCTGCCCCCTACACCGCCGCCACCTACATTATACTTAGTAACCCCTAATCTGTCCCCCCTACACTGCCACCACCTACATTATATTTATTAACCCCTAATCTGCCCCCCCCTACAGCACCGCCACATACCTACATTTATTAACCCCTAATCTGCCGCCCCCAATGTCACCAACACTATATTAAATTTATTAACCCCTAAACTTAAGTCTAACCCTAACCCTAACACCCCCTAACTTAAATATAATTTCTCCAACATTGGTGTGTCCGGTCCACGGCGTCATCCTTACTTGTGGGAATATCTCTTCCCCAACAGGAAATGGCAAAGAGTCCCAGCAAAGCTGGCCATATAGTCCCTCCTAGGCTCCGCCCACCCCAGTCATTCTCTTTGCCGTTGCACAGGCAACATCTCCACAGAGATGGTTAAGAGTTTTTGGTGTTTAAATGTAGTTTTTTATTCTTCTATCAAGTGTTTGTTATTTTAAAATAGTGCTGGTATGTACTATTTACTCTGAAACAGAAAAGGATGAAGATTTCTGTTTGTGAGAGGAAGATGATTTTAGCAGACAGTTACTAAAATCGATTGCTGTTTCCACATAGGACTGTTGAGATGAAGTAACTTCAGTTGGGGGAAACAGTTAGCAGACTTTTCTGCTTAAGGTATGACTAGCCATATTTCTAACAAGACTGTGTAATGCTGGAAGGCTGTCATTTCCCCTCATGGGGACCGGTAAGCCATTTTCTTAGTCTCAAACAGAATAAAGGGCTTAATATGGGCTATAAAACTGGTAGACACTTTTATGGGCTAAATCGATTGCTTTATTTGGACATTTTATACATGTTTATGCTGATAATTCACATTTATAAACTTGGGGAACGTTTTTTAACGGCAGGCACTATGTTAGACACCTTTTCCAGTCAGGGAGGACCTTCCCAGTTGTAGGCTGAGCCTCATTTTCGCGCCATTACTGCGCAGTTGTTTTTGAGAGCAAGACATGCAGATGCATGTGTGAGGATCTGAAAGTAGCTGGAACAGTTTCTAGAAGGCATAATTTGGTATCGTATTCCCCTCTGGGCTTGGTTGTGTCACAGCAAAGGCTGTAGCTGGGAATGTATAGGGGTTAAATTTGTAAACGGCTCCGGTTCCGTTATTTTAAGGGTTAAAGCTCTGAAAATTGGTGTGCAATACTCTTAATGCTTTAAGACACTGTGGTGAAATTTTGGTAATTTTTGAACAATTCCTTCATACTTTTTCACATATTCAGTAATAAAGTGTTTCTGTTTAAAATTTAAAGAGACAGTAACGGTTTTGTTTTAAAACGGTTTTTGTGCTTTATTGACAAGTTTAAGCCTGTTTAACATGTCTGTGCCTTCGGATAAGCTATGTTCTATATGTATGAAAGCCAATGTGTCTCCCCATTTAAATTTGTGTGATAATTGTGCCATAGCGTCCAAACAAAGTAAGGACAGTACTGCCACAGATAATGAAATTGCCCAAGATGATTCCTCAGATGAGGGGAGTAGACATGATACTACATCATCTCCTACTGTGTCTACACCAGTTTTGCCCATGCAGGAGGCCTCTAGTACATCTAGCGCGCCAATGCTTATTACCATGCAACAATTGACGGCTGTAATGGATAACTCCATAGCAAATATTTTATCCAAAATGCCTGCATATCAGAGAAAGCGTGATTGCTCTGTTTTAAACACTGAAGAGCAGGAGGGCGCTGATGATAATTGTTCTGTCATACCCTCACACCAATCTGAAGTGGCCATGAGGGAGGTTTTGTCAGATGGGGAAATTTCAGATTCAGGAAAATTTTCTCAACAAGCTGAACCTGATGTTGTGACATTTAAATTTAAATTAGAACCTCTCCGCGCACTGCTTAAGGAGGTGTTATCTACTCTGGATGATTGTGACAACTTGGTCATTCCAGAGAAATTATGCAAGATGGACAAGTTTCTAGAGGTTCCGGTGCACCCCGACGCTTTTCCTATACCCAAGCGGGTGGCGGACATAGTGAATAAGGAGTGGGAGAAGCCCGGCATACCTTTTGTTCCCCCCCCTATATTTAAGAAATTATTTCCTATGGTCGACCCCAGAAAGGACTTATGGCAGACAGTCCCTAAGGTTGAGGGGGCAGTTTCTACTCTAATCAAGCGCACTACTATTCCTATCGAGGATAGCTGTGCTTTCAAAGATCCTATGGATAAAAAATTGGAAGGTTTGCTTAAAAAGATTTTTGTACAGCAAGGTTATCTTCTACAACCCATTTCGTGCATTGTTACTGTCACTACAGCAGCGTGGTTCTAGTTCGAGGAACTAGAAAAGTCGCTCAGTAGAGAGACTCCATATGAGGAGGTTATGGACAGAGTTCACGCACTTAAGTTGGCTAACTCTTTTATTTTAGATGCCGCTTTGCAATTAGCTAGATTAGCGGCGAAAAATTCAGTGTTTGCAATTGTGGCACGCAGAGCGCTTTGGCTAAAGTCTTGGTCAGCGGATGTATCATCCAAGACAAAATTGCTTAACATCCCTTTCAAAGGTTAAACTCTATTTGGACCAGAATTGAAAGAGATTATCTCAGACATCACTGGGGGAAAGGGCCACGCCCTTCCACAAGATAGGCCTTTCAAGGCCAAGAATAAGTCTAATTTTCGTTCCTTTCGCAATTTCAGGGACGGACCGGGCTCTAATTCTGCATCCTCTAAGCAAGAGGGTAATGCCTCACAGCCCAAACCAGCCTGGAAACCTATGCAAGGCTGGAACAAGGGTAAGCAGGCCAAGAAGCCTGCTGCTGCTAACAAAACAGCATGAAGTAGTAGCCCCCGATCCGGGACCGGATCTAGTAGGGGGCAGACTCTCTCTCTTTGCTCAGGCTTGGGCAAGAGATGTTCAGGATCCCTGGGCACTAGAAATAGTTTCTCAGGGTTATCTTCTGGAATTCAGGGAACTACCCCCAAGGGGAAGGTTCCACATGTCTCACTTATCCTTAAACCAAATAAAGAGACAGGCGTTCTTACATTGTGTAGAAGACCTGTTAAAGATGGGAGTGATACACCCAGTTCCAATAAAGGAACAAGGAATGGGATTTTATTCAAATCTGTTCGTAGTTCCCAAAAAAGAGGGAACCTTCAGACCAATTTTGGATTTGAAGATCCTAAACAAATTTCTCAGGGTACCATCGTTCAAGATGGAAACCATTCGAACGATTCTACCCACTATCCAGGAAGGTCAATTTATGACTACCGTGGATCTAAAGGATGCGTACCTACATATTGCTATCCACAAAGAACATCATCAGTTCCTAAGGTTCGCCTTTCTGGACAAACATTACCAGTTTGTGGCCCTCCCATTCGGGTTAGCCACTGCTCCAAGGATTTTCACAAAGGTGCTCGGGTCCCTTCTAGCGGTTCTAAGACCGAGGGGCATTGCAGTAGTACCATACTTGGACGACATTCTAATACAAGCATCGTCCCTGTCAAAAGCAAAGGCTCATACAGACATCGTTCTGGCCTTTCTCAGATCACACAGATGGAAGGTGAACATAGAAAAAAGTTATCTGTCTCCGTCAACAAGAGTTCCCTTCTTGGGAACAATAATAGATTCCTTAGAAATGAGGATTTTTCTGACAGAGGTCAGAAAGTCAAAACTTCTAAGCACTTGTCAAGTTCTTCATTCTGTTCCTCGTCTTTCTATAGCGCAGTGCATGGAAGTAGTAGGGTTGATGGTTGCAGCAATGGACATAGTTCCTTTTGCACGAATTCATCTAAGACCATTACAACTGTGCATGCTCAAACAGTGAAATGGAGACTATACAGACTTGTCTCCAATGATTCAAGTAAATCAGAAGACCAGAGATTCACTCCGTTGGTGGCTGACCCTGGACCATCTATCCCGCAGACCAGAGTGGGTCATTGTCACGACCGACGCCAGTCTAGTGGGCTGGGGCGCGGTCTGGGAATCCCTGAAAACTTAGGGACTATGGTCTCGGGAAGAGTCTCTTCTCCCGATAAACATTCTGGAACTAAGAGCAATCTTCAATGCTCTCAGGGCTTGGCCTCAGCTAGCAAAGGCCAGATTCATAAGATTCTAATCAGACAACATGACGACCATTGCGTATATCAATCATCAGGGGGGAACAAGGAGTTCCCTGGCGATGAAAGAAGTGACCAAAATAATACAATGGGCGGAGGATCACTCCTGCCACCTATCTGCGATCCACATCCCAGGTGTGGAAAACTGGGAAGCGGATTATCTGAGTCGTCAGACATTCCATCCGGGGGAGTGGGAACTCCACCCGGAGATTTTTGCCCAACTAACTCAATTATGGGGCATTCCACACATGGATCTGATGGCGTCTCGTCAGAACTTCAAGGTTCCTTGCTACGGGTCCAGATCCAGGGATCCCAAGGCGACTCTAGTAGATGCACTAGTAGCACCTTGGACCTTCAACCTAGCTTATGTATTTCCACCGTTTCCTCTCATTCCCAGGCTGGTAGCCAGGATCAAACAGGAGAGGGCCTCGGTGATCTTGATAGCTCCTACGTGGCCACGCAGAACTTGGTATGCAGACCTGGTGAATATGTCATCGGTTCCACCATGGAAGCTACCTTTGAGACAGGACCTTCTTGTTCAGGGTCCATTCGAACATCCAAATCTGGTCTCCCTCCAGCTGACGGCTTGGAGATTGAACACTTGATTCTATCAAAGCGTGGGTTTTCAGATTCTGTGATAGATACTCTGGTTCAGGCCAGAAAACCGGTAACTAGAAAGATTTACCATAAAATATGGAAAAGATATATCTGTTGGTGTGAATCCAAAGGATTCCCATGGAATAAGATAAAAAATTCCTAAGATTCTCTCCTTTCTACAAGAAGGTTTGGAGAAAGGATTATCTGCAAGTTCTCTAAAGGGACAGATCTCTGCTTTATCTGTCTTACTACGCAAAAGACTGGCAGCTGTGGCAGATGTTCAAGCATTTGTTCAGGCTCTGGTTAGGATCAAGCCTGTTTACAGACCTTTGACTCCTCCCTGGAGTCTAAATCTAGTTCTTTCAGTTCTTCAAGGGGTTCCGTTTGAACCTTTACATTCCATAGATATTAAGTTACTATCTTGGAAAGTTTTGTTTTTGGTTGCTATTTCTTCTGCTAGAAGAGTTTCAGAGTTATCTGCTTTGCAGTGTTCTCCGCCTTATCTGGTGTTCCATGCAGATATGGTGGTTTTGCGTACTAAGCCTGGTTTTCTTCCGTGGGTTGTTTCTAACAAGAATATTAACCAGGAGATAGTTGTACCTTCTTTATGTCCGAATCCAGTTTCAAAGAAAGAACGTTTGTTACACAATTTGGACGTAGTCCGTGCTCTAAAATTCTATTTAGAGGCTACAAAAGATTTCAGACAAACATCTTCTTTGTTTGTTGTTTATTCTGGTAAAAGGAGAGGTCAAAAGCGACTTCTACCTCTCTTTCCTTTTGGCTTAAAAGCATCATCCGATTGGCTTACGAGACTGCCGGACGGCAGCCTCCTGAAAGAATCACAGCTCACTCCACTAGGGCTGTGGCTTCCACTTGGGCCTTCAAGAACGAGGCTTCTGTTTACCAGATATGTAAGGCAGCGACTTGGTCTTCACTGCACACTTTTGCCAAATTTTACAAATTTGATACTTTTGCTTCTTCGGAGGCTATTTTTGGGAGAAAGGTTTTGCAAGCCGTGGTGCCTTCCATTTAGGTAACCTGATTTGCTCCCTCCCTTCATCCGTGTCCTAAAGCTTTGGTATTGGTTCCCACAAGTAAGGATGACGCCGTGGACCGGACACACCAATGTTGGAGAAAACAGAATTTATGCTTACCTGATAAATTACTTTCTCCAACGGTGTGTCCGGTCCACGGCCCGCCCTGGTTTTTTAATCAGGTCTGATGAATTATTTTCTCTAACTACAGTCACCACGGTACCATATGGTTTCTCCTATATTTTTCCTCCTGTCCGTCGGTCGAATGACTGGGGTGGGCGGAGCCTAGGAGGGACTATATGGCCAGCTTTGCTGGGACTCTTTGCCATTTCCTGTTGGGGAAGAGATATTCCCACAAGTAATGATGACGCCGTGGACCGGACACACCGTTGGAGAAAGTAATTTATCAGGTAAGCATAAATTCTGTTTTAAATAAATCTAAATAAATATTCCTATCATTAAATAAATTATTCCTATTTAAAACTAAACACTTACCTATAAAATAAACCCTAAGCTAGCTACAATATAACTAATAGTTACATTGTAGCTATTTTAGGGTTTATTTTTATTTTACAGGCAACTTTGTATTTATTTTAACTAGGTACAATAGTTATTAAATAGTTATTAACTATTTAATAACTTCCTAGTTAAAATAAATACAAATATACCTGTAAAATAAAACCTAACCTAAGTTACAATTACACCTAACACTACACTATAATTAAATAAATTCCCTAAACTAAATACAATTAAATACAATTAAATAAAATTTTCTAAAGTACAAAAAAACCTAACACTAAATAACAGAAAATAATAAACAAATTACAAGATTTTTAAACTAATTACACCTAATCTAATCGCCCTAACAAAATAAAAAAGCACCCCAAAATAAAAAAGCCCTACCTTACACTAAATTACAAATAGCCATTAAAAGGGCCTTTTGCGGGGCATTGCCCCAAAGTAATCAGCTCTTTTACCTGTAAAAAAAAATTACAAACCCCCCAACATTAAAACCCACCACCCACACAACCAACCCTACTCTAAAACCCACCCAATCAATCCCCCCTTAAAAAAAACTAACACTAACCCCTTGAAGATCACCCTACCGTGAGAAGTCTTCACCCAACCAGGCCGAAGTCTTCAACGAAGCCGGCAGAAGTGGTCCTCCAGACAGGCAGAAGTGGTCCTCCAGATGGGCAGAAGTCTTCATCCAGACGGCATCTTCTATCTTCATCCATCCGGCGCGGAGCAGCTCCATCTTCAAGACATCCGACGCAGAGCATCCTCTTCTGACGGCGTCTTCTTCAACAATGATGGTTCCTTTAAGTGACATCATCCAAGATGGCGTCCCTTCAATTCCGATTGGCTGATAGAATCTATCAGCTAATCGGAATTAAGGTAGGAAAAATCCTATTGGCTGATCCAATCAGCCAATAGGATTGAGCTTGCATTCTATTGGCTGTTCCAATCAGCCAATAGAATGCAAGCTCAATCCTATTGGCTGATAGGATCAGCCAATAGGATTGAACTTCAATCCTATTGGCTGATTGCATCAGCCAATAGGATTTTTCCTACCTTAATTCCGATTGGCTGATAGAATTCTATCAGCCAATCGGAATTGAAGGGACGCCATCTTGGATGAAGAAGACATCGTCAGAAGAGGATGCTCCGCGGCGGATGTCTTGAAGATGGAGCCGCTCTGCGCCGGATGGATGAAGATAGAAGATGCCGTCTGGATGAAGACTTCTGCCCGTCTGAAGGACCACTTCTGCCCATCTGGAGGACCACTTCTGCCGGCTTCGTTGAGGAATTCAGCCCGGTTGGATGAAGACTTTTCACAGTAGGGTGATCTTCAAGGGGTTAGTGTTAGGTTTTTTAAGGGGGGATTGGGTGGGTTTTAGAGTAGGGTTGGTTGTGTGGGTGGTGGGTTTTAATGTTGGGGGGTTTGTAATTTTTTTTTACAGGTAAAAGAGCTAATTACTTTGGGGAAAAACCCCCCAAAGGTCCTTTTAAGGGCTATTTGTAATTTAGTGTAGGGTAGGGCTTTTTTATTTTGGGGGGCTTTTTTATTTTGTTAGGGGAATTAGATTAGACTAGATTAGTTTAAAAATCTTGTAATTTGATTATTATTTTCTGTAATTTAGTGTTTGTTTGTTTTTGTACTTTAGATAATTTTATTAATTGTATTTAATTGTATTTAGTTTAGGGAATTTATTTAATTATAGTGTAGTGTTAGGTGTAATTGTAACTTAGGTTAGGTTTTATTTTACAGGTATATTTGTATTTATTTTAACTAGGAAGTTATTAAATAGTTAATAAATATTTAATAACTATTGTAACTAGTTAAAATAAATGCAAAGTTGCCTGTAAAATAAAAATAAACCCTAAGATAGCTACAATGTAACTATTAGTTATATTGTAGCTAGCTTAGGGTTTATTTTATAAGTAAGTATTTAGTTTTAAATAGGAATAATTTATTTGATGATAGGAATATTTATTTAGATTTATTTAAATTATATTTAAGTTAGTGGGTGTTAGGGTTAGACTTAGGTTTAGGGGTTAATAAATTTAATATAGTGGCGGCGGTGTAGGGGCGGCAGATTAGGGGTTAATGAGTATAATGTAGGTGGCGGCGGTGTAGGGGCAGCAGATTAGGGGTTAATAAGTATAATGTAGGTGGCGGTGGGCTCCGGGAGCGGCGGTTTAGGGGTTAATAAGTTTATTTAGTTGCGGTGGGATAGGGGTTAATAAGTTTATTTAGTTGTGGCGGGGTCCAGGATCGGCGGGATAGGGGTTAATAAGTTTATTTAGTTGTGGCGGGGTCCGGAACCGGCGGGATAGGGGTTAATAACTTTTATTTAGGTGGCGGCGGTGTAGGGACGGCAGATTTAGTTTAAGGAATTTATTGGGTTAATAAGTATAATGTAGGTGGCGGCGGTGTAGGGGGGGCAGATTAGGGGTGTTTAGACTCGGGGTACATGTTAGGGTGTTAGGTGTAAACGTTCCCATAGGAATCAATGGGATATCGGGCAGCAGCGAACATGAGCTTTCGCTGCTTTCAGACTCCCATTGATTCCTATGTTATCCGCCGCCTCCAGGGCGGCGGATTGAAAACCAGGTACGCTGGGCCGGAATAGTGGTGAGCGTACCTTGTATAAAATTGATAGCAAAAGTAGTCAGATTGTGCCGAATTTGCATTCGGAACATCTGTAATGACGTAAGCATCGATCTGTGTCGAACTGAGTCCGGCGGATCGTATGTTACGTCACAAAATTCTACTTTTGCCGGTCTGTAGGGTTTGATAACTAAGGGGAATCAGGCTCGCCAGAAATACGCTGCGGGATTCCAGCGTATTTGCGGTTGACGGCTTGATAAATAGATGCCAAAGTATGCAATTCTAAACAACTTTCCAATTTACTTCTACTATCTAATTTGCTTTGTTCTCTTGGTATCCTTTGTTTAAAAGAATACCTAGGTAGGTTAAGTGCCAGCAATGCATTACTGTGTGCTAGGTGCTGATTGGTGTCTGCACATATATGCCTCTTTTCATTGTTTCTGCTAATGTGTTCAGCTAGCTGCAGGAGTGCATTGCTGTTCCTTCAACAGTGGATAAGAGAACAAAGAAAATGTGATAATAGAAGTAAATTGGAAAGTTGCTTAATATTATATGATCTTTATGAATCATGAAAAAAATGGGGTTCATATCCCTTCAATATTTTATAAAAAAAAAAGCTGGAACATTTCCCTTTGAAAATATGCCTGTACAAGTAATGTCTAATGTTTGGCAATATTTCCGGCTCTTCTGCACTCAATTGAAGCTCAGAATTGGAAATAACATGGTCACTCATCACCCTAATGTTGGAATATATTACACAGGCATGTCATATTTAATTCCAGACATAAGGGCTTCGTGATAATACATTTGTTATAACTATAGCACACATTACTTGAACAGCATCAAGGAGCATTTAATTATATTATTCAATACTTAAAGTGATGGTAAACTCCATATGAATCTATTATATTAATAATCCTGTTCGATTACATTAATTACACACACAAAATTTCATCTAATCAAATATATGAAAAAATACTTAGAAAACCTTTATTTCTCGGTCCGTCTTATACGTTCCATCTCCAGCCCCCTGTGACATAATTTTCAATGTTTATTTTTTGGTACCAATCAGCAAGCCTGTCGTCAGACAGGCTTACTCCTATGCAACCCGCTATGCGCATGCGCAATTTCCCATTTTACTTCCAAGACTTTGTTGAAAATCAGGGATGTTTGCATGTATCTGCAGCACTATATGTCATTTTACAAGCATGTTATGCGTATATATGAACCGGAAAGGAAGAAGCAAGCGAGTCCTGATCCCTACTGAGCGAGGTGCAACACTTTACAGCAGAGCACGCCATAAACATCAGAAACAAAAGGAAGATACAGTGGCATTAGTGAGTGAAAAAAATAAAACAGTCTTTTATTGGCACATGTTAAAAAATATGTTTATCCCAATTGACGCATTTCACCCCTACTTCTGGGGCTTTGTCATAGATAAAATTCCATACAGGACAATCCATTTAAAAAGCAAAATGGACCAGTCACAAAGGGAACATCGTTATACTATATCCAATCATGGAGTTTACACTCTCAATCCCCCCCTTTTTTTCCCCTTAACCCGCAAGGTGCTGGATCCATTCCATTGTTAAAAAAGTCAAATGAAAACAAAGTTTTTAATCTTCTTAAAGAAACAGTACATAAAGAAAGGACACAGTTTGAGGTCGGGCATAGGGCTTTAACATACAGATACATACATATACATCTCTAAATATCTATATGTGTATATATATATATATATATATATATATATATATATATATATATATATATATATATACTCTCCAAAAAGCAGGCAGCTCACTGGTCTTTGCAATAAAACTAGAATTTATTATATCAGTTTAAAAAACAAACGTTTCGGCACTGCATTGTGCCTTTGTCAATGTTATACAACTAAAAGTACAAGGACAGAGTGCACCCTAGCACCCCGGATCAGTTAACATACATTTAAAACAAACCCCCTTAAATAGAGAATACAGATTATCCCCACTTAGCCTTTACCGCCATTCCTATTCATGCAATAGGAATGGCGGTAAAGGCTAAGTGGGCTAAGTGGGGATAATCTGTATTCTCTATTTAAGGGGGTTTGTTTTAAATGTATGTTAACTGATCCGGGGTGCTTGGGTGCACTCTGTACTTGTACTTTTTGTTGTATAACATTGACAAAGGCACAATGCAGTGCCGAAACGTTTGTTTTTTAAACTGATATAATAAATTCTAGTTTTATTGCAAAGACCAGTGAGCTGCCTGCTTTTTGGAGAGTATTGTTATGGTATTAGCAGAGCACCGTGGCATTATTTAAGTATGATTGTGCTATCCTATCTATGACTTTATATATATATATATATATATATATATATATATATATATAAATATATGTGTGTACATATGCATTTATATGTATTTACAGACATATACACATACAAATACATAAATACAAATATAGATATAAGAGCACAGGAGCCCTTTGCTGTTAAGTAGCTGAATACATGAAAAATCATATTTATGCAATATTCATATTTAATAAAGTGTTTAACTATGTATTTGCTGTAAATATTTCACATTTCAATGTTCTTCACATAAGGGAATGTGTTCTAAGTATTTTTAAATAGATATTCCTATATATATATATATATGTATTTAAGAATAAATAGAACATATTTTGCTATGTGAAGAACATTGGAATGTGAAATATTAATATGTTATGTGGGGTTAACACACTTGAGAAAACGCGATCGGGTTTGCGAGCGAGTAAGTGTGTTATTATTTCCTCCACACTTTTCGCCCTCTATTGAAGCCTTTGGGGAAACATGTTAATGAGGTTGTGATATTCCAAGTTCGGCTTTTTGCGCGCGTCGGGTTAGTGTTTGTAAGAAACCTTTTTTTTAACTTGTAATACTCACACTACGTGATGTGCGCAATAAGCCTCCATCTAACGAAGTACTGCTCCACTCGTAATCTAGCCCTTAGTGGGAAACTTATTTTAAACATATTTATCATAAAGTTAAAATTAATTTGTTTTTACTTAAAGGGGCCGATTTATCAAGCTTCAAATGGAGCTTGATGCCCCCTGTTTCCACACAAGCCTTCAGGCTCTCCGGAAACAGCAGTTATGAAGCAGAGGTCTAAAGACCGTTGCTCCATAACATATCCACTACCTCTGAGGCTGCGGTCTTCAATCTGCCTGATCCTATACGATAGCGGCCGCAAATCTGCAGGGGGCGGCATTGCACAAGCAGTTCTGGTGAACTGCTTGTGCAATTATAAATGCCGACATATATATATATATATTTTTTAAAAGATCAGTTGGCTTTATATGGGGCCTATTTTTCTGTGCAATGTAAATCTTTCATTGCATGGAGAAGAGTAAATAAATTATTGATGTTACTAATTCACACATATTTTATTTCATTTAGCCTTTTTATTATTTATATAAGTTATTGTAAGAATTAATATTACAAATGTTTATCCTCATTATTTTCTTTGCAATATATTATATACCTCTATAAGTGTATAATAATTTTAAAATATTTCATAATAATTGTTGATTCAAATTAAGAACAAAAGAACAAAGAGACTGTGTCAATTATGAGTACAAAGTTTTTAACATGTAGCATATTTACTTGATACTTAAAGGGACAGTAAACCTTAAAAATAATGTTATATAATTCTGAACATAGTGCAGAATTATATAACATTATATTAGCCAAATATTATTTAAACGTAAAGAGCAGAGAGCGGGTCTGTGAAACAGCGCTTTCTTTTAAAAATTAATAGGGGAAATTACGTTTAAATAATATTTGGCTAATATAATGTTATATAATTCTGCACTATGTGCAGAATTATATAACATTATTTTTAAGGTTTACTGTCCCTTTAAGCTCACTTTCATTATAATTGTTGGAACTTCAACTATGTTGCGCGATTGGATCTTAAAAAATAAAGGAACATAAGTATTTTTAAATAGATATCCCTATATATATATATATATATATATATATATATATATATATATATATATATATATACATACAGTATCTCACAAAAGTGAATACACCCCTCACATTTCGGTAAATATTTTATTATATCTTTTCATGTGACAACACTGAAGAAATGACACTTTGCTACAATGTAAAGTAGTGAGTGTACAGCCTGTATAACAGTGTAAATTTGCTGTCCTCTCAAAATAACTCAACACACAGCCATTCATGTCTAAACTGTTGGCAACAAAAGTGAGTACACCCCTATGTGGAAATGTCTAAATTTGGCCCAATTCGCCATTTTCCCTCCCCGGTGTCATGTGACTTGTGAGTGTTACAAGGTCTTAGGTGTGAATGGGGAGCAGGAGTGTTAAATCTGGTGTTATCGCTCTCACACTCTCTCATACTGGTCACTGGAAGTTCAACATGGCACCTCATGGCAAAGAACACTCTGAGGATCTGAAAAAAAGAAATGTTGCTCTACATAAAGATGGCCTAGGCTATAAGAAGATTGCCAAGACCCTAAAACCGAGCTGCAGCATGGTGGGCAAGACCATACAGCGGTTTCACAGGACAGATTGAGTGCACAGATCGACCAAGGAAGTTGAGTGCACATGCTCAGCGTCATATCCAGAGGTTGTCTTTGGAAAATAGACGTATGAGTGCTGCCAGCATTGCTGCAGAGGTTGAAGGGGTGGGGGGTCAGCCTGTCAGTGCTCAGACCATGCCGTACACTGCATCAAATTGGTCTGCATGGCTATCGTCCCAGAAGGAAGCCTCTTCTAAAGATGATGCACAAGAAAACAAGCAAACAGTTTGCTGAAGACAAGCAGACTAAGGACAAGGATTACTGGAACCATGTCCTGTGGTCTGATGAGACCAAGATAAACTTATTTGGTTCAGATTGTATCAAGCATGTGTGGCAACAACCAGATGAGAAGTACAAAGACAAATGTGACTTGCCTACTGTCAAGCATTGTGGTGGGATTGTCATGGTCTGGGCCTGCATGAGTACTTCCGGCACTGGGGAGCTACAATTCATTAAGGGAACCATGAATGCCAACATGTACTGTGACATACTGAAGCTGAGCATGAGTCCCTCCCTTTGGAGACTGTGCCGCAGGGCAGTACTCCAACATGATAGCGACCCCAAACACACCTCAATGACGACCACTGCCTTGCTAAAGACTCTGAGGGTAAAGGTGATGGACTGGCCAAGCATGTCTCAAGACCTAAACCCTATTGAGCATCTGTGGGGCATCCTCAAACAGAAGGTGGGGGAGCACAAGGTCTCTAACATCCACCAGCTCTGTGATGTTGTAATGGAGGAGTGGAAGAGGACTCCAGTGGCAACCTGTGAAGCTCTGATGAACTCCATGCCTAAGAGGGTTAAGGCAGTGCTGTAAAATAATGGTGGCCACACAAAATATTGACACTTTGGGCCCAATCTGGACATTTCCACTTAGGGGTGTACTCAATTTTGTTGCCAATGATTTAGACATGAATGGCTGTGTGTTGAGTTATTTTGAAGGGACAGCAAATTCACGCTGTTATACAGGCTGTACTACTCACTACTTTACATTGTAACAAAGTGTCACTTCTTCAGTGTTGTCACATAAAAAGATATGATAACATATTTACAAAACTGTGAGGGGTGTACTCACTTTTGTGAGATACTGTATATATATTTATATATATATATATATATATATATATATATATATATATATATATATATATATATATATATATATATATATATGTGTGTGTATAGATATATAAATATATATATATATATATATATACATATATATATATACAGTATATATATATATATATATACTGTGTATATATATATATATAAATAAATGTATTTAAGAAGAAATAGAAAATATTTTGCTATGTTAAGAACATTGGAATGTGAAATATTAATATGTCATGTGGGGTTAGCACATTTGGGAAAACACGATCGGGTTTGCGAGCGAGTAAGTGTGTTCGTTTTCCCCCCCACTTTTTTTCCTCCATTGAAGTCTTTGGGGAAACATGGTAATAAGGTTATGACTTTCCAAGTTCGGCTTTTTGCGCATGTCGAGTTAGCTCTTGTAACACTTGCACTACGTGATGCGCGTAAAAAGCCTCCATCTAGCGAAGTACCGTTCCACTCGTAATCTAGACCTTAGTGGGAAACTTATTTTAAACATATTTATCATAAAGCTAATATTAATTTCTTTTTATTTATTGTTTAGTTTGTTATCTCGGTTTAACATTGGAATAACATGAAGGCTAAGAATATATATTTAAGAAGATCCATTGGCTTTATATGGGGCCTATTTTTCTGTGCAAAGTAAATCTTTCTCTGCATGGAGAAGAGTAAATAAATTATTGATGTTACTAATTCACACATATTTGATTTAATTTAGCCTTTTTATTATTTATATAAGTTATTGTAATAATTAATATTACAAATGTTTATCCTCATTATTTTCTTTGCAATATATTATATACCTCTATAAGTATATAATCATTTTAACATATTTCATAATTATTGTTGATTCAAATTAAGAACAAAAGAACAATGAGACTGTGTCAATTATGAGTGCTATTTGTATACTTACTGTGTACTTATGCTTTGTTTTGTTTTTTTTTGTTTTTTAACATGTGGCACTTTTACTTGATCCTTAATTATGCCTATTTAGCTAAACAAAAAAATATTATACATTGGCTAAGTAAATTATATTGCTTTTTATTTAGCTACACATAGACATTTAAAAATCCTTAAATAAGATAAGTTTTTATGTTCCTTTATTTTTAAGATCCAATCTCACAACATAGATGAAGTGAGCTTAAAATTTGGTCAAAAACATTCTATAATGTCTCATGAATGGATGTATTTTTACAATAGCATACACAATTGTCAATCAACCCCAGAAACAATCTGAAATCGTTGATGCTTGAAACATGCAGAACTATTACATAGCAATGAACAGGCTATTATACAGAGATAGAGCTGATTTAGAATAAAAATTTGACAGTTGCCTAGCACACCAAAAAAATAAACAAAGACTAAAATTCTCTAAAAATAGCATCTTGACTTAATTCTTCTTAACAATCCATTGTCATTATCTTAATATGCATTATTAATTTAGTCAAGATTGTTCTTTCACTCTATATATCTGTATGTGTAAAACTGTAACTACAATCAATAAAAACAAATAAAATAAGTAACATCAAGTTGTTTCAAACCATTATTTAAATTATATATTTACTACCATTTTGAGACTACAGCTGCAGCAAAATGTAATTAAAAGAGTCATTATGTATTTTTTTGGAACATCATGAATTACTCATAATGCTTTGTTCTTTAATAAGTTCTTTTGCAACACCATCTTCCTTAAAGGTAGCATTGTCAAAGATAGCAACTTCTCTGCCTTCTCTTATTTTGATTTGTATCCTTTCAGCCTGATTAAAGGAATAATCGCTAAACTGCACCTTCTCTTGAAGTTGCCTTTTGTAGGTTTCTTGGGGCTTTTAAAACCTTCTGTTGTGTCAAAAGACGGTCTCCTACCCTTGCCCCTCCTTTTCCCTTGAACATCTGTGTACAAATGACTAGGGGACATTAGCCTGGCTTTTGTACGGTAGGATGGAGTGCATTGGCTCTCAAGAAGTGCAGTCAGGTTGAGGAAATCCTGGCGCCAGCTGGAATCCTGGGAGATTTCTGTCTCGACTTTGGTTGTCATATGTGTTTGTGGTTTATCCTGGATGTCTGTTACTGTAGTTTTAGAAAAACTTTGTATCAAAGCATGATGACTTTTGCTAGATACAAAAGAATTTGAGTAGGTTTGTTGTCTTACACCCTTATATAATTTTATTCTTTTTTTCCAAATATCAGCAGGTAATGTTCTATAAGGCAGATGGTAAGGCGTTTTCTTGTTTGTGTCATCATAAGGGTTGTTATTTGCTTTCCACTTTCTTTTATGAGAGATTGTTGTGGGGCCTAATTGGCATTTTATGGTGTCTGTATTAACACCATTTTTTCTAGGCATTTCTGTCAGTAGATTGTACTTATTTAACATCTGGTGTAGCATTCCCAAAATAACAGAATTCCCAGAAGCTGTTGCATACCACAGTGCAGTGTGGTCTTTATTATCAGTGTGTGCCAAATCACAGTCCATTGATTCACAGAAAAGCTTGACAAGTTTTTCTCTTCTATACATGACTGCGTACATCAGAGCATTCCGATCCATTTTGTCACAAGCGCTTACCTTTGCCCCGTAAGTCAGTAGAAGCCTAGCAGCTCCTAAAGCCCAATCTTGACCATCATGAAGACAACAGATTATCAAAGCTGTTCTTTCCTCTTTGTCTTTGAGATTTACATCTTCTCCTGACTCCACAAGATTTCTCAGAAGTTGGAAGTCTCCTTTTATCATTGCTGTGTTTACATTCACTGAGGCTGAAGTCTTTGCCGATGTAGAAGCCATCTCTAATAACTATTGGTTTGTTACAGCTAAGTATTTAAAAAACTTGCAAGTCTTGAATAGTGTGTCCTTATACCCAGCCCTTCTATAATGAGCAGTGGGATTTGTAGCTAAGATCCTCTGAGCCTACTCATGCTCTTCTGAAATAGCACTAATACTCTCATATAATTGTTACTGCTAGGAGCGGTTTTGTTGACAGAAAATCATTTGTAATTAATAGTTAAATTGTATGCTTGTTTAACCTTTGTTAATAGTTTATGCAAAAATCAATGCTGCTTACAGTATTACTTATCAGAATATTTTATTCTGAAAATATAAAACTAAATTAAAATGAATCAATTATTGTATTTTGATCTAGTGGATGTATATTACAATACTTTCATGTGTCAAACACTTTTGAAATAAATCCAGCATCTGATTATTTTATGGTTTGTTCTGCTTTTGTCTATGTCTCCTCATGCTGTCATGACTAATTTTCTCTCTCCATATGCTCACTATAAACTCTACCCCATCACCATTTTTATCAGTCATTGGTCACCAGCCTTTTTCATCCCTCATTTCCACTGCCTTTGGTAAGTTACAATCCTTTCTTTTACCCACCTTCTATCACCTTCTATAGCTATAAATTGCAATCTATTCAAATTTTATATAAATAGCAGTATATTTAAAAAAAACACTTTAAGTACTGTTTGTTTGTTTTTTAATTATGAAATATAACTATATTATAATTTTTTATCCTCAGGATTAAAAATCATTCTTGATGACCTTGTCCTGACTTTATAAATTGTTTAATTAGGTAATGCAAGTTGTATTTAAAAAAAAGTCTTGTTACCAAAGAAATATGTGTGTTATGTGATCTTCTTATCGAATTGTATATATTCCAACACAATTCCCATAAGAAGTATTTTTTAAAATATTTATTTTACCCATCTTTATAATTTTGCAACATCTTTTCAGCATGGTTATTTATATAATAATTATATTTTATATATACACAAATGATAGCTTTTCATAGTATTTTAATTTATAGTTAACACATAGGGCTAGATTACGAGTGGAGCGCTATTTAGCTCTCCTGCTCGAGCATAAACTACTCTTGACTTCGACTTTTTGCGCGCGTCTGGTACCGCGTGTATTATAAGTTGAAAGTAAAAAGTTGTTCTTTGGGCGCTAACCCGACATGCACCAAAGGCTGATGTTAGAATATCTTCGTTACGTTTTATATGCTTATTCCCCCATTGACTTCAATAGAGCACAAAAAGTGGAAACAACCAACAAACACAAACTCGATCACGTTTAACCAAGTGCATTAACCCAACAGGTAATATTAATATTTCACATTCCAATGTTCTTCAGATGGCAATCCTTCAGAATTCCTAGAATTCTTCAATTTTTAAAAGAGGGTTTATCTGCTAGCTTGCTAGCTCTTATTTATTTATTTTTTAACTTTAATGTAACTTTAATAACCTATCTGGGTAAAAAAAAAAATACAATTAAGCTTTGTAGCACTGCACTGTCATAGATTAGTAGAAAATATGTTGAATTGTATTATCCTATAGAGATCTACTCTATTACACCATATGTACAACTGAACGCAGTCTGTTTTTATTTGTACCAAACAAGCGTTTCCTGTAATTCCTCAAAAGTAATGCAATGAAAGCTAAGCTTTTTACTCTTCATTATAGCTGCGGTCGTCTTTAAGGAATAATCACAATATTTAAAGTCTTGGCTGTAATTCAATGCTAATTTCTTGCAATAAACTCCTTTCTATCCACAATTAGGGCCTGAGAAAGGAGTTTGAGAACATCTCTAAAACTTTCCGCTTAATCAAGTATATCTCATTTAATGATTGTCCTTTTTGTATCAAACAAGGAGTACCAATGCTTTTAGCGTGGGGAATGGAAGGAGAGACAAATTGCTTAATCAGACCTACTCTTGCAGGTCTCTGCCAGGGAGATTATTGGATTTTTGGTCTTTGTAGAATTTTTTCTTTTTTAATAATAATTTTTATTAGGGTTCAGTTAAAGACGTACAAACAATAAATGTCAATAAACAATAGACAATTGTCAAAATTATTTAAAAGTATATAGCCAAGAGGTCAGGACAGATGTACTATACAAGTTGATATGGCAAATGAGTTTTGCGTGCAAATTATTTGCCTCTCCAACTAAACACCCGTTTGATGACTCATGAAGCAACTCTTCGACCTCTCAGTAGGATATATAAAACTTTAGCGGGTAATCTGAAACAGGAGTTGACCACTCTTGGGTCCCAAATGGTGAACATATTTTTCTTGATATATGGTAATCCCCTGGTGAATGTTATGATTGAATAATGGGAATTTACACCTCTGATAATGGGATGTGGCCACTTATGGGTCACCTAGCCTAGAGAAATAACTAAATAGGGTAAAATGGAGAAAGTTGGACTGTAGGAGTACTAAGTGTAGGCCTTTCAAACCTCTAGTAAAATTAGATCTTAAATTTTCACCATCCAATTTGATGAAACATGCACCTTATGAAGACAAATAAATTGGGAGACACGCAAGAAGGTCCCCTTGTGGACCCGGAATGAAAATTGGATCTTAGCCCTAATGAAATAGAAAGGTGCACACTATAAGCTGAGAGCTAAATGACTACTAACAGTAACCTAGGAGGGCGTGAAAATATGTTTAAATACAGGGGTACATAGTGTTAATTATATTTCCCTATGGGCTAGTATTGTATAGGTCAACAGGTGTATATAAAGAGAGAAGAGCTGATTTAGTATTCTGGGATTATCTATTATGTGGTGATAGATTAATAAAGAAGATGGCTCAGCTGTCTTGGACTAAAGGCTGGTTGTCACTGTTTCCTACTTTATCCACATTTAGAATTCTGAGTGAAGAAGATGTTGTTATGTAATTTATGTAAAGGACACATACATGTTGCATGATAAGATTTTCCATGCTAATTATGCATAGTTACTGTGGCTTGCTTCCTAGCCAACTAGTCTCACATTTTGTTCCTCAATTAAGACCCGTATCAGAGACAATAAATCTTCCCATTTTAAAAATATAAGTGCTATGCTGTCTCAGCCGCTGACAGCACAGCTAGAAGGGACAAAGAGGCCTATTTATGATGTGTCTGTCGGACCTGATCCGACATTGCGGATCAGGTCCGACAGACATCGCTGAATGTGGAGAGCAATACGCTCTCCGTATTCAGCATTGCACCAGCAGCTCTTGTGAGCTGCTGGTGCAACGCCGCCCCCTGCAGACTTGCGGCCAATCGGCCACCAGCAGGGGGGTGTCAATCAACCCAATCGTACGGCTTATGGAGCCGCGGTCTTTAGACCGCTGCTTCATAACTGGTGTTTCTGGCGAGCCTGCAAGCTCACCAGAAACACGGCCCTCAAGCTCCATTCTGAGCTTGATAAATGAGCCTCAGAGAGGGGAGTCTCAGTAATTTGTCATATATTTTGGGTTTATCTCAGCTCTAATGAGTCAAGTTAATTATGAATGTAGCAAGTCAAGAACTGTCCCCATTTATTTATACCAACTGCAGGGGTAAGTAGGATGCCTCCTCAATATAGAAAGCAGGTAACCGCAACTATAATAAGTGTTGTTTATAAAAGCATGTAGCGCTAAAAGAAAGGAAAAGGGGTCAGTGACAGAGGTATCTATCAGCCCTTCGCTTATAAAAATATACTTTAAAACAGGAGATTATGTTCATATCTTATCTGAGTTTTAAACCATTATAGGAATGAGCTGTAGTAACATAGAGACATGATATGGGGGGCAAATGTAAACAGCATTACGTATAAACAGAGAAATATTTAAAGGGACACTGAACCCAAATTCTTTTCTTTCGTGATTCAGATAGAGCAGGCAAATTTAAGCAACTTTCTCATTTACTCCTATTATCAAATTTTCTTTATTCTCTTGGTTTCTTTATTTGAAAAGCAAGAATGTAAGTTTAGATGCTGGCTTTGTTCTTGCTGATTGGGGGATAAATTCACCCACCAATAAACAAGTGCTATCCAGAGTATGAACCAAAAATTGTCTGGCTCCTTAGCTTAGATGCCTTCTTTTTCAAATAAAGATATCAAGAGAACGAAGAAAATTTGATAATAGGAGTAAATTAGAAAGTTGCTTAAAATGTCATGCTCTATCTGAATTACAAAAGAGAAAATTTGGGTTCAGTGTCCCTTTAACATAACATGTAATAGTAAAGTCCTCCAAACATCAGGCTTAGTTGCCATCATTAGGGCATGTGTTAATCTATAAAGAGGGAAATTAAAAATGGATTGATTGCCCTTGAGGTTCCTTTTAACTTTTAATATGAGAGCAAGAATAAGACTGCTATTGATTTAGCTCTATATTGCTAATATTTTTGTGCTCCACTTGTAATCTACGTCACAGAATATTGCACTCTAAAGAAGAAGATTTGAATTTAAAATTATTGGTATAAGTAGACTTTTAATTTCTGTGCTGGTTACCGCATGTGGCTGGAAGGAACAGCCTTCATATGTGTTTGTCTAAAAGAAGATGGATGGGGAAGATACATTTGCTATTTTACTTATTTAAAGGAACACTAAAGTCAAAATTAAACACAATTTTAAACAACTTTCTAATTCACTTCCATTATCTAAATCTGTGTATTTGTTTTATATGCACACTTTCTGAGGCGCCAGCTCCTACTGAGCATGTGTAGCGGAGATAACATAATGGGCTAGATTACAAGTTGAGCGCAAAATATCACTTCCGTGAAAGCAATATTTTCACTCAACTTAGACAAATGTGCGCTGGTATTACAAGTAAGGTGCAATGTGAACGCGACCTCACGAGAGCGGCATAAGACACGGCATGATAAATAGCAAGCGAAGGGAGTAAGATGCGCAGCGATGGGCAGCAAATATAAATATATATGAATATATACATATATATATATATGTATGTGTATATACACATATTAACACATTAATTAATATATATATATATATATATAAGCACACAGACCCCATAGATCGCAATGTGAAGGCACTTCTCAGTCCCGCCAACTTTAAAAACCCCAAAAACTGCTTAGTGCAGTTATTTTAAAAAAAAAAAAAAAAGATGCTACATTTTTTTCATTTACTAAAGGCACGCTATTCCTAATTTTGGGGGACATTTATAAAATTAACCAGAGATCTGATCTCCGGTTAATTTTATGAGCGCTAATTGCTACCACTTGTAATGGCTGGTTATTTATCATGCTCCCGTTTGTGTATATGCATGCTGTGGTTGGATAATGGCTGTCACATGATGCAGTTGGAATAAAAATATAACATTATAGTTTGTCAGAAAAAAAATCTACTACTCATTTGAAATTTAAACTTAGTGCTTTTCCATTGTATTTTTATTATGCATTTGTCAATTATGCAATTCTACTGTTGTTAATGATCCTATAAGAACTAAAAACACTGCCTATATTTTACTGACCTTTTTCAACCAAATATTTTTAATTTTCCTATGACTAAGCGCCACTAGGGGGCGCAAAACGCATCAGGATTGCTGTCCTTGTCTACCTGCACTAATATGCAGCTTTTACCTACACTCCAATAAAGATTTTTCTGGTTTTAAACTTTGCCCCTGAGTGCTCAGAACTTTGCTTTTTCAAATATTTTGAATGTTCTTGTGTAGACGATAGAGAGATGGATTATGTTATACAGTGTTTTCTACTTTGAAAAATCTCTGTTCAACTTGTGTATAGTTTTGAAAGGGTAACATAATAAATGTAACGTTGGTGTAAATTTATTTATTATACATTTTACATGTCAACAAAGTAATATTTAAAGATTAATATATAAATAAATATTTGAGAAATATCTCTCTTTTCTTTCCACACATGTGATGTAGCATATGTTTGGTTACTCACATAAACTATACTTTGTTTGGCTGAAGATAAGTTATTTAATGATTAACAATATTTTTCTCTTATGAAGAAAATCTATCATTTTCACTCTTTACATGGGGGGGGGGGGGGTTAAGCACAGATTTTTTTTGGTTTACTTTTTCTCTTTTCTATCTTACAAGTAGATAATAGGTGAATTAGGAGACTTAACATTAGGAGACTTAAAGGGACAGTCTAGTATAAATTAAACTTTCATTATTCAGATAGGAGTTTTAATTTTAATCAACTTTCCAATTTACTTTTATCATCAAATTTGCTTTTTTCTCTTGGTATTGTTAGTTTAAACTAAACCTAGGTAGGCTCATGTGCTAATTTCTAAGCCTTTGAGGGCTGCCTCTAATCACATGCTTTTTAAATCTCTTTTCAACACAAAGAGACAGAAAGTACACGTGGGCCATATAGATAACACTGTGTTCAGGCACAGGGGGTTATTTAAGATCTAGCACAATACAATGCTAAATTTAAGACAATAGATAATAAACAGTCACAGTCATGTGATCAGGGGGTGGAAGAAGGTTCCTAGATACAAGGTAATCACAGAGGTTAAAAGTACATTAATTAAACTGTGTTGGTTATGCAAAACTGGAGAATGGGAAATAAAGGGATTATCTATCTTTTAAAACAATAACAATTCTATGGTAGACTGTCCCGAAAGTCCAAATTAAACTTTCCTGATTCAGATAGGGCATGTAATTTTAAACAACTTTCCAATTTACTTTTATCATCAAACTTGCTTTGTTCTCTTGGTAGTCTTAAATGAAAGCTAAACCTATATAGGCTAAATATGCTAATGCCTCTTATCTGAATGCATATGACAGTTTTTCACAGCTAGATGGCGTTAGTTCATGTGTGTGCCATATAAATAACATTGTGCTCATGGATCTAGGAAAAATAAAATAGAGGGCGCCACAAAGTGCAGATCATATAAGGTGAGAACAAAGCAGAAATAGGAACATAGGAATCCTACTCACAAAATGTAGAGCACAAGAGTGCAGTATTTGCAGTCCGGAACCATATGTCGTCCGGTAGACCACAGTAGAAGGATGTCGCCACTTGGGGTCCTCGTCTCGCCAGGGAGAGTCCAGGGATACCCAGAATGATGTTGTGGGAGCTGAGCAGTGTACCAGAGCTCCAACTGCAAGTCCTGAGACACTTTGTAGGGTGTCAAATAAAGTGTTTGACCAAAGCCAAAGATGATGGTCGGCAGCAAATGGAGAGTTTAAAAGTAGTAAAAATGTATTAACATTAAAAACAACAGCAACGCGTTTCTCAGTGTACCACACTGTTTCATCAGGCTATGATGAAAGAGAGTCTGATGAAACAGTGTGGTACACTGAGAAACATGTTGCTGTTGTTTTTAATGTTAATACATTTTTACTACTTTTAAACTCTCCATTTGCTGCCGACCATCATCTTTGGCTTTGGTCAAATACTTTATTTGACACCCTACAAAGTGTCTCAGGACTTGCAGTTGGAGCTCTGGTACACCGCTCAGCTCCCACATCATCATTCTGGGTATCCCTGGACTCTCCCTGGCGAGATGAGGACCCCAAGTGGCGACATCCTTCTACTGTGGTCTAACGGACGACATATGGTTCCGGACTGCGAATACTGCACTCTTGTGCTCTACATTTTGTGAGTAGGATTCCTATGTTCCTATTTCTGCTTTGTTCTCACCTTATATGATATGTGGCGCCCTCTATTTTATTCTTCCTAGATCCATTTTCTGTGTATTTGGCATAACACCCTGGAGGAGCTGCCCACTCATCTGGATACATTGCTCATCACATATATCATCCATCACATATAACCTTTGGGAACTACCAACTGTAATTTGCTGGATTTTGCACAAAACCATCTTATACTGAACCATACAGTCTGTATCTATATATATATTTCCTATTTATTATTTTTAAGTTTACATTTATCTCATAGAGTTTCTTAATATTGTTTTTTAATATTGGTGCTATATTTATTGCTGAATAACACCTTACCTCTATAGTACCCTCTTTTATAAATTGTGTCATATCCACCCTAGGCGCCTCTTAGAAGTACCCTAGTGACGCTGGTGTCACTAGACGTACTAGTTGTTGTTGTTGTAACATTGTGCTCATGCCCATGAAGTTATTTATGAGTCAGCACTAATTGCCTGAAATGCAAGTCTGTCAAAAGAACTGAAATAAGCGGGCAGTCTGCAGAGACTTAGATACAAGGTAATCACAGAGGTAAAAAGTGTATTAATATAACTGTGTTAGTTATGCAAAACTGGGGACTGGTAAATAAAGGGATTATCTATCTTTTTAAACAATAAAATTGTTGGTGTTTACAGTCCCTTTAAAGGAACACTGAACCCAAATTGTTTATTTTGTGATTCAGATAGAGCATGAAATTTTAAGCAACTTTCTAATTTACGCCTATGATCACATTTTCTTCATTCTCTTGGTATCTTTATTTGAAATGCAAGAATGTAAGTTTAGATGCCGGCCCATTTTTGGTGAACAACCTGATTGGTGGATAAATTCATCCACCAATAAAAATGTGCTGTCCAGAGTCCGGAACCAAAAAAATGCTTAGATGCCTTCTTTTTCAAATAAAGATAGCAAGAGAACGAAGAAAAAATGATAATAGGAGTAAATTAGAAAGTTGCTTAAAATTGCATGCTCTATCTGAATCACAAAAGAAAAAATTTGGGTTCAGTGTCCCTTTAAGTGACAGTCTACTTGATTTTTTTTTATTGTTTAAAAAGATAGATAATGCCTTTACTACACATTATCCAGCTCTACACAACCAACATTGTTATATTAATATACTTTATAACCTCTAAATTGTTTCTAAGTCTCTGCAGGCCACCTCTTATCTCAGCGCATGTTTTGAGTTTTTCAACAAGACAGCTCTAGTTCATGTGCCATAAAGATAACATTATGCTACAATCCTGTGGAGTTATTTATGAAGCCACACTAATTGGCTTAAAAGCAAGTTTGTTAATAGCACTGAGATAAAGGGGTAGTCTACAAGGTAATCACAGTGGTAAAAAGTGTATTAATATAACAGTGTTGGTTATGCAAAACTGGCGAATGGTTGATAAAGGGATTATCTATCTTTTTGAACAATACAATTTTTCGGGTAGACTGTCCCTTTACGTTTAGTTAATGAAAAAATATATAGCCAACTTCAAAAATAATCTAATCTGGGATTAAATTAAAGGGACACTGAACCCAATTTTTTTCTTTTGTGATTCAGATAGAGCATGTAATTTTAAGCAACTTTCCAATTTACTCCTATTATCAATTTTTTCTTTCATGTAATTAGCAAGAGTCCATGAGCTAGTGACGTATGGGATATACATTCCTACCAGGAGGGGCAAAGTTTCCCAAACCTCAAAATGCCTATAAATACACCCCTCACCACACCCACAAATCAGTTTTACAAACTTTGCCTCCTATGGAGGTGGTGAAGTAAGTTTGTGCTAGATTCTACGTTGATATGCGCTCCGCAGCAGGTTGGAGCCCGGTTTTCCTCTCAGCGTGCAGTGAATGTCAGAGGGATGTGAGGAGAGTATTGCCTATTTGAATTCAATGATCTCCTTCTACGGGGTCTATTTCATAGGTTCTCTGTTATCGGTCGTAGAGATTCATCTCTTACCTCCCTTTTCAGATCGACGATATACTCTTATATATACCATTACCTCTACTGATTCTCGTTTCAGTACTGGTTTGGCTTTCTACTACATGTAGATGAGTGTCCTGGGGTAAGTAAGTCTTATTTTCTTTGACACTCTAAGCTATGGTTGGGCACTTTTATATAAAGTTCTAAATATATGTATTCAAACATTTATTTGCCTTGACTCAGAATGTTCAACGTTCCTTATTTCAGACAGTCAGTTTCATATTTGGGATAATGCATATGAATCAATCAATTTTTTTCTTACCTTAAAATTTGACTTTTTTCCCTGTGGGCTGTTAGGCTCGCGGGGGCTGAAAATGCTTCATTTTATTGCGTCATTCTTGGCGCGGACTTTTTTGGCGCAAATTTTTTTTTCTGTTTCCGGTGTTACACGTGTCGCCGGAAGTTGCGTAATTTTTGACGTTTTTTGCGCCAAAAGTGTCGGCGTTCCGGATGTGGCGTCATTTTGGCGCCAAAAGCATTTAGGCGCCAAATAATGTGGGCGTCTTTTTTTGGCCCTAAAAAATATGGGCGTCACTATTGTCTCCACATTATTTAAGTCTTATTTTTTATTGCTTCTGGTTCCTAGAAGCTTGTTCACTGGCATTTTTTCCCATTCCTGAAACTGTCATTTAAGGAATTTGATCAATTTTGCTTTATATGTTGTTTTTTCTATTACATATTGCAAGATGTCCCAGATTGACACTGAGTCAGAAGATACTTCTGGAAAAACGCTGCCTGGTGCTGGATCGACCAAAGTTAAGTGTATCTGCTGTAAACTTGTGGTATCTGTTCCTCCAGCTGTTGTTTGTAATGAATGTCATGACAAACTTGTTAATGCAGATAATATTTCCTTTAGTAATGTTACATTACCTGTTGCTGTTCCGTCAACATCTAATTCTCAGAGTGTTCCTGTTAACATAAGAGATTTTGTTTCTAAATCCATTAAGAAGGCCATGTCTGTTATTCCTCCTTCTAGTAAACGTAAAAGGTCTTTTAAAACTTCTCATTTTTCAGATGAATTTTTAAATGAACATCATCATTCTGATTCTGATAATGGTTCCTCTGGTTCAGAGGATTCTGTTTCAGAGGTTGATGCTGATAAATCCTCATATTTATTCAAAATGGAATTTATTCGTTCTTTACTTAAAGAAGTCTTAAATGCATTAGAAATAGAGGATTCTGGTCCTCTTGATACTAAATCTAAACGTTTAAATAAGGTTTTTAAATCTCCTGTAGTTATTCCAGAAGTTTTTCCTGTCCCTGATGCTATTTCTGAAGTAATCTCCAGGGAATGGAATAATTTGGGTAATTCATTTACTCCTTCTAAACGTTTTAAGCAATTATATCCTATGCCAGCTGACAGATTAGAGTTTTGGGACAAAATCCCTAAAGTTGATGGGGCTATCTCTACTCTTGCTAAACGTACTACTATTCCTACGGCAGATAGTACTTCCTTTAAGGATCCTTTAGATAGGAAGATTGAATCCTTTCTAAGAAAAGCTTACTTATGTTCAGGTAATCTTCTTAGACCAGCTATATCTTTAGCGGATGTTGCTGCAGCTTCAACTTTTTGGTTAGAAGCTTTAGCGCAACAAGTAACAGATCATAATTCTCATAGCATTGTTAATCTTCTTCAACATGCTAATAACTTTATTTGTGATGCCATCTTTGATATCATTAGAGTCGATGTCAGGTATATGTCTCTAGCTATTTTAGCTAGAAGAGCTTTATGGCTTAAAACTTGGAATGCTGATATGTCTTCTAAGTCAACTTTGCTTTCCCTTTCTTTCCAGGGTAATAAATTATTTGGTTCTCAGTTGGATTCTATTATCTCAACTGTTACTGGAGGGAAAGGAACTTTTTTACCACAGGATAAAAAATCTAAAGGTAAATTTAGGTCTAATAATCGTTTTCGTTCCTTTCGTCACAATAAGGAACAAAAGCCTGATCCTTCACCCACAGGAGTGGTATCAGTTTGGAAACCATCTCCAGTCTGGAATAAATCCAAGCCTTTTAGAAAACCAAAGCCAGCTCCCAAGTCCACATGAAGGTACGGCCCTCATTCCAGCCCAGCTGGTAGGGGGCAGATTACGTTTTTTCAAAGAAATTTGGATCAATTCAATTCACAATCTTTGGATTCAGAACATTGTTTCAGAAGGGTACAGAATTGGCTTCAAGATAATGCCTCCTGCTAAGAGATTTTTTCTTTCCTGTGTCCCAGTAAATCCAGCGAAAGCTCAAGCATTTCTGAAATGTGTTTCAGATCTAGATTTGGCTGGAGTAATTATGCCAGTTCCAGTTCTGGAACAGGGGCTGGGGCTTTATTCAAATCTCTTCATTGTACCAAAGAAGGAGAATTCCTTCAGACCAGTTCTGGATCTAAAAATATTGAATCGTTATGTAAGGATACCAACATTCAAAATGGTAACTATAAGGACTATCCTGCCTTTTGTTCAGCAAGGGCATTATATGTCCACAATAGATTTACAGGATGCATATATGCATATTCCGATTCATCCAGATCACTATCAGTTTCTGAGAGTCTCTTTCCTAGACAAGCATTACCAGTTTGTGGCTCTGCCGTTTGGCCTAGCAACAGCTCCAAGAATTTTTACAAAGGTTCTCGGTGCCCTTCTGTCTGTAATCAGAGAACAGGGTATTGTGGTATTTCCTTATTTGGACGATATCTTGGTACTTGCTCAGTCTTCACATTTAGCAGAATCTCATACGAATCGACTTATGTTGTTTCTTCAAGATCATGGTTGGAGGATCAATTTACCGAAAAGTAAATTGATTCCTCAGACAAGGGTAACCTTTTTTAGGTTTCCAGATAGATTCAGTGTCCATGACTCTGTCTCTGACAGACAAGAGACGTCTAAAATTGATCTCAGCTTGTCGAAACCTTCAATCACAATCATTCCCTTCGGTAGCCTTATGCATGGAAATTCTAGGTCTTATGACTGCTGCATCGGACGTGATCCCCTTTGCTCGTTTTCACATGCGACCTCTTCAGCTCTGTATGCTGAACCAGTGGTGCAGGGATTACACAAAGATATCTCAATTAATATCTTTAAAACCGATTGTACGACACTCTCTGACATGGTGGACAGATCACCATTGTTTAGTTCAGGGGGCTTCTTTTGTTCTTCCAACCTGGACTGTAATTTCAACAGATGCAAGTCTGACAGGTTGGGGAGCTGTTTGGGGGTCTCTGACAGCACAAGGGGTTTGGGAATCTCAGGAGGTGAGATTACCAATCAATATTTTGGAACTCCGTGCAATTTTCAGAGCTCTTCAGTCATGGCCTCTTCTAAAGAGAGAATCGTTCATTTGTTTTCAGACAGACAATGTCACAACTGTGGCATACATCAATCATCAAGGAGGGACTCACAGTCCTCTGGCTATGAAAGAAGTATCTTGAATACTGGTATGGGCGGAATCCAGCTCTTGTCTAGTTTCTGCGGTTCATAGCCCAGGTATAGACAATTGGGAAGCGGATTATCTCAGTCGCCAAACGTTACATCCGGGCGAATGGTCTCTTCACCCAGAGGTATTTCTTCAGATTGTTCAAATGTGGGGACTTCCAGAAATAGATCTGATGGCTTCTCATCTGAACAAGAAACTTCCCAGGTATCTGTCCAGATCCAGGGATCCTCAGGCGGAAGCAGTGGATGCATTGTCACTTCCTTGGAAGTATCATCCTGCCTATCTCTTTCCGCCTCTAGTTCTTCTTCCAAGAGTAATCTCCAAGATTCTGAAGGAATGCTCGTTTGTTCTGCTGGTGGCTCCAGCATGGCCTCACAGGTTTTGGTATGCGGATCTTGTCCGGATGGCCTCTTGCCAACCGTGGACTCTTCCGTTAAGACCAGACCTTCTGTCACATGGTCCTTTTTTCCATTAGGATCTCAAATCCTTAAATTTAAAGGTATGGAGATTGAACGCTTGATTCTTAGTCAAAGAGGTTTCTCTGACTCTGTGATTAATACTATGTTACAGGCTCGTAAATCTGTATCTAGGAAGATATATTATAGAGTCTGGAAGACTTACATTTCTTGGTGTCTTTCTCATCATTTTTCCTGGCATTCTTTTAGAATTCCGAGAATTTTACAGTTTCTTCAGGATGGTTTGGTTAAAGGTTTGTCTGCAAGTTCCTTGAAAGGACAAATCTCTGCTCTTTCTGTTCTTTTTCACAGAAAGATTGCTAATCATCCTGATATTCATTGTTTTGTACAAGCTTTGGTTCGTATAAAACCTGTCATTAAGTCAATTTCTCCTCCTTGGAGTTTGAATTTGGTTCTGGGGACTCTTCAAGCTCCTCCGTTTGAACCTATGCATTCATTGGACATTAAATTACTTTCTTGGAAAGTTTTGTTTCTTTTGGCCATCTCTTCTGCTAGAAGAGTTTCTGAATTATCTGCTCTTTCTTGTGAGTCTCCTTTTCTGATTTTTCATCAGGATAAGGCGGTGTTGCGAACTTCTTTTAAATTTTTACCTAAGGTTGTGAATTCTAACAACATTAGTAGAGAAATTGTGGTTCCTTCATTATGTCCTAATCCTAAGAATTCTAAGGAGAAATCATTGCATTCTTTGGATGTAGTTAGAGCTTTGAAATATTATATTGAAGCTAATAAGAATTTCCGAAAGACTTCTAGTCTATTTGTTATCTTTTCCGGTTCTAGGAAAGGTCAGAAGGCCTCTGCCATTTCTTTGTCATCTTGGTTAAAATCTTTAATTCATCATGCTTATGTCGAGTCGGGTAAAACTCCGCCTCAGAGGATTACAGCTCATTCTACTAGGTCAGTTTCTACTTCCTGGGCGTTTAGGAATGAAGCTTCGGTTGATCAGATTTGCAAAGCAGCAACTTGGTCTTCTTTGCATACTTTTACTAAATTCTACCATTTTGATGTGTTTTCTTCTTCTGAAGCAGTTTTTGGTAGAAAAGTATTTCAGGCAGCTGTTTCAGTTTGATTCTTCTGCTTATAATTTCAGTTTTTTTCATTATAAGATTTAAACTTTATTTTGGGTGTGCATTATTTTCAGCGGAATTGGCTGTCTTTATTTTATCCCTCCCTCTCTAGTGACTCTTGCGTGGAAGATCCACATCTTGGGTAGTCATTATCCCATACGTCACTAGCTCATGGACTCTTGCTAATTACATGAAAGAAAACATAATTTATGTAAGAACTTACCTGATAAATTAATTTCTTTCATATTAGCAAGAGTCCATGAGGCCCACCCTTTTTGTGGTGGTTATGATTTTTTTGTATAAAGCACAATTATTCCAATTCCTTATTTTTTATGCTTTCGCACTTTTTTCTTATCACCCCACTTCTTGGCTATGCGTTAAACTGATTTGTGGGTGTGGTGAGGGGTGTATTTATAGGCATTTTGAGGTTTGGGAAACTTTGCCCCTCCTGGTAGGAATGTATATCCCATACGTCACTAGCTCATGGACTCTTGCTAATATGAAAGAAATGAATTTATCAGGTAAGTTCTTACATAAATTATGTTTCTTCGTTCTCTTGCTATCTTTATTTGAAAAAGAAGGCATCTAAATTTTTTGGTTCAGAACTCTGGACAGCACTTTCTTATTGGTGAATCAATTTATCCACCAATCAGCAAGAACAACCCAGGTTGTTCACCAAAAATGGGCAGGCATCTAAACTTACATTCTTGCATTTCAAATAGAGATACCAAGAGAATGAAGAAAATTTGATAATAGGAGTAAATTAGGAAGTTTCTTAAAATTGCATGCTCTATCTGAATCACGGAAGAAAAAAATTGGGTTCAGTGTCCCTTTAAATGAAATAAAGGATTAAATTAAACAATTATTGATTGAAATTAGGAGGAATATTGTTCACAAGTGAGCATAGAAACTAATTTAATAGTCAAACACTTAAAGGGACAATGAAGTCCAAAAAAAACCTTTCATGATTCAAATAGGGCATGTAATTTTAACCCCTTAACGACCGAGGACGTGCAGGGTACGTCCTCAAAAAAAAGGCAGTTAACGCCTGAGGACGTACCCTGCATGTCCTTGGTGTGGAAAGCAGCTGGAAGCGATCCTGCTCGCTTCCAGCTGCTTTCCGGTTATTGGAGTGATGCCTCGATATGGAGGCATCCTGCAATAACCTTTTGTAGCCATCCGATGCAGAGACAGCCACTCTGTGGCCCTCTCTGCACCGGAGATCGGTGGCTTTCCTCGTTGGTGGGTGGGAGCCTGTTTGGGAGGCGGGTGGCGGCCATCGATGGCCCTGGTGATGTGGAGGGGGCGGGATTGTGGGCAGGGATGGCCGGGGGTGCTCACGGATGCGCGTACGTGCATGGGGGGGCGGGGGCTGGCGCGTGCACGGGGAGGGAGCGGGTGGGAACCGCTACACTATAGAAAAAATGTGTCCCAAAATTAAATAAAAGTGGGGCAAAAAATGATAAAAAAAAATCAGTTAGGTGGTAGGGGTTGGTCTGTGGGGGGAAGCTACACTACAGAAAAAAAAAAAACAAAACAAAACATTTTTTTTGTGCAAACTAAGTACTGGCAGACAGCTGCCAGTACCCAAGATGGCCCCCAATAAGGCAAAGGAGGAGGGTTAGAGAGCTGTTTTGGGGGGGATCAGGGAGGTTGGGGGTTAAGGGGGGATCCTACACAGCAGCATATGTAAATATGCTTATTTTTTATTTATTTTTTAAAAACTTTTATTTTAGTACTGGCAGACTTTCTGCCAGTACTTAAGATGACGGGGACAATTGTGAGGTGGGGAAGGGAAGGGAGCTGTTTGGGAGGGATCAGGGGGTGGGATGTGTCAGGTGGGAGGCTGATCTCTACACTAAAGCTAAAATTAACCCTGCAAGCTCCCTACAAACTACCTAATTAACCCCTTCACTGCTAGCCATAATACACGTGTGATGTGCAGCAGCATTTAGCGACCTTCTAATTACCAAAAAGCAACGCCAAAGTCATATATGTCTGCTATTTCTGAACAAAGGGGATCCCAGAGAAGCATTTACAACCATTTGTGCCATAACTGCACAAGCTGTTTGTAAATAATTTCAGTGAGAAACCTAAAATTGTGAAAAATTTAGCGTTTTTTTTTAATTTGGCTGTGAAATGGTGGCATGAAATATACCAAAATGGGCCTAGATCAATACTTGGGTTTGTCTACTACACTAAAGCTAAAATTAACCCTATAAGCTCCCTACATGCTCCCTAATTAACCCCTTCACTGCTGGGCATAATACACGTGTGGTGCGCAGTGGATTTTAGCAGCCTTCTAATTACCAAAAAGCAAAGCCAAAGCCATATATGTCTGCTATTTATGAACAAAGGGGATCCCAGAGAAGCATTTACAACCATTTATGCTATAATTGCATACGTTGTTTGTAAATAATTTCAGTGAGAAACCTAAAGTTTGTGAAAATATTTGTGAAAAAGTGAACATTTTTTTTTATTTGATTGCATTTGGCAGTGAAATGGTGGCATGAAATATACCAAAATGGGCCTAGATCAATACTTTGAGATGTCTTCTAAAAATATATATATGTCAATGGATATTCAGGGATTCCTGAAAGATATCAGTGTTCCAATGTAACTAGCGCTAATTTTGAAAAAAAGTGGTTTGGAAATAGCAAAGTGCTACTTCTATTTATGGCCCTATAACTTGCAAAAAAAGCAAATAACATGCAAACATTGGGTATTTCTAAACTCAGGACAAAATTTAGAAACTATTTAGCATGTTTTCTTTTTGGTGGTTGTAGATGTGTAACAGATTTTGGGGGTCAAATTTAAAAAAAAGTGTGTTTTTTTCAATTTTTTCTCATATTTTATCATTTTTTTATAGTAAATTATAAGATATGATGAAAATAATGGTATCTTTTGAAAGTCCATTTAATGGCGAGAAAAACGGTATATAATATGTGTGGGTACAGTAAATGAGTAAGAGAAAAATTACAGCTAAACACAAACACCGCAAAAATGTAAAAATAGCCTTGGTCCCAAACGGACAGAAAATGGAAAAGTGCTGTGGTCATTAAAGGGTTAAACAACTTTCCATTTCACTTTTATCACCAATTTTGTTTTGTTCTCTTTGTATTCTTAGCTGAAAGCTAAACCTAGGAGGTTAATATGCTAATTTCTTAGACCTTGAAGGCCACCTCTGCATTTGACAGTTTTCACCATTAGAGGGTGTTAGTTCACGTGTTTCATATAGATAACATTGAGCTCATGGACGGGAATTTACAGAGGATTGAGCACTGATTGGCTAAAATGTAAGTCTGTCAAAAGAACTGAAATAAGGGGGCAGTCTACAGAGGCTTAGATACAAGATAATCACAGAGGTAAAATGTGTATTATTATAACTGTGTTGGTTATGCAAAACTGGGGAATGGGTTGTTAAGGGATTATCTATCTTTTAAAAAAACAAAAATTCTGGTGTTGACTGTCCCTTTAACCAAAATGTTTTTTCCCCCCAAAATTAGAACAGATAAGTCATGATAATCTAACTATATTTACAGCAGGGGCCAGACTATTTTCAAGCACATTATCTGCAGCAGAATATCAAATCTCAGAGGCAGAGGATAAACAAATAGAACAAGAGAATTCAGAGAAGGAATCAAGGAAACAAATTGAATATATTTTGAATAAAGTTAAGGACCTAGAAATCAATCTTGAGGAATTAATTTAAGGATAATTGGGCTTCCAGGAAATTTAAATTATTCAAATGTAATGATATTTGTGTCTACCACCCTTCCTAAATTATTGGAAATAATAGAGGACAAATTACCAAAACAATATAAAAAGAACACAAAATAGAACCTTAAAGGTGTTATCCAAGTGGTTCAAGGGATATAAAAGTGCATTTTTATTGCACTATTGCGTGTATATAAATGTATATTTAACCCCTGCAAAGGGATTAAACACATAATTAAAGTAAGCTCCAGAGCAGCAATGCGCTACTGGGAGATAACTGGCCACATCTGGTGAGCCAATAACAAGAGATAAATGTGTGTCGCCACCAAGTAGTGACCAGCAACCTTCCAGTATTGTAGGATATCTACATATTCTATTTCAACTAAAGATACCAAGAGAACAGAGTAGCGTTTTCACCCCCCTGAGGAACCATAATGTTGTTTTTTAATTGCTCTCTGTTTTTGTTAAACAAAAAAATGTTTTAACTTATTTACTTGTTGCTACAATTGGTGGGAAGGATGGGAGGGCTCTGGTAACTATTGGCTTATAAAGCTACCCCTATTAAGGGGTGTATATTTATAGAGTACCACATTACTAGCTACCACAATATAGCTACTAGCTCCCAATGTTATAATCCCCTCCTAAACCCTTGCAATTATTTTGCAACATTGCAATCTGTAAAAAGCTGAATACTTAGTTACTTAAACAGACGTGTTTTTAAACTTCTTACGGCAGGCCAGCACAATATTTCTTACTATCCTGCTGATGTCTTTTTACTTATTTGTGAACTTATTAAAATCTAAGTTTTAATGATAATTCTATGTGCTAATAAGGGCATTATTTTTGTGCCCATAAACTATAGTTTTTTTTCTATGTATACTGTATATTAATGCTCAATTGCACACTTCAGACTGCTTACCTCATAATAATTTATACAAGGTCAGCCTGAAGATTATAAACTTTAACTATTTAAGCTTAAAGGGACCTACTCTTTTTCTCTTTCCTTGAATATATATTTATGTGTTAATATGTGTAAATACACATATTAAAACATAAATATATATGTACAGTATATTGACCGCTATGTAAAGGCACTTTTCAGTGCCATTTTTTTTTAACACCCCACAACCGCCAACTTTAAAACCCTAAAAACTTTTATTTTTAAAAAAATAAAGATGCTGCTATCTATCAGCTAGATTACGAGTTTTGTGTTATGAGTGAAAAAGCATCGTTATGCTTTATAAAGATGCTTTTTCCCTAACGCCGCTATTACAAGTTTTGTCAGAATAGGTGTACCGCACACCTTTTTGGTCGTCACGCAACATCAGTACCGCACTTTTAAAAAAGTCCTTTTTCAATGGGACTCCCATAGCGCCGGTATTACGAGTTTTGCTGTGAGGTCAAAAAGTGAGCGGTACAGCCTAAAATGACAAGATCCGTACTGCCATCTAAAGTCAGTAGTTATGAGTTTTATGCTACAAAGCTGTACCATAAAACTCATAACTAAACTGTCACAAAGTAAACTAACACCAATAAACTACCTATTAACCCCTAAACCGAGGCACTCCCGCATCGCAAATACTAAAATAAAAATATTAACCCCTAATCTGCCGTTCCGGTCATCGCCACCACTTAAAAAATGTATTAACCCCTATTCCACCGCTCCCTGACATTGTCGCCACTATAATAAACCTATTAACCCCATAACTGCCGCCGTCCCGCATTGCCAACACTATTTAAATAGCACTAACCCCTAATCTGCCATCCGCCAACACCACCACTATAATAAACCTATTAACCACTAAACCGCAAGCCCCTCACAACGAAATATACTAAAAAAAACTATTAACTCCTAAACCTCTGGCCTCCCAAATCACTACATAAATATATTAACCCCTAAACCTAGCCATAACCCTAATGTAACCATAAGCCTAAATCTAACCCTAACCCTAACACCTAACTTAAATATAATTAAAATAAAGATAAATAAAACTTACAATTATTACCTAAATAATTCCAATTTAAAACTAAATACTTACCTATAAAAAAAACCTAAGCTAGCTACAAAATAACTAATAGTTATATTGTAGATATCCTAGGTTTTATTTTTATTTCACAGGTAAGTTTGTATTTATTTTAACTAGGTAGACTAGTTAGTAAATAGTTTTGAACTATTTACTAACTACCTAGTTAAAATAAATACAAATTTACCTGTAAAATAAAATCGTAAGAATAGGATGCTCCGTGCTGGATGTCTTGAAGATGGACCCACTTTGTGCCAGATGGATGAAGATAGAAGATGCCGTCTGGATGAAGACTTCTGCCCGCTTGGATGAAGACTTCTGCCGCCTGGATGAGGATGGATGTCCGGTCTTCGAAAACTGTAAGTGGATCGTCGGGGGTTAGTGTTAGTTTTTTTTAAGGGTTTGGGCAATGTAAAAGAGCTAAATGCCCTTTTAAGGGCAATGCCCATCCACTACTGTTGGGGGGTGTTTGTATTTTTTTTTTACAGGTAAAATGCCCAGCAAAATACCCTTTTAAGGGCCATTGGCAGTTTAGTGTAGACTAGGTTTTTTTTTTTTTTGGGTGGGCTTTTTTATTTTGATAGGGCTATTAGATTAGAAGTAATGCGTTTTTATTTTTGATAATTTTGTTTTTTATTTTGTGTAATTTAGTGTTTTGTTTTGTTTTGTAATTTAGATAATTGTATTTTATTAATTTAATTTATTTTATTGTAATGTTAGGTTTTAGTGTAAGGCAGGTTAGGTTTTATTTTACATGTAACTATATTTATTTTAACTAGGTAGTTATTAAATAGTCAATAACTATTTACTAACTAGTCTACCTAGTTAAAATAAATACACTTACCTGTTAAATAAAAATAAAACCTAATCTAGCTACAATATAACTATTAGTTATATTGTAGCTAGCTTAGTTTTTTTTTACAGGTATTTAGTTTTAAATAGGAATTATTTAGGTAATAATTGTAAGTTTAATTTAGATTTATTTTAATTATATTTAAGTTATAGGGGGTTAGGGTTAGATTTAGGCTTAGGGTTACGTTAGGGTTATGCTTAGGGTTAGGGTTACATTACGGTTAGGTTTAGTGGTTAATATATTTATTTAGTGTTAGTGATGTGGGAGGCCAGAGGTTTAGGGGTTAATAACTTTAGTATAGTGGCGGCGACATTGGGGGCGACAGATTAGGGCTTAATAACTGTAATGTAGGTGGTGGCGATATCGGGAGCAGTAGATTAGGGGTTAATAGTTTTATTTAGGTGGTGGCGATGTTGGGGTAGCAGATTAGGGGTTTTTAGACGTGGTTTTTATGCTAGGGTGTTAGGTTTAAACATAACTTTTTCTTTCCCCATGGATATCAATAGGGCAGCGTTATGGAACTTTTGTTTCCGCGATCGCAGGTGTTAGGCTTTTTTTTAGCCGACTCTTCCTATTGATGTCTATGGGGACGTCAAAACACTGCTTGTATTTGGGTGAGGTATGGAGCTCAATGCAACCATATTGCCTGTGCAAGCCGGGTTTTACAGCGCTATAGGGAGGTTAAATACGCTTTTGTGGCGGTCGTTAGTTTCCCTATAGCGCTCAAAACTCGTAATCTAGCTTTTTTTTTTAAATAAAATATATGACACTTGATTTTGGGGGCATTTGGTAGACATTTATAAATCTCTGGTTAATTTTATAAGCTCTAATTGCTTCCCTGAGCTTGCAGTAGCAATAACCAGCCACACGTGATAAATTAGCACTCCACTTGTAATCTAGCCCAAAATGTATTTAGAGTTTAATGTCCCTTTAATAATAAGCAAGGTTTCTGGACATGCACATGAATCCTTCATATTAATATGCTTTACATATGGCATTGTATGCTGCTAAATATAGTGTACCTTGGAGCTGAATAGATTTTTAGAAAGGCATCTTATTGCTCAATCTTTTATCTAACCTTAAACTGAATACAGGTGGCCCTCGTTTTACAACGGTTCAATTTACACCGTTTCAGAATAACAACCTTTTTTTTCCAGTCATGTGACTGCTATTAAAAAGCATTGAGAAGCAGTGCATTTATTAAAATTTCCACTAGGTGGAGCTGTCCACTTGTGTTGCAGCAAAGCCAAGCAAGCTGAAATTAATCAGTTTAACCAGACCTGAGCTATTTAGCAGATTTCAAAGGAACAAGATCTTCCTTTCTATAACTCAGTCCAGATTGGAATGCACAGAAAGAACTGTTTGCAGAAAAATGCAAGTGAAGTCTGTGTTGTGTGATTATTTTATTAGGTTTATAATGCTGTTTCGCAAATGTTTTTGTTCATTTAACTTAGTTTAATTATATATTTTGTGTTGTGTGATTATTTTATTAGGTTTATAATGCTGTCTAGCATTTAAAGTCTTCATTTCAAATCTTTAAAAATAATGTATTGGGTGTTTCTTATTACAATTTTGAGAGGGGCCTGGAACCTATCTCCCTTACTTCCCATTGACTTACATTATAAACTGGGTTTCAATTTACAACGGTTTCGATTTACAACCATTCCTTCTGGAACCTAACCCCGGCGTAAACTGAGGGCTACCTGTATATCCATTGTCATATTTATCCATTAAGGTCAATCTACAATAATTTCAGATTTATGTTTTATTAATTACTAAATAATAACACACACATATAATAAAAAGTCATATTTTATTATGTTTTAGAAAGGTGAACATGTTAGACAATATAATCTATAGTAAATATCTAATAAACTGTCTTAGAAAAATTCTGTTAAATGTTTAAACTATGAATAATATATATACTGTATATATCTATATGTTTGTTTATATTCACTTACAGAAGGATAATGAATTACTGCACTCTCTTATGCTAATACCTTTAGTTATTGTACAGTTAAATCTACAGAAACAGATATTTTGCATAGCAAATACAATGTTGAATGTATTTATGTTTTTTATTGTGTGCATATAATTCATCTTAGAGTAGAGGTGTATAATATTGTGGTTCCTCTTCTTCAGCATCAACATGGAAGCTTAGAACCTCGGGGACTTCAGCTACCTGCTCAGGCACAGTTTCTTGGTAAGCTTCTTTTTCTAAAAAAAACAAAAAACAAGTAAAATACTGTTATGGCTGACAATATATATGACTCATTAATTATTGGTGACAAGTGACCTCTATAACAATTTTCAGCTATATTTTTAGTAGCATACAATGGCAAGTGCAAACCAAAATAAACATCTATGGGCTAGATTACAAGTGGAGCGGTATTAAGCGTTTTCGCTATAGCGAAAACTCCTCTAGGAATCTAGGATATTCATTTTTATGCTAGTAGGGTTGCAATGGCATTACAAGTTGAAAGTAAACTGTTTTTTCTCCAGTGGTAACCCAACTTGCACAAAAAAGTCAAAAATCGAAAATCGCGATTATGTTTATGCATTCCCCTATAGAAGTCAATGGAGAAAAAACACCCCACTCTCTTGCGCAAACACCATAACATATTCACAATAGCGCAAGCCCAACATGAAATTATGAATATTTCATTTTCCAATGTTCTTTACATAAAGGAATAGATTCTATTTATTCATAAATAAATATTTCTACATATATCTGATGTTTTTGTTAAACAAATATATATTTATATCTATATACAGTATATAGATGATACTATATAGGTATATATATATATACAGATAGGAATATCTATTTAAAACATATTCTGCTAGGTGCAGAACATTGGAATGTGAAGTATTAACAGTTAAATACATAGTTAAAACTTTTATTAAATATAAATATTGCATAAATATGCTTTTACATGTTTTCATCAATTATATATATGTATGTCTATAAATGTATACATATATTTTAATGTTTTTATATATGTATATATATATATATATATATATATATATATATATATATATATATATGTCTGTAAATACATATATACGCATATAAATACATTAATACATATATAGACATATATATATATACAGTGTGTATGTATCTCTATGTTAAAGCACTTTGCCTGCCTTTTTTTTTCTATCACATGAGACCTCATATCTTTGAGCCCTTATAACTTTTTTATGCAATTTTTTTTTTTAAATCATTTTTATTAGATGGTGTTATTATGAGTGTAAGTGTACTTTGTAATGCATTTTTGATGTGTATAGTGACACTTTTTTGTTTCACAAAACAGTTAATCAGAGCTCTGAGGATGAGGTAATCATTCTACGATATATCATGGATGCATTCAAGCGATCGGGTTTACTTTCAACTTGTAATATGAGCGATAAACCCGATGAGTGCAAAATGGGAATAAAAAGCAGCCCTGGAAAATTTGGAGACCAGCCCTATTTTCCATTGAGTTATGTGCACACCCCATTTTTTTCAAAGAGGATTACTGGGATACTCCTTCCCCAAATATTTTTTTTTCAGAATTATATTATATTAGTTTTTATTAAAAAAAAAAAAAAAGTGCTAGATTGTTGTTATATAGGCACCCTACAACCCAATTGCATCCATTAATCACCCCTTTAAATTATAGCTTTCCAACCCCAGCTGCTGCAGCCCACCAGGAAATCTCCTGGTGTGCTGGTAGGCCAATCCAGCCTTGCTTATCGCTCGCACTTAACTGTTAGGGCTCCACCCAAAATATTTTAATGATTTTTTTAAAAAGTATTTTAATAGTAAAAATAAACTTTTACCCTATTTGTCTTCTATTCATTCTTTAAAGAATCTGAGCACCTACTAGCTACTGATTCCCACCACCAAATGCCTCCAGTGCTGCACTTTTTTTTTAAAGATTGAGAAAACAAGCCCACTGTGCTATGGGTCTTGAGAGGTGCAGCACCAGTGGTAGTGCCTGGTTTAAGTCTGAGAAGCAAGTGGTATAGTTTCTCACTGTCTCTAACACTTCCACCCTTTTTTATATTTAAAAAATAATTGCAGCACTGGGGGCAGCTGTCACCATCTTGTAAACAAGCAGCACAGAGGGTGCTGATTGATTATTTATAGGGGAAAAGTTAATCCTTACTATTAACATACTTTTTTTTGTTTAAGTGTGCCTTTAATCCCCTAGCAACAATTACTACTGCAGGAGAGATCAGATCTGAGGGGAAAAAAGGGACACTTTGTTGACAACACCACGCAACATACTCAAAACAAATTATTAGACTAGGTTTTGGTCATAGCATTTCAAACCATTTATTTTAAATTAAATAATGAATGCAAATAATAACTGCTACTTCAGATGCAACGTTGCAGAAAACATACAGATAACAATATATATACTAGATATAATACGCTGTAATTCCTTCCAGTTGTAACTGGTGATTTTTTAAGTTGCTTAGGCAGAAGACACCATGGGGCCGATTTATCAAGGGCTGAATGGCCCCTGATGCCCCTGTTTCTGTGCAAGCCTTCAGGCTCGCCAGAAACAGCAGTTATGAAGCAGCAGTCTTAAGACCGCTGCTCCTTATTTGGTCCGCTGCCTCTGAGGCTGTGGACATCAATCCGCCCGATTGTATATGATTGGGTTGATTGCAGGGCCGGATTGGGCCGCCGGGATACCGGGAAAAATTCCGGTGGGCCGCCGGCAGAGGCTGCTTAGCTGTAGCGCAGGCGCAGCAAGCAACTTGGCACAGAGTTGTGTGAGATGCGCTACCTGGCAGTAGCTGCAAAAGTTAACCAGTTCTACCTTAGATAGTAAGATAATTTATGTGGCAGCCAGTGGGCGTGCCATGGGGCTTGCACTAAACCTACCTACACCCTGCAGCCAATCTGTTCACTGTGTGAGACGAGTCACTCTGACATCACAGTCTGTCTGAGAGGGAAATCCGGAGGTAGATGGCTGCTGGCGCCGCGTGACTGAGAGTCTCGTCTACAAGTTGAACAGAGTGAGTGATGCCCGTGCCCACTCCCCCAGACCGGTACTGAAAAGAAGAGAAGACCGATGCACGAAGAGGTTTAAGGGCAAGGGTCTGACCGATGCACATCTGAAGAGAGGTAGGAGAGGGCAAGGGTCTGGGGGGAGGCCTTAAGAAGTCCGAGGCCGAGCACATGACAGTGTTGTGAGTGACACAGCAGACAGCACAGCTTTAGGGGAAAACGGCAGCAGTGCGCCTGAGGCACAGTTTGGCTTGGCAGCAGGTGGCAAAAAGACAAGACTGGCACTTACCCCCCACCCCCCAGGCGGCTGAAGTGAGTGTGACTGTTGAATGGTGTTTGAGAGTCAATTCAAGTTCAGCTTGATACAGAGCAGCAGAGAGAGGAGGAGGATGACGAGTGTGCACTGGCTGACAGCTGCATTAAGGAATACTCATTGGTGAAGGAAGGCGCTAAAAGCTGTAAGTTTAAAAACACACTCAAACAATTTGACAACTATTTTAATAAGAATGCACACATAAATAAAAAAGTTAATAACAACACATCTAATATGTTGTTGATACACTGGGACGTCTCCCAGTGTTTCAACATATTAGATGCATATTTTTATTTATGTGTGCATTCTTTTTAAATTAGTTGTCACATTGATTTGTGTGTGTTTTTTAAACTTACAGCTTTTAGCGCTTCCTTCACCAGTGTATTCCTTTTGTCATATATCTACCTTGGAGGAGGTAGTTATTTTGTTAGGAAGGCTTGTAAAGTCACTAGTTTAGTAGTTAAGCCCCATTTATCTGTATTTGACAGCTGCATTAACCCCTTATTAAACAGTCTCTGACAGTCACACTCTCGCACTACACAGACTCAGTCACTGCAGACAGATAGTTATTATTTTTATATATATATATATATATATATATATATATATATATATATATACTTGCCTTTTTTTATTAGAATATACCAAAAAAAGTGTGGTTGTAACTCACAATTTTTTTATTTTCTATATATTATATGTATATAATATATATATATATATATATATATATATATATATATATATATATATATATATATATATATATATATATATATATATATATATATATATATATATATATATATGAGTTTAAGGGAAAAACAAGCAAGAGCATAGTTGGCTGGCGTGGAGGGTGCGTGGCTAGGTAGGAGGGGGCGGGGCTTGGTTGGTCTATACAAATTTCCAGGGCTGGTCTGATTTCCCAGTCCAGCCCTGGTTGATTGACACCCCCTGATAGCGGCCGATTGGCCGCGAATCTGCAGGGGGCGGCATTGCACAAGCAGTTCATAAGAACTGTTTGTGCAATGTTAAATGCCGACAGCGTATGCTGTCGGCATTCAGCGATGTCTGGCAGACATGATACGCTACAGACATTGGTAAATCAACCCCCATCTATGTATGGCCCTTTTTATTTTATATTCTGCCTCTCACACACCACACCACACCTCACCACACACTAACACAATAAGACAAAAATCATGACCTCGACATCTAGAAATTACTTTTTTATTTAATATTCTCATTTTTGTGTTTTGAATAATTGCTATTTACAGTATCTAAAATCTTATGTCACCGTTTTATTAAAGTAATAGATATTCGTAATAGACAAACTTCATACTGTACAACAAGGTTTGGAAGTTTTACCGATATTTTAAACTTCAACACTTAGCGGCTTCACTATTTACAGTTTGAGATAAATAGCGGACACTTTCTTCTTATGGAAATTAATGTTCATCTTGATTTTAGATTAAATCTTTGCCAATGTAGAATATGAGATATTTTTAACCCCTTTGTGACCAGACCAGGGGCGAGATTATATATACGGCGCAGGCTTTAGCGCAAGCGCTGAAACCCACGCCGCCCGTAATTTCAGCTCGCACATCGGGGTATTACATATAGGGTGCCGGAAGATCATAAAGTGCTATAAGTCGGATAAAATAGCAGTGTCCTGAAATGAGCGCAAATACAAATTTCTGGAGTCGCTAGTGACTTACGGCACTTTAGAAATTGCCGGCACCTAAGGAAAATAAAATATATATCAATTCTCCCGTGAGTCTAACACGCCTCCCAAAAATAAACCTGAAATGTAAAACCCAGATATAAGCCATCAAACCCACATCGGAACTAATAAAAGTATTAACCCCGAAACCGACAACCACCCCCACAACGCAATATGCCTAATTAAACTATTAACCTCTATATCCGCGATCAAACCCACATTGCAAGTAGTAATTACATTACTAACCCCTTAATCTGCCAACCCCCAACATCGCAAACTACCTAATGTATTAACCCCTAATCCGCCATTAACCCACATCGCAAAGTCCCTATTAAAACTATTAACCCCTAAACCACTATTAGCCCACATCGCAAACTACCTATTAAAACTATTAACCCCTAAACCGCCACCCCCCACAACGCAAATAAATAATTAAATTACTAAGCCCTAAACTAACACCCCCTAACCTAACACCCCCTAAATTAACCCAAATTACCTACATAAAAAATACTAAAGTTACTAACTATTAAAATAAAAAAAACTAACATTACTTTAAAAATAAAAAAACTAAGTTTAAATTAAGCTAAAATTACAGAAAATAAAAAAAAATCTAATATTACAGAAAATAATAAACAAATTATCAAAAATAAAAAATTAAACCTAATCCCTATGAAAATAAAAAAGCCCTCCCAAAATAAAAACACCCTCTAATCTAATGCTAAACTACCAATAGCCCTTAAAAGGGCTTTTTGCAGGGCATTGCCCTAAGTTAAGCAGCTCTTTAGCAGTTACAAAAAATTCTAAGTCCCCCCTAACAGTAAAACCCACTATCCCCCAAAATAAATAAACCTAACACTAAAAAACCTAAACAACCCATTGCCCTGAAAAGGGCATTCAGCACTTTTGCTGCCCTTAAAAGGGCATTTAGCTCTTTTAAGAAATGCCCATCCCTAATCTAAATAAAACAAACCCCCCCAAATTTTTTAAAAAAAAACTAAGATTAACCCCCAGGTTGGTACTCACGGTTGCTGAAGTCCGGTGGAGAAGATCCTGTTCCAGGCAGTGAAGTCTTCTTCCAAGTGGCGACCTCTTCTTTCTTCTTCCAGGAACAAGCCGGCACGGAGTGAAGGGCAGAGCTGAAGACCGATGACCGTGGAGCTGAAGACCGGCGACCTTGGAACTGAAGACCGGGTGAGCCTGGAACTGAAGACCGGTGACCACAGAGCCATGGAGCATGGAGGATCCTCTTCGTACGATCTCCACCGTACACTGAATAGTGAATTCAAGGTACGTGATTAAAGATGGCGTCCCTTGAATTCCTATTGGCTGATTTGATTCTTCAAATTCAAATCAGCCATTAGGATGAGAGCTACTGAAATCCTATTGGCTGTTTAAATCAGCCAATAGGATTTCAGTAGCTCTCATCCTATTGGCTGATTTGAATTTGAAGAATCAAATTAGCCAATAGGAATTCAAGGGATGCTATTTTTACTCTTCCATTCCCCACAAAGAGCAGTAGCTTTTTTTTCGGAAACAAAAATATATTCTGAGGGTACTCAGGATTCTGCTTACCCATAACTATTTTAATTTTTAGTTGGAATTCTATCTCCAGAGATGTGGGACAGCAATGGGGGCTAAGTTTGCCCCCTCCTATGCCAACCTTTTCATGTGTTGGTGGGAGCTGTCCCAAATCTATGGAGATAGTAACCCCCAAAGGCATATGGTCCAGTATTATGGACGTTATATTGATGACCTTCTTCTTATCTGGTTGGGCGGAGACTCAGAATTCTCAGAATTTACTGATTATTTAAATAATAATGATATTGGTATTAAATTTACCTTTGTGTTACAAAAGAATACCATTGATTTTTTGGATATCTCCTTAGAAGGAACTGAACAAGGAAAGATTATCAGTAAGGTCTATAGAAAACCCACAGCTGGCAATGCATTGCTGCACGCCAACAGTTGCCACCCTCGACACGTTCCATTCGCAGTTGCAAAGGGACAATTTGTCAGGGTCAAACGGAATTGTACTCTTGACCAAACCTGCTGTGAACAATCTCTAGAACTCAGTAACAGATTGAAGAAAAGAGGTTACTCGAGTCAAATTGTTCTAAAAGCAGAGCAACAAGTTCAAAGAATTGACAGAACCACATTCAAAAGTGCGCTCCAACTCTGACACACACTTCCAAGGTGTAACTTTTGTGACTGATTTCAGCTCTCAGTACACCAAAATATGTAAAATTGTTAAAAAACATTTTAATTTTCTCTCTGCTGATGACAAATTAGAAGGATGTGTCAGTGATGGATTGCGCTGCTCATATAGAAGAGCTAAAACCCTTGCAAATGTACTATCACCTTCATTGCTGCCAGAACTAAATAAACCTACTAGCTCCTGGCTGGTTCATAAGGGCTTGTTTAAGTGTAGACAAAAGTGTCGGGTTTGTGAGTATATTATGGTGTCAAATATTTTAAAATCAGAAGTCACTGGAGATACTTTTCCAATAAACAGTTGTTTGAAGTGTACTTCAACCTACGTTGTCTACTTACTAACCTGTACACTTTGTCGCCTACAATATGTAGGTTTAACCACAAATGAAATTAAGGTCTGTATTCAGAATCATTTGTCCACGATTCAAGCAGGAGAAGCAAGTACACCACTGGTCAGACATTTTCTACGCCATCATAATAAGGATATTAGTAGTTTGAGATGGCAAGCTATAGAAAAGGTTAATTGTCCCCCTAGAGGAGGTGATCGTGACCAATTGCTGTGAAAGAGGGAGATGTATTGGATCTTTAAACTTCCGACCTGAGTTCCCTATGGCCTAAACTCTGAATATGATTTAATAAATTTTTGGAAGTAATAGTCCATATGGTCCACTCATCTCCCTCTTTCGCAGCTGGTATGTTTGTTTGGCAATATGTATATCTGTAAATTTGTATACACCCTCTCTACATATATGTCCACTACACCTGTGTCCTCTGCGACTCCTAATCATTTCTTTACATGATCACTCAATTTGATGGCTTTTTTTCCATAATATGGTTCCTACATGGAACTACAGTATGTATATATACACATACATGTTTTCATAGAAAGTGGTCTTTTCATATCTATATATATATATTTTTAACACTTGTGTATTAACATACAGAAGTTATTTATGTATTTATCTATGTATTTATTTGTTTCATCATTTACTATAAGGTATATGTAATATGCAACAAGTGTTCTCCATGCAACTTTAGTGAGAAATTCTCACACATATGTTATATTCTGTATTTCATCATGTCCTATATATGCACATTAGTGCAAATGTACAAAAAAAGCATAAGGCACTTGTTAATATGCATGGACTGTGTCCCATATTATGCATAAATTTGAGGCTCTTTTCTGAAGTGAAATAAAGGGTTAAATATGAATCCCTAGCACTACTTGTTAATTAAGTTTTCCCCAGCTCCCTTAAAGAGCCACTAAACCCATAACATTTCTTTCATGATTCAGATAGAACATACAAATTTAAACAACATTACAATTTGCTTCTATTATTTATTTTGCTTCATTTTTTAGATATCCTTATTTGAAGAAAAAGCAATGCACATGGGTGAGCCAATCACATGAGGCTTCTATGTGCAGCAACCAATCAGCAGCTACTGGGCATATCTAGATATGCTTTCAGCAAAGAATATCAAGAGACTAAAACAAATTAGATAATAGAAGTAAATTAGAAAGATGTTTAAAATTGCATTCTCTTTCTAAATCATGAAAGAAAAAATGTGGGTTTCATGTCCCTTTAAATAGGTTAGCAGGTGTTTTAACTGTAGCTATGATTATGCCTTGACTGGCGAAACATGTCAGCAGCAGTATCTTTCAAGTTTATACTACTATTGTGATTTTCCATGATCGTGTACACATGGATTTTTAACCTGGAATAAAATCAAGTTATGTTTTGGAAAGCTGTCTGCATTCTTTCGTTTTTTGGTTGCTATATATATACAGTATATATATATATATATATATATATATATATATATATATATACACACATACTCAAATACACACACATATATACTGTATATACATATATATATATATATATATATATATATATATATATATATATATATATATATATATATATATACTGTATATATATATATATATATATATATATACAGTATATGTGTGTGTGTGTGCACACATTGGAGCCCTTCCCAGTCAAACACTTTTCCATATACCATTTCCCTTGTAACTGTTTTAAAACCTTTTCATTAACAATAATAATAATGTGTATATATGTGTAATATTTCATTTTAAAATGTTTTGTAAGTGTTTTGTGCAACTTTTTTTTAACACTTATAGTTTTACTTCAAGTCTGAAGTCGCACTAAATATTCTAACGCAGTTTTGATTTTCGATCTTGAGCGCAAACTTTATCTTTTAACTTGTAATATCAGCGCAAGTCAGCACGGTCGCTATATCCATTGAAAGTATAAGCTGCTCTTGAGCGAAGTCGGCCGCGCTAACCCTTCTCTGGTTAACGTGCTTTACCATGGACTTGTAATATCAAAGTTGCATGCTAATGTTATTGCGTTCAATTAATATTGGTTATTGAACGTGTGCTATAGTTAGCGTGCCACTTGTCAACTGGCCCATTATTGGCTGTTAACTGTGCCATTATGGGGAAATTGAGATGTAATATTGTAGGAGGTATTAACCTCTGCTGTGTTAGACTTAGAAAGATTGTGATTATTTTTATTTAAAAAACAATAAAAAAAACAGCCGATACAGTTTTTCCAATATCGATCAAGAATTTCAGAAAGATTGGAACTGAGGACATAGTTATTTGAAAGCAATAATTCAATAATAAAATGCTCTAACACATTAGCACATTTTCTTTTTTTCACTTATGTGTCCCTTTAAAGCAATATATAACTAATATATAAACATTTTAATACACATGGATGCATTGAATTGAGGATTTTTTTTGTAATGCACACATATTCTCGTGAAAGTTGTAACTGTTTCAGTGATAGCTTATTTATGCTCAAAGAACATACGGCTAGATTACGAGTTTGGCGTTAGGCTTAAAAAGCAGCGTTGGCCGGTCCCAACGCTGCTTTTTAACGCCCGCTTGTATTACGAGTCTTGAAGGTACAGGTGTACCGCGCACTTTTTTGGCCAGACTTGGAAATACAGCAAATCCACTTACGTCAATTGCGTATCCTATTTTTTCAATGGGACTTGCATAGCGCCGGTATTACGAGTCTGCCAAAAAGTGAGCGGTAGACCCTCTCCTGTCAAGACTGGTACCGCATTTTAAAGTCAGTAGTTAAGAGTTTTACCCTACAACGCCGTAGCATAAAACTCTTAACTAAAGTGCTAAAAAGTGCACTAACACCCAAACACTACCTATTAACCCCTAAACCGAGGCCCTCCCGCATCGCAAACAATAAAATACATTTTTTAACCCCTAATCTGCCGAACCGGACATCGCCACCACTATAATAAATATATTAACCCCTAAACCGCCGCACTCCCGCCTAGCAAACATTAGTTGAATATTATTAACCCCTAATCTGCCAGCCCTAACATCGACGCCACCTACCTACATTTATTAACCCCTAATCTGCCGCCCCCAACGTCGCCGCCACTATATTAACGTTATTAACCCCTAAACCTAAGTCTAACCCTAAACCTAACACCCCCTAACTTAAATATAATTAAAAGAAATCGAAATAAAATGACTATAAAAATAAATTATTCCTATTTAAAACTAAATACTTACCTGTAAAATAAACCCTAAGCTAGCTGCAATATAACTAATAGTTACATTGTAGCTAGCTTAGGGTTTATTTTGATTTTACAGGCAAGTTTATATTTATTTTAACTAGGTACAATAGTTATTAAATAGTTATTAACTACTTAATAACTACCTAGCTAAAATAAATACAAAGTTACCTGTAAAATAAAGCCTAACCTAAGTTACAATTACACCTAACACTACACTATAATTAAATTAATTCCCTAAATTAAATACAATTAAATACAATTAAATAAAATTTTCTAAAGTACAAAAAAAACAACTAAATTACAGAAAATAATAAACAAATTACAAGATTTTTAAACTAATTACACCTAATCTAACCCCCCTAACAAAATAAAAAAGCCCCCTCAAAATAAAAAAGCCCTACCCTACACTAAATTACAAATAGCCCTTAAAAGGGCCTTTTGCGGGGCATTGCCCCAAAGTAATCAGCTCTTTTACCTGTAAAAAAAAATTACAAATCCCCCCCAACATTAAAACCCACCCATCACCCACACAACCAACCCTACTCTAAAACCCACCCAATACCCCCTTAAAAAACCTAACACTAACCCCTTGAAGATCACCTTACCGGGAGAAGTCTTCACCCAACCGGGCCGAAGTCCTCAACGAAGCCGGGAGAAGTCTTCATCCAAGCCGGGTGAAGTGGTCCTCCAGATGGGCAGAAGTCTTCCTCCAGACGGCATCTTCTATCTTCATCCATCCAGCGCGAAGCGGGTCCATCTTCAAGACATCCAAAGCGGAGCATCCCCTTCAATCGACGGCTAACACAGAATGAAGGTACCTTTAATTGACGTCATCCAAGATGGCGTCCCTTCAATTCTGATTGGCTGATACCAATCGGAATTAAGGTAGAAAAAAATCCTATTGGTTGATGCAATCAGCCAATAGCATTGAAGTTCAATCCTATTGGCTGATCCAATCAGCCAATAGAAATAAGCTCACATTCTATTGGCTGATTGGATCAGCCAATAGGATTGAACTTCAATCCTATTGGCTGATTGCATCAGCCAATAGGATTTTTTCTACCTTATTTCCGATTGGCTGATAGAATTCTATCAGCCAATCGGAATTGAAGGGACACCATCTTGGATGACGTCACTTAAAGGTACCTTCATTCTTCAGTCGTCATGGAAAGAAGAGGATGCTCCACGTCGGATGTCTTGAAGATGGACCCGCTCCGCGCCAGATGGATGAAGATAGAAGATGCCGTCTGGATGAAGACTTCTGCCCGTCTGGAGGACCACTTCTGCCCGTCTGGAGGACCACTTCTGCCGGATTTGTTGAGCACTTCGGCCCGGTTGGGTGAAGACTTCTCCCAGTAAGGTGATCTTCAAGGGGTTAGTGTTAGGTTTTTTAAGGGGGTATTGGGTGGGTTTTAGAGTAGGGTTGGTTGTGTGGGTGGTGGGTTTTAATGTTGGGGGTGATTTGTAATTTTTTTTACAGGTAAAAGAGCTGATTACTTTGGGGCAATGCCCCGCAAACGGCCCTTTTAAGGGCTATTTGTTATTTAGTGTAGGGTAGGGCTTTTTTTTATTTGGGGGGGGGGCTTTTTATTTTTTTAGGAGTATTAGATTAGGTTAATTAGTTTAAAAATCTTGTAATTTGTTTATTGTTTTCTGTAATTTAGTGTTTGTTTTTGTTGTACTTTAGATAATTTTATTTAATTGTATTTAGCTTAGGGAATTAATTTAATTATAGTGTAGTGTTAGGTGTTATTGTAACTTAGGTTAGGTTTTATTTTACAGGTACTTAGCTAGGTAGTTTATTAAATAGTTAATAACTATTTAGTAACTATTCTACCTAGTTAAAATAAATACAAACTTGCTTGTAAAATTAAAATAAACCCTAAACTAGATACAATGTAACTATTAGTTATATTGTAGCTAGCTTAGGGTTTATTTTATAGGTAAGTATTTAGTTTTAAATAGAAATAATTTAGTTAATTATAGTAATTTTATTTCTATTTATTTAAATTATATTTGTTAGGGGGTGTTAGGTTTAGGGTTAGACTTAGGTTTAGGGGTTACTAAATTTAGAATAGTGGCGGCGACGTTGGGGGGCGGCAGATTAGGGGTTAATAAATGTAGGTAGGTGGCGGCGACATAGGGGGCGGCAGATTAGGGGTTAATAAATATAATGTAGGTGTCGGCGATGTTGGGGGAAGCAGATTAGGGGTTCATAAGTATAATGTAGGTGGCGGCGGTGTCCGGAGCGGCAAATTAGGGGTTAATAATTATAATGTAGGTGTCGGCAATGTCGGGGGCGGCAGATTAGGGGTTAATAAGTGTAAGATTAGGGGTGTTTAGACTCAGGGTTCATGTTAGGGTGTTAGGTGTAGACATAAATTTGATTTCCCCATAGGAATCAATGGGGCTGCGTTAAGGAGCTTTACGCAGCTTTTTGGCAGGTGTTAGACTTTTTTTCAGCCGGCTCTCCCTGTTGATTCCTATGGGGAAATCGTGCACGAGCACGTTACACCAGCTCACCGCTAACGTAAGTAGCGCTGGTATTGGAGTGCGGTAAGGAGCAGAATTTTGCTCAACGCTCACTTCTTGTCTGGGTTGTAGAAACCCGTAATACCAGCGCTGTCTGTAAGTGAGCGGTGAGCATAAACTGCTCGTTAGCACCGCACAGCTTAAAATGAAAAACTCATAATCTAGCCGATATATTGCAAAGGCAATGGCTCAAGTTTAATTATTCCCAATGCCACCACCATTTCTCTGAGCGCTGTGTTTGAATAAGAATGTGCTAGTCGAATGTGCTTATGCTACATGCGCAGTAAAACTCTTACTGAACCAAAGCTAATTTTTCCTACAAGCATTTTTTACTTATAGATGTATATTATGTATATTAGAAAAATACTTGTTTTCAAAAATTACATTTGTGTGCATTTCAGTTTTGAGTTGTATGTCCCCTTCATTTAAACAGAAGTAGACAATTATGATAGTTGCTTTTGGAGGAGCAACTTACAAATATACCCTAAGTACTGGTGTGAACTATTAACGGCAAAGAAAGCACTATAAACTGTGGTTTTACCTCAGAAAAAAACACCTGTAACTAAAAAGATAGTTATTAGAACATGGGGATATTTGTATAGTTTGCAGTGCGACTGGAGTAGCTCTGGATCAGATATACTCAGTCTAAATCTTGCCTAGTATTATGATAATTACATGAAACTATGTTAAAAAATGTAAGTTAAAGATGTAAGTTACTAGAAGTGTAATAATTTCATTCAGTGATATAAAAGACAGATATCTGATTTGAGTAAATAATATATAGGATCCTATATATTATTTACTCAAATCAGATATCTGTCTTTTATATCACTGAATGAAATTATTACACTTCTAGTAACTTACATCTTTAACTTACATTTTTTAACATAGTTTCATGTAATTATCATAATACTAGGCAAGATTTAGACTGAGTATATCTGATCCAGAGCTACTCCAGTCGCACTGCAAACTATACAAATATCCCCATTTAAACAGAAGTAGCATGCCAGTGTTGCTGCAACAAAAGGACAGGAATGGAACAGCCAATTATCAGCTGCAGCGACAGAAGCTGTTTTAAAGGGACAGTATACACCAATTTTCATATAACTGTATGTAATAGACACTACTTTAAACAATAATATGCACAGATACTGATGTAAAAATCCAGTATAAAATATTTAAAAACTTACTTAGAAGCTCCCAGCTTAGCACTGTTGATGAGGTTAGGCTGGGACACCCAGTGAAAGGGGCTGGGATACCTGATAGAGCAAACACTCCCCCCCCCCCTGCCTTTCCTGCATATCAAAAGACAAATAACACAAACATTAGCCAATAGGAGTCTGTAGAAATTAGAATACATCTAAAACTTTGGGGCTTGCTTAGGAGTCTGAAAATCAGCATAATGTTACTAAAAAAAAAAAAAAAAAAGCAAACCTATACATTTTTACAAAAACACTCCCAGATGGGCTATATAAATGGATCATCTACAAAACATTTATGCAAAGAAAAATCTAGTGTGTGATGTCCCTTTAAGAAGTTTACCAATCATGCTTCTTCAAAAACTCTATAACTGCATGCAGTGCCTCATAAAATTACCCAAAGGACACCTTGGGGCTCTCTTTACAATTTTTAAACATTGCCTAAAACAACACTTAGTACAGAGGCTTAATTAAGATTGAATATATGATAATAAAATGATTATTGAAGGAAAATACACTTGCACTTCAGGGTCACAATGGGGGTCTAGATTATTTGGGGGCCCATGGAGTCTTGGGGGGCGAAACTTGCACAATGGTGCCACAACTTGGTTGTCAGCTGTGGTGAAAGTTATGGCGATTAAAGGTTTAAAGAGACATTAAACACTAAATACATTTTATATGCATAGTATTGAGGTTATTCCCCGCCTCCTGCTTGTCATGGATGCCGCCATGTTGACATTTACCTGTTATTGCATTCAAGTGCTGATGGGTTTGCACATGTACAGTAATTCTTCTTCAGATACCTACAGAATAACCTAAGTTCCAACACAGCGGCACCCATAATTAAAGGGAGGTGCATAAAACTATTTAGTGTTTAATGTCCCTTTAATGTGGGTAGTGGCTAATGCTCTGATGGGTGTATTGTAATGGTTAATGGAGCTTTGGGTAAGAGGTTATCCAGTTAAGAGGTGAAGTAGATGGGGATAAATGATTATTGAAGTTACAGGAAGGAGTTAATGTGGTGGGAGTTATGGTTACTTGCACTGTGTGGTCATGTGGGGATAAAAAGTTATATCAGTTTGGAGAGAAAGGGTTTGATTGTGCTGGGGGCATCATGATTAGCATTAATGCCATAACATGAGGTCTGGAGGTATCAGAGTACACCACACAATATGCAGGAATGACACTGGTAGCTATTATTATATAGGTAGTAGTGTGCACAGTGTTTTTATTATTATTATTTTAAATCGTTGCTGGGTTCAGAAGGTCCTTTCTAGATAATATTTTTCCTTGCTGTGACACTCAGCATTTAAAAAGGAGCCAATATTTTTCGTTAATACTTAGTATTTTTGTCAAGTTATTTATGATCTAGATGTCAAACGGTTTCTATTCATGTTAGGTTGCATAATAAATGATTGTATATTAAAGGGACATGCCACCCACATTTTTTCTTTTATGATTTAGAAAGATAATGCAATTTTAAACATCTTTCTAATTTACTTATATTATCTAATTTGTTTTATTCTCTTTATATTCTTTGATGAAAAGCATATTTAGATATGCTCACTAGCTGCTGATTGGTTGCTGCACATAGAAGCATCATGTGATTGGCTCACCATGTGCATTGCTTTTTCTTCAAATAAGTATATTTAAAAAAATGAAGCAAAATAAATTATGGTAGTAAACTGTAATGTTGTTTAAATTTCTATTCTCTATCTGAATCATGAAAGAAAGATTTTGGCTTTAGTGGCCCTTTAAGAAAAATAAAACTGACCATATTGTTTATTCAGTAGTGGACCTACCTAACAGAGGGCCCGGTGTAACATTTTTTGTGGGCACTCCCCTCAATGGTAACTCAGTAGTAACCAATAGTAATAATAAACATACTGCTCTGTATAATGACTTTGAGGATAGATAGATAGATAGAAAGATAGATAGATAGATAGATAGATAGATAGAAGGACCTGAATTCTGCACTAATAAAAGCTCTCTTGCAGTAGGATGGCACAGATTCTGTACATGTCTATGTATAGTCTGGTTGCTATGGGCCCCCCAGGACTTGAGCTCTGGGGCCACTGCACCCACAGCACCAATGTTATTTCTGCCCCATGTTTATTATAAACACCCAGAGGCCAATTACATCCCATACGGTTTTATTAGACGTCTTGCACTATTTACTGCAAGCCTTGTTGGAATGGTTGATTTATGTTCTATTTATAAATGGCTTCAGTGACTGCTCCAGGCTTCTACCACAATGAAGTTATAATCAAGCTTATATAAGGCCTAGATTCTCAGCGTGTATTATTTGAATTTCTGTGGGCTCGTTTCCTTAAATAAATGAATGAAGCACAAGTTAATAATTTAAGAAGACACAAATCAAATCATTAAAAGGAAAGAAAAAAACAGAAAAAGAAAAAAAAAGTTTGTGTTTAACCCTTGAGAAGAGGTTAAATACATTGTTAAAGTCAGCTGCAGTGCAGCAATGCACAACTGGAAGCTAGTTAAAATAATCTAGTGAGCCAATGACATGAGAAAAATGTCTGTAGCCACCAATTATCACCTAGCTCCGAGTAGTGCATTGCTGCTGAGGATATGTACATATGCATTTCAACAAAGGACACCTAAAGAACAAAGTCAATTTAATTATAGATGTGAAATTAAAAGTGTATTAAAATGACTTTCCTATTCCTTTCACTGGTAGGGCTATTGTTACTATCTGTCTCAGAATAGACTAATGGCAATGCTAACTAGCATATATATTTACGCACCATAACTGAGAAACTAAAGTTGATAGGACCAATTTTGAAATGATTTATTTTAAATTAAATTCCCATACATACAAAGAGAAAATGTCACCATAACAGGGACTTTATTTCTGTAAATGTTCTTATCTACAATAGCCTGAACCTTAGAAATACCAGTCATGCTTGTAAAATACTGAATGTGCACAAACAATATCAGATCCAAAGCTATCTGTATACAACCTAGTACGTGTATACAACCTAGTACGTGTATACAACCTAGTACGTGTGTGCAACCTAGTATGTATATGCAACCTAGTATGTGTATACAACCTAGTATGTGTATACAACCTAGTAAGTGTATACAACCTAGTACGTGTTATAAACCTAGTAAGTGTATACAACCTAGTACGTGTATGCAACCTAGTACGTGTATACAACCTAGTACGTGTATACAACCTAGTACGTGTATGAAACCTAGTACGTGTATACAACCTAGTACGTGTGTTCAACCTAGTACGCATGTTTATGCAACCTAGTACGTGTATGCAACATAGTACATGTATGCAACCTAGTACTTGTGTGCAACCTAATACGTGTATACAACCTAGTACGTCTATGCAACCTAGTATGTGTATGCAACCTAGTACGTGTATACAACCTAGTACGCACGTTTATGCAACCTAGTGCGTGTATGCAACCTAGTACGTGTGTGCAACCTAGTACGTGTATGCAACCTAGTACGTGTATGCAACCTAGTACGTGTATACAACCTAGTACGTGTATGCAACCTAGTACGTGTATACAACCTAGTACGTGTATACAACCTAGTACGTGTATGCAACCTAGTACATGTATACAACCTAGTACGTGTATGCAACCTAGTATGCACGTTTATGCAACCTAGTACGTGTATGCAACATAGTACGTGTATGCAACCTAGTACTTGTGTGCAACCTAATACATGTATACAACCTAGTACGTCTATGCAACCTAGTACGTGTATGCAACCTAGTACGTGTGTTCAGCCTAGTACGCACGTTTATGCAACCTAGTACGTGTATGCAACATAGTACATGTATGCAACCTAGTACTTGTGTGCAACCTAATACGTGTATACAACCTAGTACGTCTATGCAACCTAGTATGTGTATGCAACCTAGTACGTGTATACAACCTAGTACGCACGTTTATGCAACCTAGTGCGTGTATGCAACCTAGTACGTGTGTGCAACCTAGTACGTGTATGCAACCTAGTACGTGTATACAACCTAGTACGTGTATACAACCTAGTACGTGTATGCAACCTAGTATGTGTATACAACCTAGTATGTGTATACAACCTAGTATGTGTATGCAACCTAGTACGTGTATACAACCTAGTACGTGTATGCAACCTAGTACGTGTATGCAACCTAGTACGCACGTTTATGCAACCTAGTACGTGTATGCAACATAGTACGTGTATGCAACCTAGTACTTGTGTGCAACCTAATACATGTATACAACCTAGTACGTCTATGCAACCTAGTACGTGTATGCAACCTAGTACGTGTGTGCAACCTAGTACGTGTGTGCAACCTAGTACGCACGTTTATGCAACCTAGTACATGTATGCAACATAGTACATCTATGCAACCTAGTACTTGTGTGCAACCTAATACGTGTATACAACCTAGTACGTCTATGCAACCTAGTATGTGTATGCAACCTAGTACATGTATACAACCTAGTATGCACGTTTATGCAACCTAGTGCATGTATGCAACCTAGTACGTGTGTGCAACCTAGTACGTGTATGCAACCTAGTACGTGTATGCAACTTAGTGTATACAACCTAGTACGTGTATGAAACCTAGTACGTGTATACAACCTAGTACGTGTGTTCAACCTAGTACGCATGTTTATGCAACCTAGTACGTGTATGCAACATAGTACATGTATGCAACCTAGTACTTGTGTGCAACCTAATACGTGTATACAACCTAGTACGTCTATGCAACCTAGTATGTGTATGCAACCTAGTACGTGTATACAACCTAGTACGCACGTTTATGCAACCTAGTGCGTGTATGCAACCTAGTACGTGTTTGCAACCTAGTACGTGTATGCAACCTAGTACGTGTATACAACCTAGTACGTGTATACAACCTAGTACGTGTATGCAACCTAGTACGTGTATACAACCTAGTACGTGTATACAACCTAGTACGTGTATGCAACCTAGTACATGTATACAACCTAGTACGTGTATGCAACCTAGTATGCACGTTTATGCAACCTAGTACGTGTATGCAACATAGTACGTGTATGCAACCTAGTACTTGTGTGCAACCTAATACATGTATACAACCTAGTACGTCTATGCAACCTAGTACGTGTATGCAACCTAGTACGTGTGTTCAGCCTAGTACGCACGTTTATGCAACCTAGTACGTGTATGCAACATAGTACATGTATGCAACCTAGTACTTGTGTGCAACCTAATACGTGTATACAACCTAGTACATCTATGCAACCTAGTATGTGTATGCAACCTAGTACGTGTATACAACCTAGTACGCACGTTTATGCAACCTAGTGCGTGTATGCAACCTAGTACGTGTGTGCAACCTAGTACGTGTATGCAACCTAGTACGTGTATACAACCTAGTACGTGTATACAACCTAGTACGTGTATGCAACCTAGTACGTGTATACAACCTAGTATGTGTATACAACCTAGTATGTGTATGCAACCTAGTACGTGTATACAACCTAGTACGTGTATGCAACCTAGTACGTGTATGCAACCTAGTACGCACGTTTATGCAACCTAGTACGTGTATGCAACATAGTACGTGTATGCAACCTAGTACTTGTGTGCAACCTAATACATGTATACAACCTAGTACGTCTATGCAACCTAGTACGTGTATGCAACCTAGTACGTGTGTGCAACCTAGTACGTGTGTGCAACCTAGTACGCACGTTTATGCAACCTAGTACGTGTATGCAACATAGTACATGTATGCAACCTAGTACTTGTGTGCAACCTAATACGTGTATACAACCTAGTACGTCTATGCAACCTAGTATGTGTATGCAACCTAGTACATGTATACAACCTAGTATGCACGTTTATGCAACCTAGTGCATGTATGCAACCTAGTACGTGTGTGCAACCTAGTACGTGTATGCAACCTAGTACGTGTATGCAACTTAGTATGTGTATGCAACTTAGTATGTGTATGCAAACTAGTACATGTGTGCAACCTAGTACGTGTATGCAACCTAGTATGTGTATGCAACCTAGTATGTGTATGCAACCTAGTAAGTGTATACAACCTAGTACGTGTAGTCAACCTAGTACGTGCATGCAACCTAGTACGTGTATGCAACCTAGTACGTGTATACAACCAAGTATGTGTATGCAACCTATTATGTGTATGCAACCTAGTATATCTATGCAACCTAGTATGTGTATGCAACCTAGTACGTGTATACAACCTAGTACGTGTATGCAACCTAGTACGTGTATGCAACCTAGTACGTGTATACAACCAAGTATGTGTATACAACCTATTATGTGTATGCAACCTAGTATATCTATGCAACCTAGTATGTGTATGCAACCTAGTATGTGTATGCAACCTAGTATGTGTATTATTATTATTCTTTATTTATAAAGCGCCAACAGATTCCGCAGCGCTGTCCATGGGTACAAAGATAAAAGTACAGTACAATACAATATAAAAGACACCAAAGTTTAACAAAACAAATACAGGGGGAATTGAGGGCCCTGTTCCCGTGGGAACTTACAATCTAGATGGTAGGAGGGTGAGAAACAGGAGGTGGGGACTGCAAAGGTGAGAATGATGTTAGTGTGGAGTTAGATGGGGCAGCAGTTTGGCAGGTAGAATTCATTTTTTACTGATTTAGAGATAGGCTTCCATGAACAGAAAGGTCTTTAGGGAGCATTTAAAGGAGGAAAGGTTAGGGGAAAGTCTAACAGCTTTGGGAAGTGCATTCCAGATGGTTGGTGCCGCACGAGAGAAGTCCTGTAGCCTGGCATGGGAGGAGGTGATGGTAGAAGATGCAAGGAGCAGGTCATTGTTGGATCTTAGGGGGCGGGCTGGAGTATATTTCTTGATGAGTGAGGATAGGTAGGGGGGGGCTACGTTGGTAAGGGCTTTGTAGGTCAGGATGAGAATTTTGAATTTAATTCTGCTGTGGATGGGTAGCCAGTGAAGGGACTCGCAGAGAGGTGCAGCAGATACAGAGCGTCGGGAGAGGTGGATTAGCCTAGCAGAGGCATTTAGGATGGATTGAAGAGGGGAGAGGCGGGAGAGAGGGAGGCCAGTTAGTAGGTTATTACAGTAGTCAAGTCGGGAGATTACCAGGGAGTGGATTAGCTGTTTAGTAGTTTCAGCACTCAGAAATGGACGGATTTTGGAGATATTGCGTAGATGGTTGCGACAGGAGGAAGAGAGCAATTGGATGTGGGGTATGAAGGACAGATTGGAGTCAACTGAATCTTCTAGGATGCGGACTTGGGGTGATGGGGAGATAGTGGTGTCACCAACAGTGATTGAAAAGTTAGGAACCGGGGTAGAATTAGAGGGGGGGGGGGGTTAGAAGGAGCTCAGTCTTGGACATATTGATTTTTAGGAGGTGAGAGGCCATCCAAGAAGAAATGCCAGATAAGCAGACACTGATGTGAGCAAGGACAGAAGGAGAGAGTGAAGGGGTGGATAGGTAGATCTGGGTATCATCAGCATAGAGGTGGTAGTTGAAGCCATAGCTACTGATAAGTTTACCCAGTGAGGATGTATAAATAGAGAAGAGTAGGGGACCCAGAACAGAGCCTTGAGGTACTCCAACAGACAGAGGCAATGGAGAGGAGTCGCCACCAGCAAAGGAGACAGAAAAGGACCTATTAGAGAGATAAGAGTGGATCCAGGAAAGGGCAGTGTCAGAGAGCTCAAAGGAGCTGAGAGTCCGTAGGAGAAGGGGATGGTCAGCTGTGTCAAAGGCAGCAGACAGATCAAGTAAGATAAGTATTGAGTAGTGGCCATTTTGTTTTAACATAAAGAAGATCATTAGTAACTTTGGTGAGGGCAGTCTCAGTTGAGTGTTGGGAACGGAAGCCAGATTGTAAGGGGTCAAGCAGTGAGTTGGAGGACAAGAAGTGGGTTAAGCGATCGAAGACTAGTTTTTCTAGGACTTTTGAAGCTAGCGGAAGCAGTGATATGGGGCGGTAGTTTGCAGGAGAATTGGGGTCGAGGGAGGGTTTTTTGAGGATGGGGGTGACCTTTGCATGTTTGAAGGAAGATGGGAATGAACCGGTAGTAAGGGATAGGTTAAATATGTGAGTAAGAGCTGGAGTGAGGGTAGAAGACAGGGAAGGTATTAGATGTGAAGGGATAGGGTCAAGTGGGCAGGTAGTGAGGTGTGAGGAAGACAATAGGGAACTCACTTCATTCTCAGAGGTAGGGGGGAAGGTGCTGAGAGTGGTGGAGGGGGTTGCCGGGGGCGGAGATGGAAGGTTGCAGACTTGTGTTGGGATATTACTTCGGATGGTAATTGTTTTGTTGAAAAAGTAGTCTGCCAGGTCTTGAGAACTAAAGGCAGATGAAGGGGGTGGTGAAGGTGGATAAAGGAGAGAGTTGAAAATGGAGAAGAGACGTTTAGGGTTTGAGGAGTGAGTAGATATAAGAGAAGAGAAGTAGGTTTGCTTGGCTAAGTGAAGGGCAGAGGAGTAAGAATAAAGAATGAACTTATAGTGAAGGAAATCTGATTCAGAGCGGGATTTCCTCCAGGCATGTTCAGCAGCACGGGAGCATTTTTGCAGGTAGCGTGTTTGGTTAGAGTGCCAGGGTTGGAGCTGACGACGTGGGGTTTTGCGTATTTGGGGAGGAGCGAAAGTGTCCAGTGCCAAGGAGAGAGTATTGTTATAGTGGGTTGTAGCAAGGTCAGGGCAGGATATTGTGGAAGTGTGAGGGAGGTGTTTTTGAATAAGGTTGGAGAGTTGTAGAGGATCCACAGTGTGCAGACTTCTACAGGTGCGGGGGTGAGGGGGAGAAGTAGGTTTAGCCTGTATATTAAGTTTAAAGGTGAGCAGATGGTGGTCTGAGATGGGAAATGGGAGACAGGTGGCGTCAGAGGGAGAGCAGAGGTAGGAGAATACTAGATCAATAGAGTGTCCGTTGCGGTGAGTAGGGAATATGGTGGATTGTGAGAGACCAAAGGAGTTTGTGAGTGAGAGAAGTTTAGAGGCAGCAGGGGCAGATGGGTTATCAATGGGGATGTTGAAGTCCCCCAGGATTAAAGCAGGTGTATTTGTAGAGAGAGAAAGTGAGAAAGCCAGGCAGCGAAGTTATCAAGGAATTGGGAGGTTGGTCCAGGGGGGCGATAGATAACTGCCACCCTGAGGGAGAGGGGGGAGAATAGTCGGATGCAGTAAACTTCAAAGGAGGAAAAGGAGAGAGATGGATGAGGCTGCAGGTGCTGAAAGGAGCAGGAGGGGGAGAGTAAGATTCCAACACCGCCACCATGTCTATCACCTGGCCTAGGTGTGTGGCTAAAGTGGAGGCCACCGTGCGTGAGAGCAGCAATGGAAGCAGTGTCAGAGGAAGATAGCCAGGTTTCAGTAATTGCTAGAAGATTGAAGGTGTTAGAAACAAACAGGTCATGAACAGTTGTGAGTTTGTTACAGATAGGGCGTGCATTCCAAAGAGCACAAGAAAAGAGAGGGGATAAGCGCTGTGTGTTAATAGAGATGAGATTGTTAGGATTGCGTGACCTAGAGTTTTTGCAGTGGGGGACTGAGTGAGAGTGTAAAAGTGTGGTGATTGCTGCAGGGCCAGGGTTAGGAGAGATGTCACCAGCAGCAAGCAGTAGGAGGAGTGTGAGTGACAGAAGATGAGAGGGGGACTTGTAGGAGCGGGTATGATTAGACACAGGAAAGTTAGATGGGGAAGTATTTCTAAGGAGACAAAGTAGTTCATGAGAGGAGAGCATAGGGGATGAGAGAAGGGAGGGTGAGATATGGATAGTGTGTGGGTTATTGTTGCTACAGGGAAGTGTAGTGATTTTTAGGAAAAGGGCAGACAGAAATAGCAGAAAATACATGGAAAGCATTGTGCAGGTGTATAGTTAGTAAGTTTTACCTGTTAGTGGGACAGCAGTTTCCCCCTCCAGTTTCTAACCTATTATGTGTATGCAACCTAGTATATCTATGCAACCTAGTATGTGTATGCAACCTAGTATCTGTATGCAAACTAGTACATGTGTGCAACCTAGTATGTGTATGCAACCTAGTATGTGTATGCAACCTAGTATGTGTATGCAACCTAGTATGTGTATGCAACCTAGTATGTGTATGCAACCTAGTATGTGTATGCAACCTAGTATGTGTATACAACCTAGTATGTGTATGCAACCTAGTATCTGTATGCAAACTAGCACATGTGTGCAAACTAGTACATGTGTGCAACCTAGTATGTGTATGCAACCTAGTATGTGTATGCAACCTAGTATGTGTATGCAACCTAGTATCTGTATGCAAACTAGTACATGTGTGCAAACTAGTACATGTGTGCAACCTAGTATGTGTATGCAACCTAGTATGTGTATGCAACCTAGTATGTGTATGCAACCTAGTATGTGTATGCAACCTAGTATGTGTATACAACCTAGTACGTGTAGTCAACCTAGTACGTGTATGCAACGTGTATGCAACCTAGTACGTGTATACAACCAAGTATGTGTATACAACCTATTATGTGTATGAAACCTAGTATATCTATGCAACCTAGTATGCAGATGCTTTTTGTACTTTTAACAATGTTATAATGTTATACAAGAGAACTAGATAGCAGTAGTGTTTAATGCCATGTATTGCTCCAGGTATGCACACACTAGCTAGTTGGTATGATCAACAACAAATGATACCATAAAAACAAAGCAAATTTAATAAAAGTACATTGGAAACTTTCTTAAAATTGTTTGCTTTTTATCGTAACAAAAATAAAATTTGTAAATATATATACAGTATATATATATATATATATATATATATATATATATATATATATATATATATACACACACAAAGTTTTTACTGAATCACATTGCACATGCCCTAAAAAAAATCTCAACAACACACACTTTAAAAAACACTTTATCCAGAAACATATATTCCTACACAATAAACTAAACAATCCCTGTATACAAAATAAAAAGCAGAGTCTATTATTAACTATTGCATCTACAGTTCTGTGCATGGTCAGAAAATAAAACAAATGTAAAACAACAATCTTTACTCAATTTTTATATTAACCCCTTAATGACAGAGGACGTACCAGGTACGTCATGGAAAAACATTCCCTTAATGACAATTGACGTACCTGGTACGTCCTCTGTTGTTAGAAGCGCTGGAAGCGATCATGATCGCTTCCAGCTGCTTACAAGGGATTGTAGTGATGCCTCAATATTGAGGCATCACTGCAATCCCTTATTTTACCCACCGATGCAGAAAGGGCCACTCTGTGGCCCTCTCTGCATCGGACTATAGCGATCACACATTCGTTGGTGGGTGGGAGCAGCTTCTGGGAGGACCGTTAAGTATATGCTCCCGATCTGTATTATTCTTGAGTAGTTCCGGCAATTTCGGCGGTTGCGGCGGGGGGGGGGGGAGCGGTGGTGGGTGCGCGCGCGTGTGCGCGCACGCAAAATATGACCGGAAGAAACAGAAAAAAAAAAAATATAACCAATGCAGATGCCTGGGGTCCTGGGGATCTTCTTTGAGTAGTAAGGGATCTGGGAGGGATGTAGATTATTAAGGGGGGCCCAGCTACACTACAGAAAACATATTTGTCATTTAAAAAGTAAAAAAAAAACTATTTTTGGCGGCAAATAGGTAGAGGGGGAGGGTTAGAAAGATGTATGGGGGGATCAGGGAGGTTGTGGGGTAAGGGGGGATGCAGACTGCAGACAGTATGAAAAAAAAAAAAAAAATGATTTTTATTTCAGTACTGGCAGACTTTCTGCCAGTACTTAAGATGGCGGTGACAATTGTGAGGTGGGGGAGGGAAGAGAGCTGTTTGAGGGAGGTCAGGGGGGGGATCAGGGGGTGGGATGTGTCAGGTGGGAGGCTGATCTCTACACTAAAGCTAAAAATTAACCCTACAAGCTACCTAATTAACCCCTTAACTGATGGGCATATTACAAGTGTGGTGCGCAGCAGCATTTAACGGCCTTATTATTACCAAAAAGCAACGCCAAAGCCATATATGTCTGCTATTTCTGAACAAAGGGGATCCCAGAGAAGCATTTACAACCATTTGTGCCATAATTACACAAGCTGTTTGTAAATAATTTCAGTGAGAAACCTAAAATTGTGAAAAATTTAAGTTTTTTTTTTATTTGATTGTATTTGGCGGAGAAATGGTGGCATAAAATATACCAAAATGGGCCTAGATCAATAATTTGGGTTGTCTATTACACTACACTAAAGCTAAAATTAAACCTAAAAGCTCCCTACAAGCTCCCTAGTTAACCCCTTCACTGCTGGGCATAATACACGTGTGGTGTGCAGCGGCATTTAGCGGCCTTCTAATTACCAAAAAGCAGCACCAAAGCCATATATGTCTGCTATTTCTGAACAAAGGGGATCCCAGAGAAGCATTTACAACCATTTATGCCATAATTGCACACGATGTTTGTAAATAAATTCAGCGAGAAACTTAAAGTTTGTGAAAAAATTTGTGAAAAAGTCAACAATTTTTTTTATTTGATCACATTTGGCGGTGAAATAGTGGCATGAAATATACCAAAATGGGCCTAGATCAATACTTTGGGATGTCTTCTAAATAAAAATATATACATGTCAAGGGATATTCAGGGATTCCTGAAAGATATCAGTGTCCCAATGTAACTAGCGCTAATTTAAAAAAAAAAAGTGGTTTGGAAATAGCAAAGTGCTACTTGTATTTATGGCCCTATAACTTGCAAAAAAAAAAAAAAAGAACATGTAAACATTGGGTATTTCTAAACTCAGGACAAAATTTAGAAACTATTTAGCATGGGTGTTTTTTGCTGGTTGTAGATGTGTAACAGATTTTGGGGGTCAAAGTTAGAAAAAGTGTGTTTTTTTTCCATTTTTTCCTCATATTTTGTATTTTTTTTTACAGTAAATTATAAGATATGATGGAAATAATGGTATATTTAGAAAGTCCATTTAATGGCGAGAAAAACAGTATATAATATGTGTGGGTACAGTAAATGAGTAAGAGGAAAATTACAGCTAAACACAAACACTGCAGAAATTTAAAAATAGCCATTGTCATTAAGGGTAAGAAAATTGAAAAATGGTCCGGTCCTTAAGGGGTTAAACTCATATTTTAACTAAAACCAAACTAACACTAAATGCCACAGAGACAGACAATTATAATCACTTTAAACATTACAAATTATGAGTTTTCTATTCTCTTATAATAAAAAAGTGAGCAATGCCCCCCCAAAAAAACATTTTTAGAATTACAGTTTACTCAACACCAATACCTATTTTTAATTCTGACATAAGATATTTGATAAGATATTTAAGCGTCAAGGCCGTATTGGCCTATCAGGATACAAGGAGATTTCCTGGTGGGCTGAAGGAGCCGGGGCTGGAAAGCTACAATTTAAAGGGGTGATTAATGGATGTCGTTGGGTTGTAGGGTGTCTATATAACAACAGTCTGGCACTTTTGTTAATACAAACTACTATAAAAATAATAGGTAAAGGAGTATCCCAGTAATCACCTTTGTGAAAAGTGTGGTGTGTGTCTTATACTGAGTCAACAGAAAATAGGGCTGGTCTCCAAATTTTCAAGGGCTGCTTTTTATTCCCAGTCTGGTCCTGTTAAAGGGACATGAAACCCAAAACATTTCTTTCATGATTCAGATAGAGAAAATAATTTTAAACAACTTTCCAATTTACTTCTATTATTTAATTTGCTTCCTTCACTTGTTATTGTTTGCTGAAAAATGTATCTATAAAAGCTCAGGCGCAGCAAAGAACCTAGGGTCTAGCTGCTGATTGGTGACTGCATAAATATACCGATTGTCATTGGCTCACCCCATGTGTTCAGCTAGAAACCGTTAGTGCATTGCTGCTCCTTCAACAAATGATACCAAGAGAATGAAAGAAATTAGATAATAGAAGTAAATTAGAAAGTTGTTTAAAATTATATTCTCTACCTGAATCATGAAAGAATTTTTTTGGGTTTAGTATCCCTTTAAGCTTATATATTTATTTTTAATAAAAATAACAAAAATAAGTGATAAGAAAGTGTCTGATTCTTTTTTTGAAATAGTAAGACAAATACTTTAAAAAAAAAGTAAACTATTGCAGTTAGCATAGTATAATCGTTTATGAAATCCTTAGTTTTTAATTTTCTTGGAGCAAAGATCAAATACTAAGTCAAGCAGTTATAGCTAAAGGCCTGATGATCAAAAATTCACAAATATGGAGAGAAATCTATCACAATCATCCGATTTATTATTTTGTAAATCATGTGTCTCTCCTTCACAGAAACATGTGTAACTAGATAAAAAGTTCACTGCCGCAAATATGCTGGGGACCAAACCGTGGTGTCCAAATTCCTGACCTGTCTCTCTGGTACTATGCCACCAGAGGGAGCTCTAACTCTTAGAACCTATTTCAGACAAACACACAAAGATGAGTGTTGAATTGAGCATCAGCTAATCACAGAGTCAGACATGATATAATTTGTATATTATTCTACAAACACTTATGATCAGGCTATCACAGTAAGAGGAAGAGAAGCTCTCAAATAACGAAATAAAAATATAACTATTTCACTATTTAAAATATTTGGATTTTATATACCGTTTTAAGCCCTATGGAGGTGAGATAGTACCCTAGGGTGGAATAACTATTGGGGAGTTTTTTTATTATTCAGAGATGAAAATGACAATATGTTTACCTTTCTTTTATAATATTGTTTTTTATATATACCATCATGACATGATTATCTATGTAAACCTCACAATCATACTACAATATATATATATAGTCTAGATAGCTGATCCACCCACCTGCAGACAACCACCTGGGTGCAAGTATGTAATTAATACCTTCAAATGAAATGCACTCACAGGACCTATTGGGTGACGAAATCCAAAATGTATTTTAATGTTTCGGAGACATACAAATCCCCTTCATCAGAACAACCCAAAAGGTCATGTGGGTGCATTTCATTTATTTATTTATAACATATTTTACCAGGAAGGATACATTGAGATTTCTTTCGTTTTCAAGTATGTCCTGGGTCCACAAAACATTGTATTGATACAATAGGGTACAATAAAATACAAAAACAATATTAATACATAATATAGGCAAAATTTTACATAGATCATGTAAGAAATGTATAATCAACCATGACAGGTGCATTCTGTTTTGAGATATGCAGAGAAGGATCTCTTAAAGGATATTAGGCTTGGGGAAGGTTTTAAAGTGTGCGGGAGGTCGTTCCATAATTGTGGTGCTTTGTAGGAAAAGGAGGATCGAGCTGCTTTCTTTTTGTATGGAAGCAAGCTAAATAATGTACTGGATCAGAGGTTATGGGAGGTGGGAACAGCCGGGGAGAGAATTCTGCTCAGGTAGGGTGGGAGCTTCCCAGAAAAGCTCTTAAACACAAAGCTGGAAAGATGGAGGGTGCGTCTGGATTCCAGCGACAACCAGTTTAGTTCTTTTAGCTAGTCACAATGGTGTGTCCTGTAATTACATTGTAGCACAAAGCGGCAGAACGAGTTATACAGTGTATTAAGTTTATTTAGGTGAGTTTGCAGTGCAGGTGCGTATTAGCAATGTCGCGAACATAAAAATTTGGGTTCGCGAACGGCGAACAGGAACTTCCGCAAATGTTTGCGAACGGGCGAACCGGGCGAATCGCCATAGACTTCAATAGGCAGGCAAATTTTAAAACCCACAGGGACTCTTTCTGGCCACAATAGTGATGGAAAAGTTGTTTCAAGGGGACTAACACCTGGACTGTGGCATGCCGGAGGGGGATCCATGGCAAAACTCCCATGGAAAATTACATAGTTGATGCAGAGTCTGGTTTTAAGCCATAAAGGGCATAAATCACCTAACATTATAAAATATGAGAAAAAAATGGAAAAAAACAAACAACCATGCTAAATAGTTTCTAAATTTTGTCCTGAGTTTAGAAATACCCAATGTTTACATGTTCTTTGCTTTTTTTGCAAGTTATAGGGCAATAAATACAAGTAGCACTTTGCTATTTCAAAACCACTTTTTTTCAAAATGAGCGCTAGTTACATTGGAACCCTGATATCTGTCAGGAATACCTGAATATCCCTTCACATGTATATATTTTGTTTTAGAAGACATCCCAAAGTATTGATCTAGGCCCATTTTGGTATATTTCATGCCACCATTTCACCGCCAAATGCGATCAAATAAAAAAAAAATTGTTCACTTTTTCACAAACTTTAGGTTTCTCACAGAAATTATTTACAAACAACTTATGCAATTATGGCATAAATTAGACATGTGCAGCCGCGAAAAATTCGGTTCGGTTCGGATCGATTCGAATTCGGAAGAAATCGAATGAATTCGTTTCGGATTCATTCGGATTCTTTCAGATTCGAAAAAATTTGGTTCGCATTCGTTTCGGTTCGGTTCAATTCGGTTCGAATCGATTCGGATTTTCGGAAATTCGGTCACTGTAAAGTGGGATGTGCTGTGTATTACACTAGTATACTAGTGTAATACACAGCCATCCGAATCCATCCGAATCTACCGAATAAATTCGAATCGATTCGGATTTATTCGGTAGATTCGGAACTACCGCAATTCGGAAATTCAAATTGATCCGAATCTTCGAATTCGAACAAATTCATCCGAATTTCGATTTGGGCCGAACCGAATCGCACATGTCTAGCATAAATGGTTGTAAATGCTTCTCTGGGATCCCCTTTGTTCAGAAATAGCAGACTTATATGGCTTTGGCGTTGCTTTTTGGTAATTAGAAGGCTGCTAAATTCCACTGCGCACCACACGTGTTTTATGCCCAGCAGTGAAGGCGTTAATTAGGGAGAATGTAGGGAGCTTGTAGAGTTAATTTTAGCTTAAGTGTAGTGTAGTAGACAACCCAAAGTATTGATCTAGGCCCATTTTGGTATATTTAATGCCACCATTTCACCGCCAAATGCTATCAAATTTAAAAAAAAATTAATTTTTTTCGCAATTTTAGGTTTTTCACTGAAATTATTTACAAACAGCTTGTGCAATTATGGCACAAATGGTTGTAAATGCTTCTCTGGGATCCCCTTTGTTCAGAAATAGCAGACATATATGACTTTGGCGTTGCTTTCTGGTAATTAGAAGGCCGCTAAATGCTGCTGCGCATCACACGTGTATTATGGCTAGCAGTGAAGGGGTTAATTAGGTAGTTTGTAGGGAGCTTGCAGGGTTAATTTTAGCTTTAGTGTAGAAATCAGCCTCCCACCTGACACATCAGACCCCCTGATCCCTCCCAAACAGCTCCCTTCCCTCCCCCACCCCACAATTGTCCCCGCCATCTTAAGTACTGGCAGAAAGTCTGCCAGTACTAAAATACAAGGTTTTTAAATTTTTTAGGATATTTACATATGCTGTGGTGTAGCATCCCTCCTTAGCCCCCAACCTCCCTGATCCCCCCCAAAACAGCTCTCTAACCCTCCCCATCTGCCTTATTGGCGGCCATCTTAGGTACTGACAGCTATTATTTCACAGTCAAAAAAGTGTTTTGTTTTTTTAAATGTACACTACTGTTACACCAGATATGAGTGGTGGCACTGGGCAAGTGGGCACAGTATACGCTGTAAGCCTGGCACACACGCTGGCAGGCAGGCAACTGCAATTAGATTACACAGGAAAAAAAAAAAAAAAGCAGACTGATGTTCTAGCCTTAAAAAGGGCTTTTTGGGGTGCTGTCCTTACAGCAGAGATCAGATGAGTCCTTCAGGACTGTAGTGGACACTGAATACACTAGCCTAGCTATCGATTTCCCTATTAAATTAGCAGCAGCTACACTGTCCCTCTTCTCACTAAGAATGCAGCTTCCGAATGAATCTAAAATGGATGCTGTCCAGGAGGTGGGAGGGTCTGGGAGGGAGGGTCTGCTGCTGATTGGCTGGAATGTGCCTGCTGACTGTGAGGTACAGGGTCAAAGTTTACTCAATGATGACAAATAGGGGGCGGATCGAACATCGCATATGTTCGAGTTTAGATGCAAGTTTATCTATGTGGAGGCCAAAAGATAGATTGGGGTCTAACAACATACCCAAGTATTTGAAAGAGTTGACTGCGGTCAGTGTGCCATTTGATTTTGTTTTGATGCGTAGATGGGAATTTTGTAGTTTGTGTAATTTAGGTACCGTTCCAAAGATCATTGTGACAGTTTTGTCAGTGTTTAGGAAGAGTTTGTTTTTTGAAATCCACTTTTCTACCTCTGAGAACTGGTCTTGGAGCACTGCCTCAAGCTGTGGCAGATCGGATTTGTTTGCATAGATTACCGTGTCGTCTGAGTACATATGTACAGTTGAGGATTTGTAGACATTTGGCAGATCATTTATAAATAATGTGAATAGTAGGGGGGCGAGAATGGAACCTTGGGGAACACCACACATGACTGGGAGCGGGAGGGAGTCGCTGTCAGAAATGGAGACATACTGTGATCGATCTGATACATATGATCGAAACCAGGCTAGCAGACGATCACCAATATCTGAATTTTTTTAATTTGAGCAGTAGTATGTTGTGGTCTACTGTGTCAAAGGCCTTTGCAAAATCAAGGAAAATAGCTCCAGTTAGGTCTCCTTTTTGACAATACTGGGAGCAATGGTATTGGGCCTTTGCAGATTTAGTGGGGCCTGATCTACATTTGTAGTTTCAGGATGCGTGTCATTTATTAGTTTGTCAATCAGGGTGGTGGAGCATCTGACAAAATAATTGTTAAAGGCATTTGCTACTTCTAAGGGAAGTTGCATGGTTTGGTTGTCCACTTTGACAGTGGAGGGTTGGGAGTGGATTGGGGGAGTGTGTAAGTTATTTATGACTTTCCAAAACTTTCTAGGGTTTGATATGTTATTGTTCAGATTTTCACAGAAATATTGGGCTTTGGCCAATTTTGTTTGTTTAGTGCATATATTTCGCCATTTTCTATATACACAGTGATCGTTCATAGAGCCAATATGCTTGTACTTTGACCACAAAGAATCTCAAAACTGGTGCATTTGAATGAGGTCAGCTGTGATCCAATTCATATGCGCTCCTTTTACTCTCACCTTATACAGCAGAGCATGCAAATTCCAAACTTGTAGGAGTTCGGACTGAAACAATTCAACTGCAGAGTCTAAATCTAGAATTAGGTTTAATCTGTGCTAGGGGAGGTTCTTGATGTCATTTAGAAATTATTGAAGATTACATTTTTTAAAGGACCTGGTGATTTTAACCTTGGGAGAGGATTTAGTAGCCTTTATTTTGCGCACGCAGTACACTAAGCAGTGGTCACTGAAACTGTTAGGGAGAACACCTGCCTCCTGGATTCGGTCAGGAGAAGTGGAGAGAATCCAATCGAGCAGGGTGTGGTTATGGCTTTTAATGTTTATGCGAGTTGGGGAGGAGATTAATTGCGTTAGTTGCAAATTCTTAAATGGTGAGCAAGAACTATTGTTTTTGGGTTTTGAGATATGGTTTCACTAAGGAGATGGGCTATGTCAGAAAGGGAATGCACAGGGGAGCTAGGTGGGCGGTAGATTCCTGCAACAATTATTGATTTACTGCACGAGATCTCAATTGTGCCAGAAAGGAAACCAAAGGTGGCAGGAGAGCTAAATTTTTGTAAGGGGGTGTACTTTATGGAATTTTCAACATAAATTACAATGCCGCCTCCTCTTTTTGCTCTGTCATTTCTATGGCATGAATACCCATGTATTGCAATGGCAGAGTCAGGTATTTTTGCAGTTAGACACGATTCAGAGATCACAATGATTTTGGGCTTGTAATGTGAACACCATACTTGCAGTGCATCAATTTTTGGTAGTAAGCTGCAGATATTACAGTGCACAAGGCGAGGCCTTTTTTAGCTGGAAGGCTAGGAATGGAATTTGTTGAGGCACCAGGGTTAGACTCTACATCATTTGCAAGAGCAAGTAACATAAGGAATAGGAATTTGGACATAATTTTTGTTTGGCCATAAAGTGAATGAGATACTTTATTATTTTGTGAGGTGGGGGTAGGAGGACTATTTTTTATAACTCTCCACCAGCACTCAGCAGATAAGTTATGGCAATTTGGAGATATATATGTTATTCTGTTAGAAAGCTTACCTGTTAATAAAGAGGTTTTATCTTGCAGGCCATGTACATCAGCTTCTTCATGTACTAAAGGTGCCACATGTTCAGTCACCGTAACTGGATCATCATAATACTGCGAATGTTCCTGGGCATTTTCTGCTTGTTCCTGTGGCACATTGACCTCAGGTTCAGGCTCAGGAACAGATGCAGATTCAGGCTCAGTTTCTGGCTGAAGCTCACGTTCAGGCTCAACCGCTTGCTTGGGTTCAGGTTCCAATTCCTTTGCTTCAATCTTTTTTCTGCCACGCCCAGTTGCTTTGCCTCTTTGCTGCCTTTTACTCCGGGTCTGTTCACTACAGATTTAAAGACATCTTTACTTCAAGAAATTAGACATTGGCTTCAGTGATCATATATCACAAACAAAACAAAAGTAGACTACATTAGGTGTAGGAAAACTTTGCAATATACATGTATTACAACTTATGCAGTTAAAGGGTGAGCAAAACCTCTAAACAAGCAGTTGCCCCCTCTCACAAGAGAAATATTTTAGAGTTTTTATGTCCTTATAGCTCCCAAGTCATAATCATAGTAATAGCATTCACCTGGCAATAACCTACAGCCTCAGTTAGTTGTTTTGTTGATGTCAGGGATCCTAAATATTCTTTTCTTTTTGTTTTTGTTTGTTTTTAGCTAATAGACATTGCAGGTATCCATGTTAAAGGGACACTGAACCCAATTTTTTTTCTTTCATGATTCAGATAGAGCATGCAATTTTAAGAAACTTTCTAATTTACTCCTATTATCAATTTTTCTTCATTCTCTTGCTATCTTTATTTGAAAAAGAAGGCATCTAAGCTAAGGAGCCAGCAATTTTTTGATTCAGAACCATGGACAGCACTTGTTTATTGCTGCTGTCCAATCAGCAAGGACAACCCAGGTTGTTCACCAAAAATGGGCCGGCATCTAAACTTAGATTTTTGCTTTTCAAATAAACATACCAAGAGAAGAAAATTTGATAATAGGAGTACATTAGAAAGTTGCTTAAAATTGCATGCTCTATCTGAATCACAAAAGAAAACATTTGGGTTCAGTGTCCCTTAATGGGAGAACGGTGTGAGTATAAAAATAGGTGACATTTTATGGAGTTCTATATAGGGAGATTTGTGGTGCAAGTGTTTTATGTTTGTATTTTTATTGTATAACATAGGGGGTACAGTCATATCTCTCTAGTCATTTGTCCTTAAAGGGACAGTAACGTCATAATTAGACATTAGCCAGACAGAGCATACAATTTTAAACAACATTCCAATTTACTTATATTATTTAATTTGCTTTGTTCTCTTGGTATTCTTTGTTGAAAGTTTATCTAGGTAAGATCAGGAGTAGCAAAGAACCTAGGTTCCTGGTGGCTGCATATATAACCGACTGTCATTGGCTCACCCATGTGTTCAGTTAGAAACCAGAAGTGCATTGCTGCTCCTTCAACAAATGATACCAAGAGAATGAAACAAATCTGATAATAGAAGTAAACTGGAAAGTTGTTTAAAATTGTATGTTCTACCTAAATCATGAAAGAAAAAAATTAGGTTTACTATCCCTTTAAAGTGGTTTATAAGTGGTATAAGATTTGCATTAACAGTCATAATAAAAAAAGGCTGTTTTGCAATAGCAGCGCGCATACATTGTACAAATTAGTAAAACATTTTGCAGGGATTGAACTGTATGCTCTATTAACAATATCCATCTTCTTGTCTAACTTCAGTAATTATTTACCCTCACAGCTAACCCAAAACCTCACTAGATTGTGTCTTTATCTTGTGCTTCTTCTTTTTTTCTCTTGAGTAGTGCTCGGTCTCTCAAGCGCCGGGTTATATTGACTAAAAAAAAGAGAGTATATACAAACATATGATCAAAACAGGAAGAAATGAAGAAAGAGAAAATAAAATGTTTTCTTATTCACAGTGTTTATAATTAGTACAGTATTCAGTTCTTTCATAAGTGCTTATAAAAAGGACTTGGTGAGCCAATAAGTGTTCAGATCAGTCCCACTAATTTATGTTCATAGTCAGTTTACTTCTTCCTTGGACTTCCTAACAGGGTAAGGATTTTCTAACTGACTATAGGTGGCTTAGTCCAAATATATGAGAGCCTAATATGATACTTAAGCTCAATCCTAGATATCCTCCCATCTTGGCCTGTTAAATGAGCATTATTGTGCAACAATTGCATGTTCTAAGTAGGGATGGGCGAATGTTTCTATAAATTCGAAATTTAAAACGAATTTTGATACATTCGTTCGTTCAAATTGAATTTTGAATGTTTATATAACATTCTAACATTCTATTTTTTTTTCAATAAAATTCGAAAATATTTGTTCGAATAATAGAATGTTTAGCTATGTATTCATTCAATTTCAAAATGTAATATTCGAATTTGAAGGTGACATTCAAATTCAAATGTGACATTCAAATTTGAAATAGTATTTCTAGTCTACAACTGTGTTTAATAAATGTCATATTCGAATTTAAAATAGTATTTCTAGTCTAATACAGGTAGCCCTCAGTTTACGCCGGGGTTAGGTTCCAGAAGGAATGGTTGTAAATCGAAACCGTTGTAAATTGAAACCCAGTTTATAATGTAAATCAATGGGAAGGGAGGGAGTTAGGTTCCAGGCCCCTCTCAAAATTGTCATAAGTAACACCTAATACATTATTTTTAAAGCTTTGAAATGAAGACTTTAAATGCTAAACAGCATTATAAACCTAATAAAATAATCACACAACACAGAATATATAATTAAACTAAGTTAAAAGAACAAAAACATTGGCTAAACAGCATTATAAACCTAATAAAATAATCACACAACACAGACTTCACTTGCATTTTTCTGCAAACAGTTCTTTCTATGCAATCCAATCTGGACTGATTTATAGACAGGAAGTTCTTGTTCCTTTGAAATCCGTTCGATAGCTCAGGACTGGTTAAACTCAGCTTGCTTGGCTTTGCTGCAACACAAGCAGACAGCTCCACTTACTCGCTATTTTAATCAATGTACTGCTTCTCAATGCTTTTCAATAGCAGTCACATGACTGGAAAAAAGGTTGTTATTCTGAAACGGTGTAAATTGAACCGTTGTAAACTGCGGGCCACCTGTACTGTGTTTTAAATGTGACATTCGAATTCGAAATAGTGTTTCTAAACTACAATTGTGTTTTATAAATGTAATATTCAAATTTGAATGTGATATTCGAATGTAACATTCGAATTCGAATGTAACAATCGAATTCGAATGTGAAATTCAAATTCAAATGTGACATTCGAAAACTTTAAATAACATTCGAAAATCAAATTTTTAAGAATATTCGTTCTTATCAACATTCTATTATGTAAATCGAATTTCTACAATAACATTCGTTCTAACATTCAAATTCGGATATAAACACATTCGCCCATTCCTATTTCTAAGTTATTAGGGCCTGTCATTTTAGCACAAGTAAAGCTGCTATTCAATGTTTTAAAACCCCCCGCAAATTGGGTTACATGACAGCCATCAACAAATAACAAAAAGCATAAATGCAGTGTCGGGATTCAGCCTCATCTCACCAGTTCTCTTAAGAACCTGTTGTTAAGATTTAGAAACTGTGTAGGTTCTGTATTATAGAGAAGTTAGATAACCTATTGCTAAAATGTCAGAATCCCACCACTGCATATATGTAAATACTGTGCACTTTTGCACATGCTCAGTAGGAGCTGGAGACTCAGAAATTGTTGGTAAGTTTTTTTAATTTCATGCTTTATCTTTAAAGTGAATGTAAATTTTGATGAACCAGTACCCGGTTTTTAATAATCCTATTAAAAACAGGAGCACTTTCATTCATCAAACTTTACATTTCCCTGGTTTTGTTAAAATACTTACCCTTTCTTCGTGAAAGCCGCACCGGCGCTTCCCCCGCCCGTCGCAAGCCTCTTCTTACGTCAGAAACGAAAATCCCTGTCTTCCTCCAATCACGCCGTTGCTTTAGGCAGTGATTCCCCCAGGGGGGAAGCCGTGATTGGAGGATGCCAGAATCGTCATTGCTGACGTATGAAGAGGCTTGCGACGGGCTGGAGAAGCGCTGGAGTGGCTTTCAAGAAGAAAAGGTATGTTTTTTTTTTAACAAAACCAGTGAAATGTAAAGTTTGATGAATGAAAGTGCCCCTGTTTGTAATAGGATTTTTAAAAACCGCGCACTCATTCGGCAAACTTTACATTCTTCACTTTAAGTTGTTTTTAAGATGACTAAGATTATTTATATTAGAAGGCTGTTCATTTAGAATGATAATAACAAAGCATAATAGTGATAATAATGGCATTTAACATCTTTTGCATTTACATATTGGGGGTCTTCAAGTATTGAAGCTTATATAATTAAGCATCTCATTCAGTAGATCCTATAAATTATATATACTGTATATAAACTCTTTTTAAAATCAAAATGACCTGTTTTTAAATTGATGTGCCAAAACCATATTTATTCCATTATTCCAGTTTAAAGAGTTTGAAGTTATGCTACAAATAAACCCTTCACTGTGTTATATAGAAAGGTTATTTAATCTCTTAGCAACACAGCCTGCTTAGCACAGAAATACTCTTTATAAACATGTGCATGAATACACAATCTTATCTGCATGATTAGTTCACACAGCTAACCAAGCAGTAACCAGTATTCATCTGCTTTATCTTCTTGGCTGCTGCTGCACACAATTGACCAGGCTCCAGGCAAGGTGTAACTAGAAAAAGTGTCAGAGCAACACTTGCAACCCAGTGTCCCTCTCTGACTTATGTCTATTTGAATAAATAAGGAATTCATATAATTTTATAGTTTCACTAGGTACCTAGACCGCTTCTCCATAACTTGTCCGCCTGCTCTGAGGCCGCGGACAGCAATCAAGCCGATCGAAAACGATCAGGCTGATTGACACCCCTGCTAGCTGACGATTGCAGGGGGTGGCATTGCACCAGCAATTCACAAGAACTGCTGGTGCAATGATAAATATCGACAGCGTATGCTGTCGGCATTTATCGATGTGCAGCGGACTGATATGCTACTTCGTATCATGTCCGCTCGCACATTGATAAAAATGCCTCTTAGAGTGAAAACACTTGGCGAGGTTACAGACTTGAAGCACATGGAAGTCCAATTAAAATTTCCTTGATTCAAAACTTTCCATGAGCATGAAAGCTAGGTTTGTATCTGACCTATAAAAGTGTCAAAACAATTAAATTTGTGCAATGTTGATAGGGGGAATAAAAATTATATTACACATATATATATATACATATAATATATATATATATATACTGTATATATAATGACATCTTTAAAGATACATGGAAGAGAAAATGAAACTTCATGATTCAGACATGTGATTACGATTGGAGCGGTAGTTCTCAACGTCATGGTAACAAATAGACTTTCAGAAGTCGCAAATGCAAAATCGCATTCCCCCATAGACTTCAATGGAGCCAAAAAAGTTGAAAAAAAAACCTAACACCCACAAGTCACGCAAACACGATTGCATTTACTTAAAAGCACAACATACGAAGATAATATTGCATATTTCATAATCTAATATTCTGCACATAGCAGAATATGTTCTATTTATTCTTAAAGAGATATTTAAAGTAATGGTAAATCCTAGCATTTTTTGAAACTCTCGGATTTACCAGTGCTACAGTCATGAAGTATAAAAAACTTTGTGCTGAAAGTTCCTTTATTTGCAACTAGTTTTTGCTGAGCTGAGCACCCCCACCTGCCCATTGCAAAACGTATTTTTGTCAATAGCGTCCTTTTTGCCAATAGCTAGTCATACAGCATAATGCAGATTTGCCCGCATGGCTTTTGGCTAAGAGGTGAAAAGGTCACCTCACTGAAAAAAAAACCCTTTCCTGTGGACAGCCGGAGGCGCTTAACTTAGCATAAACTCGCTGCAAATAAAGGTACTTTCAGCACGAAGTTTTTTATACTTCATGACTGAAAGTCCCCTTTATTTGTAGCACTGGTAAATCCTAGTGTTTCATGACTTTAAATATACTTTTAAGAGTATATTTACTGGAATCACATAACTTAAGGTAAGAGCTAATTAAAGAGACAGTAAACATCTTGTAATTAAGAATAACATATCAGCAAAGTCCCTAAAAAAAAAAAGTCTGCAATTGTTTTTCAATAGCCAAACTCCACTCATTATTTGCCTTATTTGTAAAAGTCAATCTGGGATTTAGTCGACAGTCAACAAGCTAGTCACAGTCATAAAGTTATGAAAGTATCTTGCAAAGTTGTCTCATTATGCATAACTAAATATTTGAAAGATAAAATCACAAGGTGTTTACTATCCCTTTAAGTAATGGCAACAGGGAAACAGGGTTTATGGGGCTTTTTTAGGTATGGCTTCTGGGGATAGGGCAAATGTATAAACTTTAATACAATGGATATATAAGTAGAAGCCAGAATACTGATAGAAACCTAATTAAACTTTTAAGATATATACAAAAGTTCATGTTTTTACTTTAACAAGTGATTAATCATATATTATTCCAATTGGAAAATATACTTTCAATGTTGCTTCTGTATTGCAAATGTATTTGGAAATGTATTTAACCCACCATATAGACAAAACACATAGGGCCAGATCATGTCATGCCACGCCGCACCGCTGCTCGCTATGGCTGTTGCCATAGATGCAGCGGTGGTTCAGAGCATGCAGCAATGACATCATCGCCACACGCTGTCTCTCTCTCCTGGATGCCGCTCCTGATTGCACCTGTGTGTCCTCCTTGGCGCCAATCTGCGCCTATGTAAGTACTCTATTTCCCTTACTACACTGCCCAAGTATAGGGGCTACTGTGTGTGCTCCTGGGTGCTGTATTTCTTATATTGCTGGATTGCCATATTGTTACTGAACTTACCTGCTGTATTTCTTATATTGCTGGATTGCCATATTGTTACTGAAATTGTTACTGTCTGACCACCCTGCTTGCTTAACTGTTTTACTGCTGGATTTCCTTTGTTGCTGACACTTGCCTGTTCCTGACCATTCTATTGGTTTACCCCTGAACTGTTTTACTGCTGGATTTCCTTTGTTACTTACGCTGCATCCAGGTGGATTCTTTCACCACCCTGCCATTTTTGGAATCCATCTGTATGCAGATTCCAAAAAAGGCAGGGCGGTGAAAGAATCCATCCAGGTGGATTATTTCACCACCACTTTTGCTCTTTCTCCCCCCTTTCTTTTGCTTTTTCTCCCCTCCTCTATTTTCCTCTCTCTCTCCCCCCTCTCTTTTGCTCCCTCTCCCCCCTCTCTTGCTCTCTCTCCCCCTCTCTTGCTCTCTCCCCCCTCTCTTTTGCTCCCTCTCCCCCCTCTTTTGCCCTCTCTCTCCCCTCTATTTTGCTCTCTCTCCCCCTCTCTTTTGCTCTCTCTCCCCCTCTCTTTTGCTCTCTCTCTCCCCTCTCTTTTGCTCGCTCTCTCTCTCTCCCCTCTCTTTTGCTCTCTATCTCCCCCTCTCTTTTGCACTCTCTCACTCTCTCTTTTGCACTCTCTCCCCTCTCTTTTGTGCTCTCTCTCTCCCCCTCTCTTTTGCTCTCTCTCTCCACCCTCTCTTTTGCTCTCTCTCTCCCCCCTCTCTTTTGCTCTCTCCCCCCTCTCTTTTGCGCTCTCTCTCTCCCTTCTCTTTTGTGCTCTCTCTCTCCACCCTCTCTTTTGATCTCTCTCCCCCCCTCTCTTTTGCTCTCCCCCCGCTCTTTTGCACTCTCTCTCTCCCTTCTCTTTTGTGCTCTCTCTACCCCCTCTCTTTTGCACCTCCCCCTCTCTTTTGCGCTCTCTTTTGCTCTCTCTCTGTCCTTTCTTTTGCGCTCTCTCCCCCTCTCTTTTACGCTCTCTCTCTCCCCCTCTCTTTTGTGCTCTCTCTCCCCCCTCTCTTTTGCTCTCTCTCTCTCCCCCTCTTTTGCTCTCTCTCCCCCTCTATTTTGCTCTCTTTCTCCCCCCTCTCTTTTTCTTTCTCTCTCTCTCTCTACCCCCTCTCTTTTGCTCTCTCTCTCCTCCCTCTCTTTTGCTATCTCCCCCCTCTATTTTGCTCTCTCTCTCACCCCTCTCTTTTGCACTCTCTCCTCCCCTCTATTTTGTGCTCTCTCCCCCCCCTCTCTTTTGCTTTCTCTCTCTCCCACCTCTCTTTTTGCTCTCTCTCTCTCTCTTCCTCCTCTCTTTTTCTCTCTCTCCCCCCTCTCTTTCGCTCTTTCGTTCCCCCCTCTCTCTCTCCCCCTCTGTTTTGTGCTCTCCCCCTCTCTTTTGCTCTCTCTCCCCTTCTCTTTTGCTCTCTCTCCCCTTCTCTTTTGCTCTCTCTCCCCCTCTCTTTCTCTCTCTCTTCCCCTCTCTTTTGCGCTCTCTCCCCCTCTCTTTTGCGCTCTCTCCCCTCTCTATTGCTCTCTCTCTCCCCCCTCTTTTGCTCTCTCCCCCCTCTTTTGCTTTCTCCCCCCTCTTTTGCTTTCTTTCTCTCCCCCTCTCTTTTGCGCTCTCCCCCTCTGTTTTGTGCTTTCCCCCTCTCTTTTGCTCTCTCTCCCCTCTCTTTTGCTCTCTCACCCCTTCTCTTTTGCTCTCTCTCCCCCCTCTCTTTTACTCTCTCCCCCCCCCTCTCTTTTGCTCTGTCCTCCCTCTCTTTTGCTCTCTCTCTCCCTCTCTTTTGCTCTCTCTCCCCTCTCTTTTGCACTCTCTCCCCCCCTCTCTTTTGCTCTCCCCCCTCTCTTTTGCTCTCTCCCCCTCTCTTTTGCTCTGTCTCTCTCATCCTCTCTTTTGCGCTCTCTCCCCTCTCTATTGCTCTCTCTCCCCCTCTCTTTTGCGCTCTCTCACCCTCTCTTTTGCTTGCTCTCTCTCTCCCCCTCTCTTTTGCTCTCCCTCCCCCTTCTCTTTTGCTCTCTCTCCACCCTCTCTTTTGCTCTCTCTCCCCCTCTATTTTGTACTCTCTCCCCTCTCTTTTGCTCTCTCTCTCCTCCCTCTCTTTTGCTCTCTCTCTCTCTCTCTCACCCTCTCTTTTGCTCTCTCTCCCCCTCTCTTTTGCTCTCTCTCTCTCCCCCTCTCTTTTTCTCTCTCTCCCCTTCTCTTTTGCTCTCTCTCCCCCTCTCTATTGCTCTCTCTCTCCCCTCTCTATTGCTCTATCTCCCCCTTCTCTTTTGCTCTCTCTCCACCCTCTCTTTTGCTGTCTCTCCCCCTCTCTTTTGCGCTCTCTCCCCTCTCTATTGCTCTCTCTCTCCCCTCTCTATTGCTCTATCTCCCCCTTCTCTTTTGCTCTCTCTCCACCCTCTCTTTTGCTCTCTCTCCCCCTCTATTTTGTACTCTCTCCCCTCTCTTTTGCTCTCTCTCCTCCCTCTCTTTTGCGCTCTCTCTCTCACCCTCTCTTTTGCTTGCTCTCTCTCTCCCCCCTCTCTTTTGCTCTCTCTCCCCCTTCTCTTTTGCTCTCTCTCCACCCTCTCTTTTGCTCTCTCTCCCCCTCTATTTTGTACTCTCTCCCCTCTCTTTTGCTCTCTCTCCTCCCTCTCTTTTGCGCTCTCTCTCTCACCCTCTCTTTTGCTCTCTCTCTCCCCCTCTCTTTTGCTCTATCTCTCTCTCCCCCTCTCTTCTGCTCTCTCTCCCCTCTCTCTTTTGCTCTCTCTCTCCTCCCTCTCTTTTGCTCTCTCTCTCCCCCTCTCTTTTGCTCTCTCTCCCCCCTCTCTTTTGCATGCTCTCTCTCTCACCCTCTCTTTTGCTTGCTCTCTCTCTCCCCCTCTCTTTTGCTCTCCCTCCCCCTTCTCTTTTGCTCTCTCTCCACCCTCTCTTTTGCTCTCTCTCCCTCTCTATTTTGTACGCTCTCCCCTCTCTTTTGCTCTCTCTCTCCTCCCTCTCTTTTGCTCTCTCTCTCTCTCTCTCTCTCACCCTCTCTTTTGCTCTCTCTCCGCCTCTCTTTTGCTCTCTCTCTCTCCCCCTCTCTTTTGCTCTCTTTCCCCTCTCTTTTGCTCTCTCTCCCACCTATCTTTTTGCTCTCTCTCTTCCCCCTCTCTTTTGCTCTCTCTCCCCCACCTCTCTTTTGCTCTTCCTCTCCCCCTCTCTCTCTCCCCCTCTGTTTTGTGCTCTCCCCCTCTCTTTTGCTCTCTCTCCCCTTCTCTTTTGCTCTCTCTCCCCCTCTCTTTCTCTCTCTCTCTTCCCCTCTCTTTTGCTGTCTCTCCCCCTCTCTTTTGCGCTCTCTCCCCTCTCTATTGCTCTCTCTCTCCCCTCTCTATTGCTCTATCTCCCCCTTCTCTTTTGCTCTCTCTCCACCCTCTCTTTTGCTCTCTCTCCCCCTCTATTTTGTACTCTCTCCCCTCTCTTTTGCTCTCTCTCCTCCCTCTCTTTTGCACTCTCTCTCTCACCCTCTCTTTTGCTCTCTCTCTCCCCCTCTCTTTTGCTCTATCTCTCTCTCCCCCTCTCTTCTGCTCTCTCTCCCCTCTCTCTTTTGCTCTCTCTCTCCCCTCTCTCTTTTGCTCTCTCTCTCCCCCTCTCTTTTGCTCTCTCTCCCCCCTCCCTTTTGAATGCTCTCTCTCTCTCACCCTCTCTTTTGCGCTCTCTCTCTCCCCTCTCTTTTGTGCTCTCTCTCTACCCCCTCTCTTTTGCGTCCTCTCCCCCTCTTTTTTGTGCTCTCTCTCTCCCCCCTCTCTTTTGCACTCTCTTTTGCGCTCTCTCCGCCCTCTCTTTTGCTCTCTCTCCGCCCTCTCCTTTGCGATTTCTATCTCTCCCCCTCTCCTTTGCGCTCTCTCTCCCCCTCTCTTTTGCGCTCTCTCCCCTTTTCTTTTGCACTCTCTCTCTCCTCTTTTGCGCTCTCTCTCTCCCCCCTCTCTTTTGCTCTCTCTCTCGCCCCCTCTCTTTTGCTCTCTCTCCCCATTTCTTTTGCTCTCTCCCCCCTCTCTTTTACTTTCTCTTTCCCCTCCCTCTCTTTTGCTCGCTCTCTCTCTCTCCTCCCTCTCTTTTTCTCTCGCCCCTCTTTTTTGCTCTCTCTCTCACCCCCTCTCTTTTGCTCTCTCTCCCCTCTCTTTTGCTCTCTTTCTCCCCCCTCTCTTTTGCTCTCTCTGTCTCCCCCTCTCTTTTGTGCTCTCTCTGTCTCCCCCTCTCTTTTGCACTCTCTTTTGCGCTCTCTCCGCCCTCTCTTTTGCGCTCTCTCTCTCCCCCTTTCTTTTGTGCTCTCTCTTGTGCTTTCTCTCTATCCTCCTCTTTTGCGCTCTCTCTCCCCCTCTCTTTTGCCCCTCTCCCCCTTTCTTTTGCGCTCTCTTTTGAGCTCTCTCTGCCTTCTCTTTTGCGCTCTCTCCCCTCTCTTTTGTGCTTTCTCTCCTCCTCTTTTGTGCTCTCTCTCTCCCCCTCTCTTTTGCACCCTCTCTCTCCCCCTCTCTTTTGCACCCTCTCTCTCCCCCTCTCTTTTGCTCCCTCTCTCTCCCCCTCTCTTTTGCTCTCTCTCTCTCTCTCTCTCTCGTCCCCTCTCTTTTGCTCTCTCTCCCCCCTCTCTTTTGATCTCTCTCTCCCTCCTCTCTTTTACTTTCTCTCTCTCTCCCCTCTCTTTTGCTCTCTCTCTCCTCCCTCTATTTTTTTCTCCCCCTCTTTTGCTCTCTCTCTCACCCCCTTTCTTTTGCTCTCTCTCCCCTCTCTTTTGCTCTCTTTCTCCCCCCTTTCTTTTGCTCTCTCTGTCTCCCCCTCTCTTTTGCTCTCTCTCTCCACCCTCTATTGCTCTCTCTCTCCCCCTCTCTTTTGCACTCTCTTTTGCGCTCTCTCCGCCCTCTCTTTTGCGCTCTCTCTCTCTCTCTCCCCCTTTCTTTTGTGCTCTCTCTTGTGCTTTCTCTCTATCCTCCTCTTTTGCGCTCTCTCCCCCTCTCTTTTGCCCCTCTCCCCCTTTCTTTTGCGCTCTCTTTTGAGCTCTCTCTGCCTTCTATTTTGCGCTCTCTCCCCTCTCTTTTGTGCTTTCTCTCCTCCTCTTTTGTGCTCTCTCTCTCCCCCTCTCTTTTGCACCCTCTCTCTCCCCCTCTCTTTTGCGCTCTCTCTCTCCCCCTCTCTTTTGCTCTCTCTCTCTCGTCCCCTCTCTTTTGCTCTCTCTCCCCCTTCTCTTTTGATCTCTCTCTCCCTCCTCTCTTTTACTTTCTCTCTCTCTCCCCTCTCTTTTGCTCTCTCTCTCTCCCCCTTTCTTTTGCTCTCTCTCCCCTCTCTTTTGCTCTCTTTCTCCCCCCTTTCTTTTGCTCTCTCTGTCTCCCCCTCTCTTTTGCTCTCTCTCCACCCTCTATTGCTCTCTCTCTCTCCCTCTTTTGCTCTCTCTCCCCCCTCTCTCTCACGCAGACAGCCACGGCCGCTCCCGCCCGGCCCCGCCACGCCCCGGCCCCAGTCACGCCCAGCTTTGCCTCCGTCACGCCCTGGCTCTGCCCCGTCATGCCCAGGCCCTGCCCCCTTCAATCTGATCGTCCACGCCCCCTTCATGCCCGGTTGTCCACGCCCCCTTAACGGATCAGGTGCCAGGTCAGTTTGCCCACACACCTCCACCAGCAGAAGATCGTTACAGACGGTGACACACACAGTGTCAACATTTGTAATGATCAGGCATCTGGCCTCATATGAAGGCGGAGCACCGATCGTGCTCCAGCTCCATATGCAGCAGAGGCTGTTATGTTACAGCTCAGAGTTGGAGCTCCTAAAGCTGTCTCTCACTGAGGTGGCTGCGCGCGCAGCCAATATTCCTTTGAGGATGCGTGCACAACTGCCGACGGCGATGAACATTACAAACACAATTATAGTATAGATATTTTACATGTTTCCAGCTAAACACTTTATCAAATATGTTTCACATGTTTTCAGCTACTTAAAGGGACGATCTAGTCAAAAATAAACTTTTATTATTCAGATAGGGGATGTCATTTTAAATAACTTTCCAATTGACTTTTATCATCAATTTTGCTTTGTTCTCTTGGTATTCTTAGTTGAAAGCTAAACCTAGGTAGGCTCATATGCTAATTTCTTAGCCCTTAAAGGCCTCCTCTTATCTGAATGCATTTTGACAGTTTTTCACAGCTAGAGGGCATTAGTTCATGTGTGCCATATAGATAACAATGTGCTAATGCCGGTGGGATTACCCAGGAGTCAGCACTGATTGGCTAAAATGCAAGTCTGTCAAAAGAACTGAAATAAGAGGGCAGTCTGCAGAGGCTTAGATACAAGATAATCACAGAGGTAAAAAGTGTATTAATATAACGGTTGGTTGGTTATGCAAAACTGGGGAATGGTAAATAAAGGGATTATCTATCTTTATAAACAATAACAATTCTGGTGTCCCTTTAACTGCAAAGGTCTCTAAAACACATACATGTCTATATGTCTGTACATAAGTATTTATGTGTTTATAAGTATAAATAAATATACATATAAATACATAAATACAAATGTAAACACATATAAATAAATATACATATAAATACATAAATACAAATGTAAACACATATATATATATATATATATATATATATATATATATATATATATATATACATATATACATATTTAGACTTGTATATGTTACAGGTAAAGTAAGAAATCCGGTAAAACGAACATTACCCAGGCGGCTGTGGGTAAAGCCTGATGTACTGTAATTCCCCCATCTACACTATTTATTTTGCCTCCGACTGGGAGGTTCAAGGAATGTGCCCCGCTGATCCTTTGGCATTCACCCCAAGTGAACCTTGGGGAATGAGGTTTACAAGGGGGGAATTACAGGGCATGCTAAATATCTTTGATGTGGTGACTCCACACTCTGAGGGGATTTATGATCAAACATTGGGCTTTACCCACAGCCGCTTGGGTAATGCCAGTTTTACCCTAGGATTGTCCAATAGCTGACATTACCCGTAACATACAGTATACTGTATATGTATGTATCTCTATGTTAAAGCCCTTTGCCTGACTTTTTTTTTCTAACACCCGAGTGCAATATTTTTTTAAATCATTTTTATTAGTGTTATTATGAGTGTAACTGTAGTTTTCAGTGTATTTTTTATGTGTTTTGTGACACTTTTTTTGTTTTGCTTAACAGTTAACCAGAGCTCTGAGGTCACGGTAATCATTCTAGCGTAAAACGTTATTTGCGCTCACGCATTGGCATTTACTTTCATCTTGTAATACGAGCACTCCTTCCGACGCGTGCAAACAGCCGCAATAAACCCAATATCGCTCACACATAACTGTTAGCCAACTACTCGGAATCTGGCTCATACATTCTTATAATGTATAATATTGCTGCTGTATAACAGCTGTACGTTGGAAGGTGTCACATCGTCACATGGTTGAACCTATGTGGTAATAGACAATGTAACATTTGAATCATTTTTAATTATTGTTCTCTCTAATCACATGAAGCCTGCGCAAGGGCAGGGGATTTTTGTGTCAGCTAATTTTGAGTCCCCAGGTTGCCCACAGCAAGACGCCTGTGTTCCTTGGCGTAAATAACCCCCTGGCTTCTACGAGAGGTGAAGGATCACTTTCTGTGCCATCTGAAAAGCTGCTGCAACACTTCTCTCATCCAGCAAATGAATATCTTGTGGGTAGAGGTAAATAAGGTCACTTTGGGTGTTACCTTTATTACATCCATTTGACAAGTGAAAGGAAGCAGTACCAGTCAGAAAGTGCACAAAGGAATCCTACTCTTTCCCAGACACCATGCTGTAGGCCTTACTGCAGATGGGGTGATACCTTGGTAGGGTCCCCAGCATTTCCTGGAGGGCTTCTGGGACTGGAATTTCTACATTATGTGAGGAAAGATTGTGGTATGGGTGTAAATTAAATGTAAATTATAACAGACAAGGGCGAGTCGTAGGCATTCCATGGGTGGGATTGGAAGTTAGGTGGACAGGTGGTTGATAGGTGGGCTGGGGCATTTCATGATCAGGGTTATGTGATCCCTAGTTTCACAAGAGAAACTGGGACATTTAAAGAGACAGAATAACCAAAATTTGTTTTTCGCGATTCAGACAGATAATGCATTTTTAAACAACTTTCTAACTTACTTCTATTAATACATTTTCTTTGTTCTCTTGGTATCTTTTGTTGAAAAGCAGGGGTGTAAGCTCAGGAGAGTGCACATGTCTGGAGCAACATATGACAGCAGTTTTGCAAGAATGTTGTCTATTTGCAAGAACACTAGATGGCAGCACTATTTCCTGCCATGTAGTGCTTCAGACACTTACCTAGGTATCTCTTCAACAAAGAATATTATAACAAATGAATTACAAATGTCATAATAGAAATGGTATGCTCTGTCTTAATCACAAAAGAAAGTTAATGATAGATAGGAGCTCTGGATTAAACCTTTGCACCATGTTTTGGGTAATATGGGGATTAGCTCCCTGCATTGTGTGGGTTACTGGCAATATGGTGTTAACTATCTGCATTATTGGTGTTGTTGGCATTGAAGGGCTCCACTGTGTGTTACTTACAGTAATATTATTACATCTGTGATCTGTTTGTGTTTTTGGTTAAAACAAAAAGAGTTAAAGGGACAGTCTACTCCAGAATTTTTATTTTTAAAAAGATAGATAATCCCTTTATTACCCATTCCCCAGTTCTGCATAGCCAAGATGGTTATATTAATACACTTTTTGCCTCTGTGATAACCTTGTATCTAAGCCTCTGCACACTGCCCCTTTATTTCAGTTCTTTTGATAGACTTGCATTTTAGCCAATCAGTGCTGACTATCGCTAGATTACGAGTTTTGCGTTATGAGGGGTGTGGTACTAACTTGCAAGTTATTGTCACCACTCACTTCCCTACAGCACTGGTATTACAGGTTTATAAAAACCCGGCGTTAAAGGCAAGAAGTGAGCGTAGAGCAAAATTGAGCTCCATACCGCACTCCAATACCAGCACTACTGAAAGCCGCGGTGAGCTGGTTTTACGTGCTCGTGCATGATTTCCCCATAGACATCAATGGGGAGAGCCGGCTGAAAAAAGTCTAACACCTGCAATAAAGCAGCGTAAAGCTCCATAACGCAGCCCCATTGATTCCTATGGGGAAACAAAATTTATGTTTACACCTAACACCCTAACATAAACCCAGAGTCTAAACACCCCTAATCTTACACTTATTAACCCCTAATCTGCTGCCCCCAACATCGTCGACACCTACATTATACTTATTAACCCCTAATCTGCCACCCCCAACATCGCCGCCACTATAATAAACATATTTTCCCCTAAACCGCCGTACTCCCGCATCACAAACACTAGTTAAATATTATTAACCCCTAATCTGCTGTCCCTAACATCGCCACCACCTACCTACATTTATTAACCCCTAATCTGCCGCCCCCAACATCGTCGCCACTATACTAAATTTATTAACCCCTAAACCTAACCCTAAATCTAACCCTAACACCCACTAACTTTAATGTAATTAAAATAAATATAAATAAAACCTACTATTATTAACTAAATATTCCTATTTAAAACTAAATACTTACCTATAAAATAAAACCTAAGATAGCTACAATATAACTAATAGTTACATTGTATCTAGCTTAGGTTTTATTTTTATTTCACAGGCAAGTTTGTATTTATTTTAACTAGGTAGAATTGTTAGTAAATAGTTATTAACTATTTACTAGCTACCTAACTAAAATAAATACAAATTTACCTGTAAAATAAAACCTAACCTGAGTTACACTAACACCTAACCTTGCACTACAATTAAATAAATTACCTAAATTAAATACAATTACCCATATTACAAAAAAACAAACACTAAATTACACAAAATAAAAAACAAATTATCAGATATTTAAACTAATTACACCTAATCTAATAGCCCTATCAAAATAAAAAAAGCCCCCCAAAATAAAAAAAAACCTAGCCTAAACTAAACTACCAATAGCCCTTAAAAGGGCCTTTTGCGGGGCATTGCCCCAAAGAAATCAGCTCTTTTACCTGTAAAAAAAAAATACAAACAACCCCCCAACAGTAAAACCCAACACCCACACAACCAACCCCCCAAATAAAACCCTAACTAAAAAAACCTAAGCTCCCCATTGCCCTGAAAAGGGCATTTGGATGGGCATTGCCGTTAAAAGGGCATTTAGCTCTTTTTCAAAGGCCCAAACCCTAACCTAAAAATAAAACCCACCCAATAAACCCTTAAAAAACCTAACACTAACCCCCGAAGATCCACTTACAGTTTTGAAGACCGGACATCCATTGTCAACGAAGCCGGGAGAAGTCTTCATCCAAGCGGCAAGAAGTCCACGAAGCTTGGAGAAGTCTTCATCCAAGCCGGCAGAAGTGTTCCTCCAGACGGGCAGAAGTCTTCATCCAGAGGGCATCTTCTATCTTCATCCATCCGGCGCGGAGGGGGGCCATCTTCAAGACATCCGACGCAGAGCATCCTCTTCATACGACGGCTCTTCTGGAATGAAGGTTCCTTTAAATGACGTCATCCAAGATGGCGTCCCTTCAATTCCGATTGGCTGATAGAATTCTATCAGCCAATCGGAATTGAAGGGACGCCATCTTGGATGAAGTCATTTAAAGGAACCTTCATTCCAGAAGAGCCGTCGTAAGAAGAGGATGCTCCGTGTTGGATGTCTTGAAGATGGACCAGCTCCGTGACCGATGGATGAAGATAGAAGATGTCCTCTGGATGAAGACTTCTGCCCGTCTGGAGGACCACTTCTGCCGGCTTGGATGAAGACTTCTCCTGGCTTTGTTGAGGACTTCTTGCCGCTTGGATGAAGACTTCTCCCGGCTTCATTGACGATGGATGTCCGGTCTTCAAAACTGTAAGTGGATCTTCGGGGGTTAGTGTTAGGTTTTTTTAAGGGTTTATTGGGTGGGTTTTATTTTTAGGTCAGGGTTTGGGCACTTGAAAAAGAGCTAAATGCCCTTTTAAGGGCAATGCCCATCCAAATGCCCAAATGCCATTTTCAGGGCAATGGGAAGCTTAGTTTTTTTAGTTAGGGTTTTATTTGGGGGGTTGTTTGTATTTTTTTTTTTTACAGGTGAAAGAGCTGATTTCTTTGGGGCAATGCCCCGCAAAAGGCCCTTTTAAGGGCTATTGGTAGTTTAGTTTAGGCTAGGGTTTTTTTTTATTTTGGGAGAGCTTTTTTATTTTGATAGGGATATTAGATTAGGTGTAATTAATTTAAATATCTAAAAAATTGTTTTTTATTTTTTGTAATTTAGTGTTTGTTTGTTTTCGTAATTTAGGTAATTGTATTTAATTTAGGTAATTTATTTAATTGTAGTGTAAGGTTAGGTGTTAGTGTAAGACAGGTTAGGTTTTATTTTACAAGTAAATTTGTATTTATTTTAGCTAGGTAGTTAGTAAATAGTTAATAATTATTTACTAACTATTCTACCTAGTTAAAATAAATACAAACTTGCCTGTAAAATAAAAATAAACCCTAAGCTAGCTACAATGTAACTATTAGTTATTTTGTAGCTAGCTTAGGGTTTATTTTATAGGTAAGTATTTAGTTTTAAATAGGAATTATTTAGGTAATGATAGTAGGTTTTATTTAGATTTTATTTTAATTATATTTAAGTTAGGGGGTGTTAGGGTTAGGGTTAGACTTAAGTTTAGGGGTTAATAACTTTAGTATAGTGGCGGCGACGTTGGGGGCGGCAAATTAGGAGTTAATAACTGTAATGTAGGTTGTGGAGATGTTAGGGACAGCAGATTAGAGGTTAATAATATTTAACTAATGTTTTCGAGGCGGGAGTGCGGAGGTTTAGGGGTTAATAGGTAGTTTATGGGTGTTAGTGTAATTTTAGCACTTTAGTTATGAGTTTTATGCTACGGCGTTGTAGCGTAAAACTCATAACTACTGACTTTCAGTTTACGGTATTGATCTTGAAGTTTTAGGGTGTACTGCTCACTTTTTGGCCTCCCAGGCAGACTCGTAATACCGGCGCTGTGGAAGTCCCATTGAAAAAAGACTTTACGCAAATTGCGTAAATTAATTTGCATTAAGGCCAAAAAAGTGTGCGGTGCCCATAAACCTGCAAGACTCGTAATACTAGCGGTAGTGAAAAAGCAGCGTTATGAGCCTTAACGCTGCTTTTTCACTCATACCGCAAAACTCGTAATCTAGCCGTATGTTATCTATATGGCACTCATGAACTAGCGCTGTCTAGATGTGAAAACTGTCAAAATGCACTGAGCTAAGAGGCGGCCTTCAAGGTCATAGAAATTAGCATATGAGCCTACCAAGGTTTAGCTTTCAACAAAGAATACCAAGTGAGCAAAGCAAATTTGATGATAAAAGTAAATTGGAAAGCTGTTTAAAATTGCATGCCCTATCTGAATCATGAAAGTTAAATTTTGACTAGACTATCCCTTTAAATTTGTGCTCTGTGTGCCATTCGCAAAAAGGAAGTTAAAAGCAGTTCTGTATGTAATACAGTAACCAAAAGTTAATATCTAACTGCGAAGTAGAGAGAAATATAACTTATGTAAATATAATACAAAATTGTAGTGGTGGACAACAGGGGGTATGGAAATTAAAGCTATGATTTCCTCTTTAAATAAATCATGATTTGCACAGTTAACAATTTCATTTTACATAATTGTATCCTTAAAGGGACAGTCAAGTCCAAAATAAACTGTCATGATTTAAATATGGCATGTAATTTTAAACAGCTTTCCAATGTACTTTTATCACCAATTTTGCTTGTTCTCTTGGTATTCTTAGCTGAAAACTAAACCTAGGAGGCTCATATGCTAATTTCTTATACCTTGAAGGCCGCCTCTAATCTGAATGCATTTTGACAGTTTTACACCACTAGAAGGCAATAGTTCATGTGTGTCATATAGATAACATTGAGCTCACGCATCTGAAGTAACCTAGGAGTCAGCACTGATTGGCTAAAATGCAAGTCTGTCAAAATAACTGAAATAAGGGGGGAGTTTGCAGAAGCTTAGATACAAGGTAATCACAGAGGTAAAAAGTGTATTATTATAACTTTGTTGGTTATGCAAAACTGGGGAATAGGTAATAAAGGGATCATCTATCTTTTTACACAACACAAATTCTGGTGTTGACTGTCCCTTTAATACTTTAACAAAACCGAAATGTAAATCATAGTCACGATTATTTGGTTGCCATATTTTAGTTGTGCACAAGTTTCATAAAAATGAAATCTAAGTTGTATTTTTAACTTTTTATTAAAGGGACACTAAGGTCAAAATTAAACTTTCATAATCTAGATAGAGCATGCAGCTTTAAGAGACTTTCCAATATATTTCCTTTATCAAATTGTGCAGCCGTTTTATTTGCAAACTTGTAAGGCACCAGCTACTACTGAGCATTGCAGTGTATACGTGTATGAGTCTGTGATTGGCTGGGTTGTCACATGATAGATTGGACGCGAATCTGCAGGGGGCGGTATTGCACCAGCAGTTCACAAGAACTGCTGGTGCAATGATAAATGCTGACAGCATATGGTGTCTGCATTTATTGATGTGTGGCGGACATGATACGCTTATTTTTTGGGATTTTTTTTAAAGTTTTTTTTTTCATTTTATGCCTAAGAAATTATAGTGCTGTTCAAATAAAGGGCATTTTAGATACTATCTAGTGTCTCAAGTAATTATTAAATTATTTTTGATTCATTATTAAACATCGAGAAGGGACCAATTTTGCTGTCAAGAGTGACTTTTTTAACAATATTTTTCATACTTTCTTGTAAGTTTATACAGAAACAAAATAGAAAATATATAGCTATGAAGGGTGCCTACAGCATACTGTTCCAAAAGCTGTAATGTTTCTCGCTCACACATATACTTACATAAATGTTTTTTTGTGTGTGCGTTTTTACATAAATGTGTGTTTGTTTTTTGTGTGCGTTTTTACATAAATGTGTGTGTGTTTTTTGTGTGCGTTTTTACATAAATGTGTATTTTGTGTGCGTTTTTACATAAATGTGTGTTTTTTGTGTGCGTTTTTACATAAATGTGTGTGTGTTTTTTGTGTGCGTTTTTACATAAATGTGGGTGTGTTTTTTGTGTGCGTTTTTACATAAATGTGTATTTTGTGTGCGTTTTTACATAAATGTGTGTTTTTTGTGTGCGTTTTTACATAAATGTGTGTGTGTTTTTTGTGTGCGTTTTTACATAAATGTGTATGTGTTTTTTGTGTGCATTTTTACATAAATGTGTATTTTGTGTGCGTTTTTACATAAATGTGTATTTTTTGTGTGCATTTTTACATAAATGTGTTTTTTGTGTGCGTTTTTACATAAATGTGTGTTTTTTGTGTGCGTTTTTACATAAATGTGTGTTGTTTTTTAATAATATTTTTCATTAATTAAACACCAGTAACTAGTACAACACTTTCCTACAGGAACAGTCTAATATTTGCTCATTGATAAGGCGTTGTGACCAGTATGAACACAATCTATTCTGCTAAAATGTTCTGTACATTTTTTCCCTATCTGCAGTACATACAGTGACATAACCGGGCAGTCAGTAAGGGGTCAGCTAATCAGTAAAAATACTCACTTAAAACTAAAGTACCTTCATTTTTTTATTGTAAAGCTATAATGATCAGCTAGATCTGCTAATCTGTCATATTAAAAGCCTAAGTATATCCCTTCAGCTCATATGACTATATGAATTTACATTTTAATTCCTGTTTGCTTTTGTACTGAAATGCAAAGAAATCTTTATTCTTCTACAAAAGCTATGTACATAAAACTGCAATTAGTAAGATCAGCACTGCTATGGTAAAACAACATCGGCTAGTAGGAACAGTTGTGCATATTTCTTAGCAATTTTAGGATTACCTGGGCTTTCCTGTTTCTCTTCCATAGGTGGATTTGCTGGAGCAGTGTGTGCAGCCACTTGTTCAAAATAGTCATGAAGTTTTTCAAAATCATCCATTCTTATGGAAGTTAAAAATTGCCCTCTTATCCCAAATGTTAACGACTCTAACTATTCTCTTTAGTCATATCAAAATAGTTTTGAATTCTGAAAAAGGCGTGTTGCAGAAAACTTGACTTCCCGCCCATATTGTCTTATCTCATGTGAGCATAACAGAATGTTAATAAAGATTTTCTTATCTCATTGTGAATAGGTGTGTTTTTCATGTGGCCTGGGTAAGTTATTGGCAGCTAATTAGGTATGCAGTTTAATGATACAAATACTTATTTAAAGTATTTTCTATGACAGCGCCACCCTCAAATTGTGCAAAGGTATAAACCTATTTTTCTAGCTTTTTGGATCAAATATTTGAAGTGGTTTCAATAAAACAGAACAGGATTTTATTTTTAAAGTGGAATCCATTTGCTATATATACAGTATATGGTAAAAAAAATTGTTCTAGAATGTATTTTTCTCTAAGAGTTTCTAAGCTTTTATCTATGTTTTGTTTGATGCTATTACTGGGGTTTCTTGAGGGGTTAATCCAGGTAATATCTATCTATCTATTTATCTATCTATTTATCTATCTATCTATCTATCTATCTATCTATCTATCTGATTATTACAAAAATACAGAAATGTTTTATTAAAAGGACATTAGAAACAATGTAAATGTAGAAGAATTTTTAAAATTTATATTAGCTGTTTAGTATTGAAAAAACAAGTTTAATGTTATTGAGGCCTATTTATCAAGCCGTCAACTCTGCTGCATTTGCTGGCACCAATACGCTCTCCTAACATCGCCTTACATCGCGGCCGCGGACCTGAATACACTCTCCATGTTTATCAAAAGAGCTGTCAAAAAGCCGCGCACCAAGTACGGGGTGATGAGCAGCGGACTGTTGTTAACTAACAGTCATCGATCTCGCTGCTATTCGGCTTTTTACCAACTTTATTTATACCCTGTCACTAAACACTGCCACTATACTTAGGTTTACCATAATTTTTAAAGGTGAAACTGGGACCACCTGGTGCGGTGCCAGTGGGGGTGTAGTCAGGGATGTGGTCAAGGGGAGTGGCGATTACCGGTCCATTTAAAAGTAGTAGCTTTTATGTGCGTAATGTTTTGTGGATACTCTACCCTTCCTCAGTCAAACAACAAGTGAATCACACAGTTTAAATAGACCATAACACCACCCCTAGTGAAAAAGGCACCATTACATGTCATGGCAACCCATACACAACAAATAAATCATTCATCTAAATCTCAGATTCTAAATAATGCCAAATATCAAGCATAATTATCAATTTTCATAAAATAGTGACAAGCATATACATCCCACAATTTAATATCTGCAGGGTAATATGTGTTTTATGTGTCTAATTAAAGTGAAGGTTAATTTAACAGTTATTGCATCCGCTACTTCCTTGTAATCCTGAGTGTGACGTCTTTGGTCCCTCCAAAGCGCGTTCACGAAATTGACTCCAACTGCGCATGCGCCAATTGCCGATGACAGACAGTAGTCAATGAATTACTATATTCATTGCCTACTATACTGTCAGATAAAATATTTTTACAGAGTGTTGGGGGCTGTACTGCCTACAAGGAGGGGGTGCAATGCTGGAGTAATGTGTGCAGGACAGAGGTGCAGTGATGTGTAATGGAAGGTCAAGCAGCTGGGGTACAGGCTGATAGCATCGGGTGCAGTGGGAGCTCAGCTTTCCTCTAGTGTTGCACGCTCCTGGCTCAGCTGTGTTCATCCGGTCTCCTTAGTTCCCCGCACATGTTGCGCCCGGGATAGCTCCGGCTGTCAGTCTGTTTGTTTCTCCGGGTCACTCCAGCTGCAGTGTAGACGGAGCAAACAGGAACGCCCCTCATTTCCTAAATGATCCAAGTACGCATGCACGAAACGGGAGCGCTCATGGAACCAGATAAGAAATAAATTGTAGAGCATGCGCATAACATCAAGTAGGCGGGTGACGTGGTGTGACAGCCGCCTAACGGCCAGATTTTCAATTGGCATCAAGAACGAAAAAAAAAAATAAATAACGGGTTGAATTTGTGGACATTAAAAAAGTGAGTTAAAACAGCGATAACTTGATTTACATTACAATTTAAGAAAATTGATGAATTAAAGTGCTATTGATTTTAAACAAAGAATTATATTAGAGATAGACATGAAGATAAGTTTACCTTCACTTTAAGGAACAGAACCAAATACTGATAAGGCATAAATACAACATTGAATGTAATAAGTCAAAAAGAAACACATACCTGCTAAAGCTGTTTAAGAGGCTACGCTATACCATAACGCAGGAAGTTTACAGCCAAAATGCTATCCTGACTGAAGTAAAGCAAGATCCACGCCAAAAATCCTACCTGTCTGTACTTCCTAGTCATACCCATATGATTCCCCTGAACGTGTATCACCGGTGATGTCACCAGGGGTCGGGGGGGGTGTTAACTTCTTAGAAAAATAAACCAAGTAGTACTACAAAATTAAAAAAAAACCTATGCTGCTCACTCAGTCTGTATTATTAATTGTAATTTTTGAAGGACACGAACGTTAAGCTAAGAAGGGCTGTATGTAACAAAGTACCAGCATCCAACTATGCTGGAGAGTCACAGTGCAGTCATTTTGAATAATGTGTCCGGGTTTCAGGTGGTCTGAAACCCAGACACATGATTTGAAACCCGGAGGTGGCAACCCTACTGGGACAGAATGAACAACCGGGTGGGACACTGGGACAGCACCTCCAAACAGGGACAATCCCAGTAAAAGTGGGACTTCTGGTAAGCCTAACTATACTAAAATGTTTAACCCCTACCCCGCCGCTCCCGGAGCCCACCGCAATTTTAATAAAGTTATTAACCCCTAACCCGCTGCTCCCGGAGCCCACCGCAACTTAAATAAAGGTATTAACCCCTATCCTGCTGCTCCTGGAGACCTACGCAACTAAAAAAAATGTATTAACCCCCAAACCCCTGGCCTCCCACATCACTACCGCTTACTAAACCTATTAACCCCTAAACCGCCAGCCCCCCACATCGCCATAAACTAAATTAAACTATTAACCCCTAAACCTAACAACCCGCTAACTTTACATTAAATATTAATTTATCCCTATCTTATAATAAATTTAAACTTACCTTTTGAATTAAAATAAACTATATTAAACTATTAATTAACCTACCCTAACTATTATACTAAAATTACATTAAACTATATTAAACAATTAATTAACCTACCCTAACTATTATACTAAAATTACATTAAACTATATTAAACTAATCATTAACCTACCCTAACTATTATAATAAAATTACATTAAACTAACAATTAAATTAACTATATTATATATTTAATAACTTAACCCTACTCAAGTTATTTAAATCTCCTATAAAAAATTACTAAGTTACAAAGAAATAACAACTAAGTTACAAAAATAGCCCTATCAAAATAAAAAAGCCCCCCCAAAATAAAAAAAACCCCTAGCCTACAATAAACTACCAATGGCCCTTAAAAGGGCCTTTTGCGGGGCATTGCCCCAAAGAAATAAGATCTTTTACCTGTAAATAAAAATACAACCCCCAACAGTAAAACCCACCACCCACACAACCAACCCCCCAAATAAAAACCTACCTAAAAAACCTAAGCTCCCCATTGCCCTGTAAAGGGCATTTGTATGGGCATTGCCCTTAAAAGGGCATTTAGCTCTTTTTCAGCCCAAAGTCCCTAACCTAAAAATAAAACTCACCCAATAAACCCTTAAAAAAAAAACTAAAACTAACCCCTGAAGATCCTCTTACAGTTTTTGAAGACTGGACATTCATCCTCAACGAAGTGGCAGAAGTCTTCATCCAAGCCGGCAGAAGTCTTCATCCAGATGGCATCTTCTATCTTCATCCATCCGGTGCGGAGCGGCTCCATCTTCAAGACATCCGGTGCGGAACATCCTCTTCTTACGACATCTTCTGAAGAATGAAGTTTCCCTTTAAATGATGTCATCCAAGATGGTGTCCCTTACATTCTGATTGGCTGATAGAATTCTATCAGCCAATCGGAATTAAGGTGGAAAAAATCCTATTGGCTGTTGCAATCAGCCAATAGGATTGAGCGTTCATCCTATTGGCTGATCCAATCAGGTTTGAATTTAAGGATTATGGACTTGCTCCCTTATAAAGTTTTATCAATGTGCTTAACTAGTATATAATTATAAATAATATGTTTGGTGTTAGACCAGCCCCTAGGTGGCTCTTATACACCAATTACTAATTACACATTATTTATTTATTTAATGTTATTATTATTTACTTATATGAAATGTATAGATATGTTTAGGCATCCTAAGTAACTATCATTATTATTATTATTACTCTTTAAACTATTATATGATATTTTATGATTGAGGATTACATTGTACATTCTAAATATCAGTAACTCATTAGATCTTACTGTGATTTCTCTTAGAATGTCATCTAATTAGAATGCAGTTTAGACTTATCATTAGCACACATGTGCTCTACATTGCTGTATCATATTGTTCAGCACCGCCTTTTGTTTTTAGACAAATCACAGCACGATAATCCTATATTAATACACAGCTATGAGTGCATTTTAACAAGCTAGGAGTAAGGCTATGGCCGAAACGCGTAAGCTTGCTTTGAGGCATTCACACTTTTTTTTCCATGTTGTTGTTCTACTGCTTTTAATTTATGGATAATAAAGCATTGGATTTTATTTAGTATTTTCGGCTCCAGATTCTTGAACTTTTTCTATACCTTTAAGTATGGAACATAAAGTAATTTCTAATTTGATTATTTACTTTGTGTAAAGTGGTTGAACGCTAAAAATGTATATAGTTATTGTCTATCTTTTAATTATAATCACAGTTCATTCATCAAGGCTGATTTATCATAGGTCTGTCCGACATGATACGCTCAGAGGATCATGTCCGATAGACATTGTTGAATGCCGACGGCATACGCTGTTGGCATTTATCATTGCATAAGCAGTTCTTGTGAACTGCTTGTGCAATGCCGCCCGTGCAGACTCGCGGCCAATCGTCCGCTAGCAGGGGGTTTCAATCAACCAGATCGTATTCGATCGGGTTGATTGCTGTCCGCCGCTCAGAGCAGGCAGATCAGTTAAGGAGCAGCAGTCTTAAGACCGCTCCTTCTTAACTGCTGTTTCCAGCGAGCCTCAAGGCTCCCGCGGAAACAGGGGCATCAGGGGCCGTTCAGCCCTTGATAATTTGGCCCCATCTTCTGGATGTGCCAACCTAATTTTTTTCACAATTCCCTTTTATGCATGTTTACCTTATTTAAAAATGGCTATTAATTTCCGGGTGCTTACTGATTAGTGTTCAAAAATATTTTTTTCACAAGCATACAATAAACAACTTCATATACTAGTATAAGATGTGTGACTTTAAAATAGTAATAAACACATTTATAAAGATATATGTCCAGTTTACACTTTACATTATTCAAAAAGTATAACCCACACACATCTGCATATGGCTTTTGTTAAATTAAATGTTCATGATTCAGATACAGCATGTAATTTTAAACAACTTTCCAATTTACTTCCATTAAAAAAAAATGTTCACAGTCTTTTATATTTACAATTTTTGAGTCACCAGATCCTACTGAGCATGTGCAAGAATTCACAGACTATACGTATATGCATTTGTGATTGGCTGATTGCTACCACATGGTACAGGGGGAGTGGAAATATACATAACTTTGAAATTTGTTATAAAAAAATCTACTACTCATTTGAAGCTCAGACTAAGTGCTATTGCATTGTCTTGTTATCTTGCATTTGTTGATTATGCAAATCTAATGTGTTGACTGGTCTATAGTATAGTCATGCACAATTCTTTTCTGTACAGCTATTGCTTATCAGCACAAGGGACTTCACTGATCCATTGCAAATGAGGATGCCTCCTCTAGGAGGGCTTTATCTGTTTGGCCAGTAAATAAAGAAACCAGTCACTGGCAATACACTGCACTCCGTTTTTTATTTGTACAGCTTTGCAATAACACATATAAGAGGAGGTGTTATAAACTCTGTTACATGCTTATCAAATTAATATATATTGTAGTCTGGGTGAGTGATTTAATAAAGGACTGACCAAAAATTATTTATTTATATAACTTTATAACTTTAATTTGCCTGCTATTCCACTGCATGTAGCTCTGCATTCTCATATTATTTAACACAAATGTTTGAATATACAAATGTTTAGATGCTTTTGAAATTCATGCAAACTATCTTAAATCACATTTTAATTCAGTTATGTCATGACTTGATAATTATTATTGTCGCTTATATGTTAAGCATCACCAAATTCTATAGCACTGATACAAAAGACAGGTTTGAAAATGTGCTGCAATGCACCAAAAACTTTTATAAGTGTCTGTTTCTGCTGGGCTGTATTCAAATAATTTAGATCTGGGTCATTAAACCTTCGGTATGTAGCCCACATACGGCCTTACAAGGCTACCATTTAGCAGAAAAAATGCACACACACACACATAAATCAATATCTGTCTGTCGCAGTGGAGCGCACTCACACTCCCGGGCAAATTTAAAGCCTGGCCAATAATCATACCTCAATCCAAGCCCCATTAGCAATCCACACACACTATTCTACTTCATCCCCAATAGCCGCCCCCTCAATGCAAATTTACCCCACACTAGGATTTCTGCTAACATCTAAGAGGCACGTGGGACGCAATCCAGACACCTAAGAGAGACTCCTACATGGATCCCCAACACACAGCACCTAAGGACCCCTTTAGGAGCCCACTGTTAGGGCTCCTAAAGTAATTCCACTACCTTAATCCACAAGCATACATGGTCAGTCTTCAGTCATTCCTGGCTTCAGCACTTCATTCCTGTGATCTGAAACCTCCTATCTACTGACTTAATTTTTAATGAGGTGAATAACCAATCGGAAGAGGACAAGCAACTAATTTGGATATGTTGTAAATGGTTCCTTTTTGATGTATGAATGTATATTTAAATGGATTTTTTACTTTGTTTTACAGTAGAGTAAATATCATATAAGTAAGATTCTTAGGATATTTTACAGAGGGATTATGATTTCCTTAGAATATTAAAACAAATATGTATTTTAACTGACTTAGATTACATTACATCATAGAGCAGCCACTTATTACTTGCTGTATGTATAAGTCTCCTTGCGCGGTCATAAAAGATAACAATCCCATTGTTTTAATAGCAAAATGATAGACAAAGTGTGGTAATTATAGGGTTTTCCTAGTCCTGTTATTTAGTTCTTGTTAGGTGATATTGTAGTCTCTTAATTTTCAAAGGTACTCAAAAATCCTCAGAGTAACAAACCCATTGCACCTGGCTTGCTTGACTTGATTAGTATAATTTGTCTGATTTGTTTAATCAGGAGTCAGCTAATCTCATTGTTAAATTAGATCATTTATAAAATTTAAAGGGACATTAAACTGCTGAGTACAACTACAATAGAACTGCTGGTTCAGTAGGAAATACAATAGTTTGGTGAGTAGTAACCATAATACTGTAGTTGTACCCAGTAGTATAATGTCCATTTAATGATAGCTACATTTAAAGATAGATAGATAGACAGACAGATAGGCAGACAGATACATTATAGATAGATAGATAGATAGATAGATAAATAGATATATACAGCTTGGTTGCAGTTACTGTATGATTTTATGTATTTCCCACAGAAGGTACTTTAAATATGGCCTCATGTTGAAAGAAATATGTCAATGTGTCTTAAAGGGACATAATACTCATATGCTAAATCACTTGAAACTGATGCAGTATAACTGTAAAAAACTGCTGGGAAAATATCACCTGAGCATCTCTATGTAAAAAAGGAAGATATTTTACCTCACAATTTCCTCAGCTCAGTAGAGTAAGTTCTGTGTAAAAAGTTATACTCAGCTGCATGTAAAAAAAATGAAGAAATAAACAGCAGCAGCATCAACAGTGCTGAGGCCAGGAATTATTTTACTGTGATCTCATGAGATTTCACTTAACTCTCATGAGATTTCATTGTAAACTTCCTTAAGCTGAATAGGGAAATAAGATGAGCGTGCACATAAGCTCGCTCCTTCCACTGTCCCGGGACAGACATACTAATTTGCTGCTTAGAAGTCCTTTACAATGAAATGTGGCTACTGAGGAACTTTTGAGGTAAAATATCTTTCTTTTTTACATAGAGATGTTCAGGTGATATTTTCTAGTCAGCTTTTTACAGCTTTAGTGCATCCCTTTCAAGTGTTTAAACATTTGGGTATTATGGACCTTTAAACAAAATACATTCTGTACTACAAAAGTTGAACTTTGGATGAATTAGTTGTCCTTAGATGTAGATTACTTGGAGACTCTTCACAATAAAGTGGATTTTTACTGTTTACTAAAAATGATGCTGCCGTTATATGGGATTACGGTGTACATAATTCATGCTTATTCTATTAGTTGCACGTCTTCTCTAGATAGGTGAGATAAGTAACATTCCCTGGATTTCTATTGTTTCTTAGAATGGAGGAACAGAGAGGCATACGGGGAAATGTATAGGTACTGTGTAAAAACAAACATTACTGTTTTTGGATCCTGCAGGTCTTTTTAAAGCTAAGAATTTAAGATAACTGGTGGTGCAGCACAGACCTATAAGAAGTAACATATTTATCTGGAAACCTATGAACTGCACGTTTTTAGCCAAACACACATATATATATATATAAATGTTTGCTTGTTTGTGGATAGCCAGGCTATGCTACAAGTACTAAACATTTGCTTGAAGACTCTCCAATTGTTATGTTACTTTAAGAAGCCCATTTATTAAATCATAAGCTATTTTTCCTTATTTTAGTAAACTGACTACACATCATAAAATAGAAATTCAAGCTTTTTTGCTTACTAAAGAGGCCCTATACTTCATGTTTTTCATTTTTATTTATTTCATGGAGTTTAGTCTCCGTTTCTACATTTAGCAAGTCTGTAGTAACACTGAGGCCCTGATATTCAAAGGTTCTCCAGCTTGGAGAAAATTTACTGTGTGCGTGATATGAGAGTTTTGTTACACTTCTGTGTTACTTTAACAAATTAGGATCATATTGTATATTTCTGTTAATATATACAAATTACATTGCACCTTGAATTTTCTGCATTGTAAACTAATACTGACACTTTCAGAAAGTGGGAGGGGCAAGGCAGCCCTGGGCTAAACAGTAAAGTTCCCAGGGTATGTCTGAAGCTCTCTCACTAGTCTTGTGAAATTTTCTAAGCATTTTAAACAAGCTGGACTCACTTATTTATCTTGCCAGCTGTATGCAGGTGAAGTTTGCTCAAAATTTACAATAGACTTATTTTAACTAACAGAAAAGTAATATATATTAAAATATAGACACAAGCAAGTTAAATTGTAGTGAAAACATTTTAGTTTAATTTGGAATTGATGCAAACTGAGCCTTTATATTAGCCCCAGGGGTTCTACAGTTACCTTCTCTCTTCCATGTGAAATTTTGTTTCCCAGAGAGCTTCATTACTTTCAATGGAAGGCATCTCTCAACTCTCTGGGATTTCAAGGTTCCTCCCTTTTGCTTAGAAAATTCAGTGAGTTCTGCCTCTGTGAATTCTTCTCTATAATCAGAATGTGTAAAATGACAATCCTAAATACACTGCTGTAAACAAAATAAAATGGAAAATGCAAAGTTTAAAAGTAATAAAATTTAATTTGAAGCGAAAAGTGATATAAAATAGAAAGCACAAAGTGTAAATGCAGCAGAACTCTCATGTCATGCAATTGCACTGGGCTTGTCTCTCCTTCACATACAGAAATGCAGGGAATGCCCCTTGGAGAAGTAAAGCAAAGTCTGCCTTTTGAAAATGTCACTAGAGACCTGCAGTGCTGGAGGAACAGTTTAGATTATCTCACCTGAGCAGAGAGGTTTTAAATATCTGGGCCTAAGTGCTTTAAATATACAGGCTTCTTTCATAAGTTAGCGAGAGTCCATGAGCCATCACATGTGGGATTAAAGTCCAGTCCTACAGGAGGAGGCAAAAAACCCACACACCAGAGCTTTAATACCTTCCACTTTCCCATGATTCCTTATTCAATTTTTTGCCTCCTGCAAGAAGTGATGGTGAAACTTGAAGTGCTGAGCTACACGTTGATTGAAAGGGGTTCTCAGACCGATGTCAGACCTATTATTCCCCCCTCAGAGTGTGGGAAATAGGGCAAACGGATGTAGAGGGGTACATTGGCAGTGAGAGAAATTCTCTTTGTCACTTGCATGCCACAGGTGCTGCTTCTCTAACTTAGTGGCAGACTCACCAATTAGTGATCCAGGGTGCCTCATTTCTCCGTCCAAACTGGGTAGTAATTTCCACAAACCCCAACCTTTTGGGGCACAGTCTAGGGTTGCCGGAAAGCGAAGGGAGTTTGGTTTCATGGGAGGCGAGGTTACCAATTAATATCTTGTAACAGGAGTCTTTTTTATAAATAGGTAAAAAAATTTCAATATATATAAATTTAAAACTTCTCATGAATTAAACCTTTCTTAATTTTTAAATGTCTATGCAATGCCGTGGGGCAATATTAGTAAATTGACCTTCACTTTAAGGAAGGCCAGATATAGACACCATGGCTTCTCACTTGAATTACAATCTACCCCAGTATTGTGTGAGATCTTGAGATCCATATGGGACTCTAATAGATGCACTAGTGGTTCCCTGGTCATTCAATCTGATTTACATTTTCCTCCTTTGTTTTACTATCCAGGATAATAGACATCAGAATATGTAGGTCTGCTCTTATTTTGACTCTCATACATGCTTTGTAAATGCGTGCCCCCGCGTGGAAAAAAAAGCCCCTCCATTTCATTCATTGAAGAGCCTGCAAAATATTCAAACCCAAGTTCAAAGCCAAGTTAAGACTCCAAGGAGGAGATACTGGTTTAACTATAGGCTTAATTCTAGCTAGACATGTGCAACGCTAAAAATTTAGTTTAGTTTGGTTTCGTTTAACTTAACATAACTAATATGCTGGCGATTGCCGAAACAAAATTATCTAAAACCGCCGCCACGACCCCCATCGCCAACACTAAATAAACCTATTAACCCCTAAACCGCCATCCCCCCACATCGCCAACACTACCTAAACCTATTAACCCCTAAACTGTAGTTCCCTGACATCGCCGACACTAACTAAACCTTTTAACCCCTAAACAGCCGTTCCCAAACATTGCCAACACTAATTAAACCTATTAACCCTTAAACTGCCGTTCACAAACATCGCCAACACTAACTAAACCTATTAACCCCTAAACCGCCGTACACCCACATCGCCAACACTAACTAAAACACTAAATAAACCTATTAACCCCTAAACCGCCATACACCCACATCGCCAACACTAACTAAACCTTATAACCTCTAAACCGCCGCCCCCCACATAGCAACAACCTAAATTAAACTATATTAACCCCTAAACCTAACACCCCCTAACTATAACATAATTTAAAGGTTAGTTAGTGTCGGGGATGTCGGGGATGTCGGGGAACTGTGGTTTATGGTTTAATAGGTTTAGTTAGTGTCGGCGATGTCAGGGAATGGCGGTTTACTGGTTAATAGCTTTATTTCTTGATTTAGTTAGTGTCGGCGATGTCGGGGAAATGCGGTTTAGATTAGAATAATGAAAAATTCCAAACATGAATAAAGAATAGATCCGAAAATTCGGAAACTGATTTATTCATTTTCGTAATTTTTCGGGATTTTAGTTATGGTGCCAATTCGGAAATTCGGATTCATTCGAATCTCCGAATCGGCCAAAATTTAACCGAAAACAAAATTCAGCTGAAACGAAATGCACATGTCTAATTCTAGCCAAAGCTTCAACAAAACCATGAATGTCTGGAGGATTAGCAATCTTCTTGTGGAATAAGACTGAATGAGCTGACCTTTATCCAAACCATCTTGCAAAACTGCAAAATCCTATGAATTCTAAAAGAATGGCCAGAAAAAACGTGATCCGAACACCAAGAAATAAAGGTCCTCCAAACTTTATAATACTTTTTCCTGGTCACAGGCTTACAAGCCCTCTTTCTGTGAAAAGAAAGAGATACAAGTCTGGATTTAGAAACCATATCAGAAGACCAAGACGTTAACCATAAAGCCCTTCTAGAAAGTACTGCCAAAGACATACTTTTAGCATTAATTTTAATGATATTATAAACAGTATCCCAAATGAAAACATTAGCACATTTGAGCAGCTCCACAAGGTTTAAAAAAATATTCACAACACACCAAACTGCTCCAGGTCCTGTTGTAAGCTGCAGACGCCACCAGAAGTGAGGGGAATCTCATGGCATACTACACAGCCAAGTGGGTGCAAGCCATAAACGGACAAGTCCGCTGCATCAGATGAACAGAAAAAAGAAATACAGCTGCACAAACAACAGGCGCTAGAGATGACGTTATAATATAACTTTTAATAAATTCTAATAAAAAACACATAGATGCAAGGTACCAGGAATTCCCTATGCGTTTTGATCTGCCCTTGGTACAACCCCCCAGCCCAATCATAGCATCATCCAATAAAAACAATAAAAAACATTAAAAAAGCCCTGAAACATTCAATGTCATATATGTACACAATCAAAATGAAGACAGAAAATATAAGTACAGCAGTATTAATCCAATAGTAACATATTACATGCTTAAAAAATATGCAATACATGTGGCTAGTTAAGTGGTTGCAACAATGTCCCTTAACACATAATTGCTAGTGGTAGTAATAGATCTAAATTGATAAACCTTGATATAAAAAAATGGAACAACTCTTGAATCACACCCCACAGAAATTAAGCAAATAAGTATATAGTATAATAAATGGTACATATTTTAATCTACAAAAAGACTCATGTCCTATTCACAATCCAGTCCAGAAGGAATTCACAATCCAGTCCAGAAGGAGCAATTGTTCTGAGTCTGTAGATCCAATAAAGTTCCAGTTTTTGTAATAATTAAAATCTATACCACCCCTAGATGAACAATAGCTCTATCAATTACACTAGCCATCATTCAAAATTTGTTAGTCATATGTGTAAGATTAAAGGGACATCGTACACTAGATTTTTCTTTGCATAAATATTTTGTAGATGATCCATTTATATAGCCCATCTGGTAGTGTTTTTATAAAAATGTATAGTTTTGCTTATTTTATAAAAACATTGTGCTGATTTTCAGACTCCTAACCAAGCCCCACAGTGTCAGATGTATACATGTGTTTACAGAATCCTGCAGACTCCTGTTTATGTTATCTGTCTTTTCATATGCAGGTAGGAGGAGTGTCTGCTCTTTTTGTGTACACAGCCCATTTCAGTGGGTGCGCCCCAGACTACCTCATCAACAATGCTAAACTGGGAGCTTCTAAGTAAGTTTTATACTGGATTTTAAGATCAGTATCAGTGCATAGTCTTTGTTGCAGTAGTGTCTATTACATGCAGTTATATGAAAATTGGTTTATACTGTCCCTTTAAGATGTCTAGCTATGGCTGAATCCTTGTTGAGTCCCTAATGTGTTCCCTCACTCTAGATCTAAGCTCCCTAGAGGTCTGATCCACGTATTGTTGGTAAGATAGGGTACTCTACAATAAAAACTTCACTGTTAAAATCATCAGAAATTGCTCAAAAAGACTATTTAACCAAAAAGAAGAAGCAGCAGCCACATCAGCAATATTAACGGCTGCTCTAAAGAGATAACCTGCTTGCTAAAAAGCCCTTCTATAGAAGGATTCTAACTTTCTATCTAAAGGGTCTTTAAATGTAGAACTATCTTTCAATAGTTTCCCAAAGCTCAATATTAGAAGCCAGTAAAGGATACATTTTCTTAAACATTGCAGAAGGATTAAAAGGAATACCTGTTTTAGCCCAATCTCTGCAAATAATCTCAGAGATTGCATCAAGGATAGGAAATACATCTAGAGATTTAATCATAGACTTAAAAATAGCATTTCAATGATTAACAGGTTTATGCCCATCAACTTTAGGATCTTTAACCTCTAAACTAAGCAACAATTTCTTTTAAAAGTGAACGAATATCCTCAATTTTAAATAAATAAGAGGATATTTCAGATTTGTGATGAGGAAGCCGGCTGATTATCTGAAAAAAACCTCCCCCTCTGAGGATACAGCATCTTCTTGACTAGACACATTAACCTCAGTAGGCTGAGAGTTAGTAGAAGGTAAATTCTGAACTGTCCTTTTCCTCTTACTTGAAGGAGGCATGACTGCCAACATTGCATACACATTAGATCAAATAAAATCCTTGATCCCAGTGCCGAAAGCAATAGTATTAATAATGATATCTCTGGGAGGTGCAGAATCAGGAGGTTTAGCTCTAAACGCTCTGTGAGCTCTGTCCCAGGGTATATCATCTTTTGAATTATTACCTTAGAGGTGTAGAAACAGGGCCGGTAGGTATGTGGGTAGATCCTTAGGAAAAACCGATTCAGAAACCCCCTTAAATTAAGGTTTTTCCTCCTGCTTCTGTTCTCTAAATCTTTTATTTTATTATGTAGGGAATCCATGGTTGAGTTATATGATTCCACTTGGGATTGTAGTTTGTCAAATTCCTCTTGCATATTGTCATTTCCATCCTCCAAAGCTTCAACTCGAAAGCCCAGCTTGTTAATATCTTGTTTTAGGTCTCACCAATTCTTTACTGATACATGCTCTAACTATATCTGTGATATCCTGTTTAGAAGGCAGAGTAGATAATAATGTAGATGGGATTTGTACCATCTCCTATGATGGCGTGTCCGTCTGAGTATTATGAATTGGGGATGACATTTTTAAGGGAGACGAGTTTTGAGATGTAGATAAAAAAGGTCCTTCTGTGAAAGAAAGATGCCACGGATTGACCTTTTACTGGTGTTGCTTTAGGTAATTTATCTTGTTTACCTGCCCTTTTTGAGACCATGATGTACACTTAAACAAAATAATCTTGGATGTCTTGCAGAATATACCAGTATGGTTGTTCTGTGAAAGCTGGGTCCCTTTTTGCTCTCTTTAATATACTGTCAGCCTAGGGTTATGATATCATAGCAGATTATAAGATTGTCCTCCAATCCTAGTAGTTTTATAGGGTGTGAGAGTCCTGCATATAGAGAGGTCTAATCAGTGATAAATTTCCTCTGCGTGGATTGTGGCCTGTTCCCTGTATCTGAAATTTCAGGCTCCTTCACTGCTGTTTTTGGACACTGGATATTATGATTTATATAAACTCAGGTAAATGTTTGCTAAGCAGTTTTTATCTCTGTCCGTGTTGGAGGGAACAGGTTTATAAGGAGTCCGTGTGTAATATATCCCTATCCCTCTGTGCTTGGAGTAACAAGTATATAGTATGTGCGTGGCGGCTGCAATGTGCGGAACACAGCCGGAAGATTTACATGCTCTGTGCTCGTCGTACAGAAGATGTAACCTGTTCTTTTTACTTGCACATCAGAGTTATGGCAAATTATTCTCTGCTTAAGCATCTGGAGAAAATCAGGCTGCACTGTTGCACAGTTGCGCTCTTTCCTGTAGTCCGGGTAGGCCCAAATCCCTCTGCCTGGGAGTTCCGTGGCGTCTGAAACTTTCCCGATCTTGAGCTGCACTTTAGCGAAAATTATTGATACCGTTACATGCAGCTCACATTCCAGTAAAGGGTGGTATACTGTGTATCGGCTCCGCCCCCCCCACATAATAGAGTTTTTAATGGGGAGTTACCTAAATAAAATATATAACTGTCCCAAGGTCATATACATATATAATAAATATATTATATATATATATATATATATATATATATATATATATATATATATATATATATATATATATATTACTTTCATGTAATTAGCAAGAGTCCATGAGCTAGTGACGTATGGGATATACATTCCTACCAGGAGGGGCAAAGTTTCCCAAACCTCAAAATGCCTATAAATACACCCCTCACCACACCCACAAATCAGTTTTACAAACTTTGCCTCCTATGGAGGTGGTGAAGTAAGTTTGTGCTAGATTCTACGTTGATATGCGCTCCGCAGCAGGTTGGAGCCCGGTTTTCCTCTCAGCGTGCAGTGAATGTCAGAGGGATATGAGGAGAGTATTGCCTATTTGAATTCAATGATCTCCTTCTACGGGGTCTATTTCATAGGTTCTCTGTTATCGGTCGTAGAGATTCATCTCTTACCTCCCTTTTCAGATCGACGATATACTCTTATTTATACCATTACCTCTGCTGATTTTCGTTTCAGTACTGGTTTGGCTTTCTACAACATGTAGATGAGTGTCCTGGGGTAAGTAAATCTTATTTTCTGTGACACTCTAAGCTATGGTTGGGCACTTTTTTATAAAGTTCTAAATATATTTATTCAAACATTTATTTGCCTTGACTCAGGATGTTCCACATTCCTTATTTCAGACAGTCAGTTTCATATTTGGGATAATGCATATGAATAAATCAATTTTTTTCTTACCTTAAAAATTTGACTTTTTCCCTGTGGGCTGTTAGGCTCGCGGGGGCTGAAAATGCTTCATTTTATTGTGTCATTCTTGGCGCGGACTTTTTTGGCGCAAAATTTTTTTTTCTGTTTCCGGCGTCATACGTGTCACCGGAAGTTGCGTCATTTTTTACATTCTTTTGCGCCAAAAGTGTCGGCGTTCCGGATGTGGCGTCATTTTTGGCGCCAAAAGCATTTAGGCACCAAATAATGTGGGCGTCATTTTTGGCGCTTAAAAAAAAAAATATGGGCGTCACTATTGTCTCATTTTTTATTGCTTCTGGTTGCTAGAAGCTTGTTCACTGGCATTTTTTTCCCATTCCTGAAACTGTCATTTAAGGAATTTGATCAATTTTGCTTTATATGTTGTTTTTTCTATTACATATTGCAAGATGTCCCACGTTGAAACTGAGTCAGAAGATACTTCTGGAAAATCGCTGCCTGGGGCTGGAGCTACCAAAGCTAAGTGTATCTGCTGTAAACTTATGGTATCTGTTCCTCCAGCTGTTGTTTGTACTGTTTTGTCATGACAAACTTGTTAATGCAGATAATATTTCCTTTAGTACTGTTACATTACCTGTTGCTGTTCTGTCAACATCTAATACTCAGAGTGTTCCTGATAACATAAGAGATTTTGTTTCTAAATCCATTAAGAAGGCTATGTCTGTTATTCCTCCTTCTAGTAAACGTAAAAAGTCTTTTAAAACTTCTCATTTTTCAGATGAATTTTTAAATGAACATCATCATTCTGATTCTGATAATGGTTCTTCTGGTTCAGAGGATTCTGTTTCAGAGGTTGATGCTGATAAATCTTCATATTTATTTAAAATGGAATTTATTCGTTCTTTACTTAAAGAAGTCCTAATTGCATTAGAAATTGAGGATTCTGGTCCTCTTGATACTAAATCTAAACATTTAGATAAGGTTTTTAAATCTCCTGTAGTTATTCCAGAAGTTTTTTCCTGTCCCTAGTGCTATTTCTGAAGTAATTTCCAGGGAATGGAATAATTTGGGTAATTCATTTACTCCTTCTAAACGTTTTAAGCAATTATATCCTGTGCCATCTGACAGATTAGAGTTTTGGGACAAAATCCCTAAAGTTGATGGGGCTGTCTCTACTCTTGTTAAGCGTACTACTATTCCTACGGCAGATGGTACTTCCTTTAAGGATCCTTTAGATAGGAAAATTGAATCCTTTCTAAGAAAAGCTTACTTGTGTTCAGGTAATCTTCTCAGACCTGCTATATCTTTAGCGGATATTGCTGCAGCTTCATCTTTTGGTTAGAAGCTTTAGCGCAACAAGTAACAGATCATAATTCTCATAGCATTTTTATTCTTCTTCAACATGCTAATAATTTTATTTGTGATCCCATCTTTGATATCATTAGAGTTGATGTCAGGTATATGTCTCTAGCTATTTTAGCTAGAAGAGCTTTAAGGCTTAAAACTTGGAATGCTGATATGTCTTCTAAGTCTACTCTGCTTTCCTTTCTTTCCAGGGTAATAATCGTTTTTGTTCCTTTCGTCACAACAAGGAACAAAAACCTGATCCTTCATCCTCAGGAGTGGTATCAGTTTGGAAACCATCTCCAGTCTGGAATAAATCCAAGCCTTTTAGAAAATCAAAGCCAGCTCCTAAGTCCACATGAAGGTGCGGCCCTCATTCCAGCTCAGCTGGTAGGGGGCAGATTACGTTTTTTCAAAGAAATTTGGATCAATTCCGTTCACAATCTTTGGATTCAGAACATTGTTTCAGAAGGGTACATAATTGGCTTCAAGATAAGGCCTCCTGCAAAGAGATTTTTTCTTTCCCGTGTCCCAGTAAACCCAGCGAAGGCTCAGCATTTCTGAAATGTGTTTCAGATCTAGAGTTGACTGGAGTAATTATGCCAGTTCCAGTTCTGGAACAGGGACTGGGGTTTTATTCAAATCTCTTCATTGTACCAAAGAAGGAAAATTCCTTCAGACCAGTTCTGGATCTAAAAATATTGAATCGTTATGTAAGGATACCAACATTCAAAATGGTAACTGTAAGGACTATCCTGCCTTTTGTTCAGCAAGGGCATTATATGTCTACAATAGATTTACAGGATGCATATCTGCATATTCTGATTCATCCAGATCACTATCAGTTTCTGAGATTCTCTTTCCTAGACAAGCATTACCAGTTTGTGGCTCTGCCGTTTGGTCTAGCTACAGCTCCAAGAATTTTTACGAAGGTTCTCGGTGCCCTTCTGTCTGTAATCAGAGAACAGGGTATTGTGGTATTCCTTATTACTTGCTACTTGCACATTTAGCAGAATCTCATACGAATCGACTTGTGTTGTTTCTTCAACATCATGGTTGGAGGATCAATTTACCAAAAAGTTCATTGATTCCTCAGACTCAGGTAACCTTTTTAGGTTTTCAGATAGATTCAGTGTCCATGACTCTATCTTTGACAGACAAGAGACGTCTAAAATTGATATCAGCTTGTCGAAACCTTCAGTCACAATCTTTCCCTTCGGTAGCCTTATGCATGGAAATTCTAGGTCTTATGACTGCGGCATCGGACGCGATCCCCTTTGCTCTTTTTCACATGCGGCCTCTTCAGCTCTGTATGCTGAACCAGTGGTGCAGGGATTACACAAAGATATCTCAATTAATATCTTTAAAACCGATTGTACGACACTCTCTGACGTGGTGGACAGATCACCATCGTTTAGTTCAGGGGGCTTCTTTTGTTCTTTCGACCTGGTCTGTAATTTCAACAGATGCAAGCCTTACAGGTTGGGGAGCTGTTTGGGGGTCTCTGACAGCACAAGGGGTTTGGGAATCTCAGGAGGTGAGATTACCGATCAATATTTTGGAACTCCGTGCAATTTTTCAGAGCTCTTCAGTCTTGGCCTCTTCTAAAGAGAGAATAGTTCATTTGTTTTCAGACAGACAATGTCACAACTGTGGCATACATCAATCATCAAGGAGGGACTCACAGTCCTCTGGCTATGAAAGAAGTATCTCGAATTCTGGTATGGGCGGAATCCAGCTCCTGTCTAGTTTCTGCGGTTCTTATCCCAGGTATAGACAATTGGGAAGCGGATTATCTCAGTCGCCAAACGTTACATCCGGGCGAATGGTCTCTTCACCCAGAGGTATTTCTTCAGATTGTTCAAATGTGGGGACTTCCAGAAATAGATTTGATGGCCTCTCATCTAAACAAGAAACTTCCCAGGTATCTGTCCAGATCCAGGGATCCTCAAGCGGTAGCAGTGGATGCATTGTCACTTCCTTGGAAGTATCATCCTGTCTATATCTTTCCGCCTCTAGTTCTTCTTCCAAGAGTAATCTCCAAAATTCTGAAGGAATGCTCGTTTGTTCTGCTGGTAGCTCCAGCATGGCCTCACAGTTTTTGGTATGCGGATCTTGTCTGGATGGCCTCTTGCCAACCGTGGACTCTTCCGTTAAGGCCAGACCTTCTGTCGCAAGGTCCTTTTTTCCATCAGGATCTCAAATCCTTAAATTTAAAGGTATGGAGATTGAACGCTTGATTCTTAGTCAAAGAGGTTTCTCTGACCCTGTGATTAATACTATGTTACAGGCTCGTAAATCTGTATCTAGGGAGATATATTATAGAGTCTGGAAGACTTATATTTCTTGGTGTCTTTCTCATCATTTTTCCTGGCATTCTTTTAGAATTCCGAGAATTTTACAGTTTCTTCAGGATGGTTTGGATAAAGGTTTGTCTGCAAGTTCTTTGAAAGGACAAATCTCTGCTCTTTCTGTTCTTTTTCACAGAAAGATTGCTAATCTTCCTGATATTCATTGTTTTGTACAAGCTTTGGTTCGTATAAAACCTGTCATTAAGTCAATTTCTCCTCCTTGGAGTTTGAATTTGGTTCTGAGGGCTCTTCAAGCTCCTCCGTTTGAACCTATGCATTATTTGGTCATTAAATAACTTTCTTGGAAAGTTTTGTTCCTTTTTGCCATCTCTTCTGCCAGAAGAGTTTCTGAATTATCTGCTCTTTCTTGTGAATCTCCTTTTCTGATTTTTCACCAGGATAAGGCGGTGTTGCGAACTTCTTTTAAATTTTTTACCTAATGTTGTGAATTCCAACAACATTAGAGAAATTGTGGTTCCTTCATTATGTCCTAATCCTAAGAATTCTAAGGAGAAATCATTGCATTCTTTGGATGTAGTTAGAGCTTTGAAATATTATGTTGAAGCTACTAAGAATTTCCGAAAGACTTCTAGTCTATTTGTTATCTTTTCCGGTTCTAGGAAAGGTCAGAAGGCCTCTGCCATTTCTTTGGCATCTTGGTTGAAATCTTTAATTCATCATGCTTATGTTGAGTCGGGTAAAACTCCGCCTCAAAGGATTACAGCTCATTCTACTAGGTCAGTTTCTACTTCCTGGGCGTTTAGGAATGAAGCTTCGGTTGATCAGATTTGCAAAGCAGCAACTTGGTCTTCTTTGCATACTTTTACTAAATTCTACCATTTTGATGTGTTTTCTTCTTCTGAAGCTGTCTTTGGTAGAAAAGTACTTCAGGCAGCTGTTTTAGTTTGATTCTTCTGCCTATATTTTCAGTTTTTTTCTTTATAAGATTTAAACTTTATTTTTGGGTGTGGATTTTTTTCAGCGGAATTGGCTGTCTTTATTTTATCCCTCCCTCTCTAGTGACTCTTGCGTGGAAGATCCACATCTTGGGTAGTCATTATCCCATACGTCACTAGCTCATGGACTCTTGCTAATTACATGAAAGAAAACATAATTTATGTAAGAACTTACCTGATAAATTCATTTCTTTCATATTAGCAAGAGTCCATGAGGCCCACCCTTTTTTTGTGGTTATGATTTTTTTATATAAAGCACAATTATTCCAATTCCTTATATTTATGCTTCGCACTTTTTTCTTATCACCCCACTTCTTGGCTATTCGTTAAACTGATTTGTGGGTGTGGTGAGGGGTGTATTTATAGGCATTTTGAGGTTTGGGAAACTTTGCCCCTCCTGGTAGGAATGTATATCCCATACGTCACTAGCTCATGGACTCTTGCTAATATGAAAGAAATGAATTTATCAGGTAAGTTCTTACATAAATTATGTTATATATATATATATATATATATATATATATATATATATATATATATATATATATATATATATATATATATATATATATATATATATACATATATATAAAACAATAACTCAAAAGGCTTATAGGGGCCAAATAATAAAAAATATAGTATTTACCAATAGGCACCCCGCTTGGAGAAAACCAGTGCTGAAACATAATAGCAGAGGATCTGGAATATGAGTATATTAATGAACCAAAAGGAGGAGGCAAAGGACAAGTCCCTGCGACACCTGTGGAAAGGCTTGTGACTAAATCCCAATATGTGAAAAATATGCCACTACCCATACTCCAAATACACCCCTCCAACAATCACTGTACACTTAGGGGAAATGGGCCTCAACTTAGTCTAATAACCCCTCTCACTGAAGAATCAAATGCGCATCTTCATTCTTCAACCTCCTCAACTGAGGCAAAGACAAGACTGAGGTGCCTGTGAGTTGGGAGGGATTTTATAGAGCTCTTGGGGGGTGGGAATCTTTGCCTCCTCCCACTGGCATGGAAGAGTAATTCCCAAGAGAAATGGATTGTGGACTCTCACCACCTGTATGAAAGCCAAATTTCAGCCCTTTCAGTCTTGTATCATAAGAAGATTTCTAGACTTCCTGACATTCAAGTCTTTGTTAAAGCTTTGGTCAATGTAAGACTGGTTATCAGGCCTCCTTCCCATCCATGGACCCTTAACTTGGTTTTGAAGGTCTTCAGGCTCAGTTGTTTAAACCCATGCATGTACTGGACATTCAACTGTTTCTTTTAAAGCTTCCCTTTCTCTCGCCTATTATCTCAGCCTGAAAAGTATCTGAGCTTTCTGCTCTATCTTGTTATTCTCCTAACTTATTTTTTTTTTTATCAAGTTAAAGTGGTTTTAAGAACAAACTACTCCTTCCTTCCTAAGGTTGTTTCTTCTGAAAACATCAACTCTCCTTTCTTGTTTATCCATTTCTCAAGTTCCTACAAGGGACAGAAATCACCTTGGCAGCTTAGCTTAAGGAGTTGATTCATGTAGCATACCTAGTAGCGGTGAAGTTTCCCCCTGAACAAATTACTGCTTATTCTACCAGTGCTATCTCCACCTCTTGGGCTTTTAGAAATGAAACTTTCATTGAACTAATTTGCAAGGCAGCTCCTTGGTCATCTTTACATACATTTCCCAAATTCTACCATTTGGACGTTTGATTCTTCTAAGTCTGTTTTTGGTAGCAATGTTTTGCAGGCTTCAGTGATTGTTTAGTACCCCTACCTGCCTTAACTGTTATACCCACCCTATTTCATGGTGGTCTCTCATGGACTCTTACCTTATCAAAGAAAACTAAATTTATGCTTACCTGATAAATAAATTTCTTTCATAATGGTATGGCCCCACGATAGCCGTCCTTGTTTTTTAATAACAGTTGGTGGCAGTACCAGTTTGTACTTCTTGTACTCTGCTTTTCCTTTCCTACTTTTCAGATGTTCTCCTTTCTCTTGGCCAAATGTATGACTAAGGAATTATGGGAAAATGGGAGGGATTAAAGCTCTGTTTGGGGTGTTTTGCCTCCTCCTGTAGGAATAACCTTTAATTTAACACGTGATTGCTCGTGGACTCTCAACATTATGAAATAAATCAATTTATTAGATAAGCATACATTTCTTTTGCAATTATGTACCCAGCACCATTTTTACTCTGAATCTCCTTATATGTTTCTATAGGGTTTTTAAATATTATTAACCTTTGTCTAACTCTTTGTGATCATTATACGAGAGCTGTATATTAATAATCATTGATGTAAATAATTTAAAGGGACAGTCTAGACAAAATTAAACTTTCATGATTCAGATAAGGCATGCAATTTTAAACAACTTTCCTATCTACTTTTATCATCAAATTTGCTTTGTTCCCTTGGTGGTATTTTTGAAAAGCTAAACCTAGGTAGGCTCAAACTGATTTCTAAACCTTTGAAAACCGCCTCTTAGCACAGAGCATTTTGAAAGTTTTTCACAGTTAGACAGTACTAGTTATTTAGGAGTCTGCACTGATTGGCTAAACTGCATGTCTGTCAAAAGTGCTGAGATAAGGGGACAGTCTGCAGAGGCCTAGAAACAAGGTAATCGCAGAGGTAAACCATTTATTTATATAACTGTGTTGGTTATGCAAAACTGGGGAATGGGTAATAAAGGGTTATCTATCTTTTTAAACAGTAACAATTCTGGTGTAGACTGTTCCTCTAAAAGTAGTGATAGAAAACGTAAAACTTGTTCTCATTAGTACATTGAAATACCTTCTTAGTCATTAGTTTCAATTTTACAATCCTTATGGTCGCTAGCGGTTTAAGATTAAACTATATCATTTCTTGAGATAAGGTGCTTTAATCCCAGTCACTGAGCCACTGATAAATTGACATATGCTCAAGCAGAGATATTGAGAAAATATAAACTTAATAAACCCTAAAAATAAAGCTGCGCAGGACTGTTGTAAATAACGTGTAGTATAAGTATAAAATGTCTCAAAAAAAGTTGTATATTTTACACATTTTTATTTGAAAATATACAAGTATAATTTACATCATTCTTGGTGAATAATTTTGACAGTCTATGGGCACGAAGGACCTGTTTTCCTCCCTTCCTCTATAGTAATATTACACCCCTTAACAATACCTCTTCATTTCACTATTCACAAGCACAACTAGAAACATGACTGCACCCAAATTCTCATCAATTCTTTAATTATTAAAATCTTAAAAGTTTGTACTGAAAACAGTAATTTACCTGTTTCATGTTTTCACAAAAGAGGGGACATATAACTATTTTTTATATATACATAGTATATTACATCACTGGATTGCAAAAGGTCTGTATTCAACATTTTTATTAGAGCAGAGTGCTTATTGGCTATAGTGTTAGTTGTATGCTAGCTACACAAAAAGCTAGTTTCAACGTATACATCACATGTTCTAAGACTTACAGTCTGCAGGAAGATGAGAATCTGCATTAGTTACTTCAGATACTCAGCGATCAACTGTAAAGGAAGAACCCTGAAAAGTGTTTCTTACAGGGTTGTCAACCTCTTTTAAATCAGGGTGCACAATGGAATTTATTTTACTTGCAAGACTACAAAAATTATACCACACAGGTGCTTGCTTTGGCAGCACATATACTAAAAAGTATACCACACAGGTGCTTGCTTGAGCAGCATATATACTAAAAAGTATACCACACAGGTGCTTGCTTGAGCAGCATATATACTAAAAAGTATACCACACAGGTGCTTGCTTGAGCAGCATATATACTAAAAAGTATACCACACAGGTGCTTGCTTGGGCAGCATATATACTAAAAAGTATACCACACAGGTGCTTGCTTGGGCAGCATATATACTAAAAAGTATACCACACAGGTGCTTGCTTGGGCAGCATATATATTAAAAAGTATACCACACAGGTGCTTGCTTGGGCAGCATATATACTAAAAAGTATACCACACAGGTGCTTGCTTTGACAGCACACATACTAAAAAGTATACCACACAGGTGCTTGCTTGAGCAGCATATATACTAAAAAGTATACCACACAGGTGCTTGCTTGGGCAGCATATATACTAAAAAGTATACCACATAGGTGCTTGCTTTGGCAGCACATATACTAAAAAGTATACCACACAGGTGCTTGCTTTGGCAGCACATATACTAAAAAGTATACCACACAGGTGCTTGCTTGGGCAGCATATATACTAAAAAGTATACCACACAGGTGCTTGCTTGGCCAGCACATATACTAAAAAGTATAGCACACAGGTGCTTGCGTGGGCAGCATATATACTAAAAAGTATACCACACAGGTTCTTGCTTTGGCAGCACATATACTAAAAAGTATACCACACAGGTGCTTGCGTGGGCAGCATATATACTAAAAAGTATACCACACAGGTGCTTGCTTTGGCAGCACATATACTAAAAAGTATACCACACAGGTGCTTGCGTGGGCAGCATATATACTAAAAAGTATACCACACAGGTGCTTGCTTTGGCAGCACATATAATAAAAAGTATACCACACAGGTGCTTGCGTGGGCAGCATATATACTAAAAAGTATACCACACAGGTGCTTGCTTGGGCAGCATATATACTAAAAAGTATACCACACAGATGCTTGCTTGGGCAGCATATATACTAAAAAGTATACCACACAGGTGCTTGCTTGGGCAGCATATATACTAAAAGGTATACCACACAGGTGCTTGCTTGGGCAGCATATATACTAAAAAGTATACCACACAGGTGCTTGCTTGGGCAGCATATATACTAAAAAGTATACCACACAGGTGCTTGCTTGGGCAGCATATATACTAAAAAGTATACCACACAGGTGCTTGCTTGGGAAGCATATATACTAAAAAGTATACCACACAGGTGCTTGCTTGGGCAGCATATATACTAAAAAGTATACCACACAGGTGTTTGCTTGGGCAGCATATATACTAAAAAGTATACCACACAGGTGCTTGCTTGGGCAGCATATATACTAAAAAGTATACCACACAGGTGCTTGCTTGGGCAGCATATATACTAAAAATTATACCACACAGGTGCTTGCTTTGGCAGCACATATACTAAAAAGTATAGCACACAGGTGCTTGCTTGGGCAGCATATATACTAAAAAGTATACCACACAGGTGCTTGCTTGGGCAGCATATATACTAAAAATTATACCACACAGGTGCTTGCTTGGGCAGCATATATACTAATAATAATAAGGAGGACAAAGGTTAGATTCACGGGGGACAGGATTTAGTATCTCAATGTAGGTACCAAAAAACCCCTAATGATAATAGCAAATAGATGCTTTGCAGCACTAGCTTACATTTAAAGGGTTAACCTATTCTTATCCCTAACCCTACACCTGACCAGTGCTTATCTGTATCCCTATCCCTTAGGTCCAAGTTGATGCAATACAAGCTTGTAAGTTTTCTTACTTTTGAATACTCGAATACAAAAATGATTGTGCACCTGTTTTTGTTAACATTTTGGCACGAAGTCATTAAACCTTCATTGATCTAGAAGCTTACTGAATTTATGAACATTCATATGCTTGTTATTTAAGGGGCATTACACATATACTAGATGCTGCAATAAAGAGAGATCAGATCTCTGGTTCATTTTATAAATGTGCCCCAAATGTACCCAAAATACAGTGGTGTGTATTTTATTAAAAAATAAAAATTGTAGCATTTTCATTTGTTAATAAAATAACTGCACCAGGCAGTTTTTGGGGGCTAAAGTTGGCGGATGTGGGGTGTTAGAAAAAAAACGGCACTAAAAAACAGAATTTATGTTTACCTGATAAATTACTTTCTCCAACGGTGTGTCCGGTCCACGGCGTCATCCTTACTTGTGGGATATTCTCCTCCCCAACAGGAAATGGCAAAGAGCCCAGCAAAGCTGGTCACATGATCCCTCCTAGGCTCCGCCTACCCCAGTCATTCGACCGACGTTAAGGAGGAATATTTGCATAGGAGAAACCATATGATACCGTGGTGACTGTAGTTAAAGAAAATAAATTATCAGACCTGATTAAAAAAACCAGGGCGGGCCGTGGACCGGACACACCGTTGGAGAAAGTAATTTATCAGGTAAACATAAATTCTGTTTTCTCCAACATAGGTGTGTCCGGTCCACGGCGTCATCCTTACTTGTGGGAACCAATACCAAAGCTTTAGGACACGGATGAAGGGAGGGAGCAAATCAGGTCACCTAAATGGAAGGCACCACGGCTTGCAAAACCTTTCTCCCAAAAATAGCCTCAGAAGAAGCAAAAGTATCAAACTTGTAAAATTTGGTAAAAGTGTGCAGTGAAGACCAAGTCGCTGCCCTACATATCTGATCAACAGAAGCCTCGTTCTTGAAGGCCCATGTGGAAGCCACAGCCCTAGTGGAATGAGCTGTGATTCTTTCGGGAGGCTGCCGTCCGGCAGTCTCGTAAGCCAATCTGATGATGCTTTTAATCCAAAAAGAGAGAGAGGTAGAAGTTGCTTTTTGACCTCTCCTTTTACCAGAATAAACAACAAACAAGGAAGATGTTTGTCTAAAATCCTTTGTAGCATCTAAATAGAATTTTAGAGCGCGAACAACATCCAAATTGTGCAACAAACGTTCCTTCTTTGAAACTGGTTTCGGACACAGAGAAGGTACGATAATCTCCTGGTTAATGTTTTTGTTAGAAACAACTTTTGGAAGAAAACCAGGTTTAGTACGTAAAACCACCTTATCTGCATGGAACACCAGATAAGGAGGAGAACACTGCAGAGCAGATAATTCTGAAACTCTTCTAGCAGAAGAGATTGCAACTAAAAACAAAACTTTCCAAGATAATAACTTAATATCAACGGAATGTAAGGGTTCAAACGGAACCCCCTGAAGAACTGAAAGAACTAAATTGAGACTCCAAGGAGGAGTCAAAGGTTTGTAAACAGGCTTAATTCTAACCAGAGCCTGAACAAAGGCTTGAACATCTGGCACAGCTGCCAGCTTTTTGTGAAGTAACACAGACAAGGCAGAAATCTGTCCCTTCAGGGAACTTGCAGATAATCCTTTTTCCAATCCTTCTTGAAGGAAGGATAGAATCTTAGGAATCTTAACCTTGTCCCAAGGGAATCCTTTAGATTCACACCAACAGATATATTTTTTCCAAATTTTGTGGTAAATTTTTCTAGTTACAGGCTTTCTGGCCTGAACAAGAGTATCGATAACAGAATCTGAGAACCCTCGCTTCGATAAGATCAAGCGTTCAATCTCCAAGCAGTCAGCTGGAGTGAAACCAGGTTCGGATGTTCGAACGGACCCTGAACAAGAAGGTCTCGTCTCAAAGGTAGCTTCCAAGGTGGAGCCGATGACATATTCACCAGATCTGCATACCAAGTCCTGCGTGGCCACGCAGGAGCTATCAAGATCACCGACGCCCTCTCCTGATTGATCCTGGCTACCAGCCTGGGGATGAGAGGAAACGGCGGGAACACATAAGCTAGTTTGAAGGTCCAAGGTGCTACTAGTGCATCCACTAGAGCCGCCTTGGGATCCCTGGATCTGGACCCGTAGCAAGGAACTTTGAAGTTCTGACGAGAGGCCATCAGATCCATGTCTGGAATGCCCCACAGCTGAGTGACTTGGGCAAAGATTTCCGGATGGAGTTCCCACTCCCCCGGATGCAATGTCTGACGACTCAGAAAATCCGCTTCCCAATTTTCCACTCCTGGGATGTGGATAGCGGACAGGTGGCAGGAGTGAGACTCCGCCCATAGAATGATTTTGGTCACTTCTTCCATCGCTAGAGAACTCCTTGTTCCCCCCTGATGGTTGATGTACGCAACAGTTGTCATGTTGTCTGATTGAAACCGTATGAACTTGGCCCTCGCTAGCTGAGGCCAAGCCTTGAGAGTATTGAATATCGCTCTCAGTTCCAGAATATTTATCGGTAGAAGAGATTCTTCCCGAGACCAAAGACCCTGAGCTTTCAGGGCTCCCCAGACCGCGCCCCAGCCCATCAGACTGGCGTCGGTCGTGACAATGACCCACTCTGGTCTGCGGAATGTCATCCCTTGTGACAGGTTGTCCAGGGACAGCCACCAACGGAGTGAGTCTCTGGTCCTCTGATTTACTTGTATCTTCGGAGACAAGTCTGTATAATCCCCATTCCACTGACTGAGCATGCACAGTTGTAATGGTCTTAGATGAATGCGCGCAAAAGGAACTATGTCCATTGCCGCTACCATCAACCCGATCACTTCCATGCACTGAGCTATGGAAGGAAGAGGAACGGAATGAAGTATCCGACAAGAGTCTAGAAGCTTTGTTTTTCTGGCCTCTGTCAGAAATATCCTCATTTCTAAGGAGTCTATTATTGTTCCCAAGAAGGGAACCCTTGTTGACGGAGATAGAGAACTCTTTTCCACGTTCACTTTCCATCCGTGAGATCTGAGAAAGGCCAGGACGATGTCCGTGTGAGCCTTTGCTTGAGGAAGGGACGACGCTTGAATCAGAATGTCGTCCAAGTAAGGTACTACAGCAATGCCCCTTGGTCTTAGCACAGCTAGAAGGGACCCTAGTACCTTTGTGAAAATCCTTGGAGCAGTGGCTAATCCGAAAGGAAGCGCCACGAACTGGTAATGCTTGTCCAGGAATGCGAACCTTAGGAACCGATGATGTTCCTTGTGGATAGGAATATGTAGATACGCATCCTTTAAATCCACCGTGGTCATGAATTGACCTTCCTGGATGGAAGGAAGAATAGTTCGAATGGTTTCCATCTTGAACGATGGAACCTTGAGAAACTTGTTTAAGATCTTGAGATCTAAGATTGGTCTGAACGTTCCCTCTTTTTTGGGAACTATGAACAGATTGGAGTAGAACCCCATCCCTTGTTCTCTTAATGGAACAGGATGAATCACTCCCATTTTTAACAGGTCTTCTACACAATGTAAGAATGCCTGTCTTTTTATGTGGTCTAAAGACAACTGGGACCTGTGGAACCTCCCCCTTGGGGGAAGTCCCTTGAATTCCAGAAGATAACCTTGGGAGACTATTTCTAGCGCCCAAGGATCCAGAACATCTCTTGCCCAAGCCTGAGCGAAGAGAGAGAGTCTGCCCCCCACCAGATCCGGTCCCGGATCGGGGGCCAACATTTCATGCAGTCTTGGTAGCAGTGGCAGGTTTCTTGGCCTGCTTTCCCTTGTTCCAGCCTTGCATTGGTCTCCAAGCTGGCTTGGCTTGAGAAGTATTACCCTCTTGCTTAGAGGACGTAGCACCTCGGGCTGGTCCGTTTCTACGAAAGGGACGAAAATTAGGTTTATTTTTTGCCTTGAAAGGCCGATCCTGAGGAAGGGCGTGGCCCTTACCCCCAGTGATATCAGAGATAATCTCTTTCAAGTCAGGGCCAAACAGCGTTTTCCCCTTGAAAGGAATGTTAAGTAGCTTGTTCTTGGAAGACGCATCAGCCGACCAAGATTTCAACCAAAGCGCTCTGCGCGCCACAATAGCAAACCCAGAATTCTTAGCCGCTAACCTAGCCAATTGCAAAGTGGCGTCTAGGGTGAAAGAATTAGCCAATTTGAGAGCATTGATTCTGTCCATAATCTCCTCATAAGGAGGAGAATCACTATCGACCGCCTTTATCAGCTCATCGAACCAGAAACATGCGGCTGTAGCGACAGGGACAATGCATGCAATTGGTTGTAGAAGGTAACCCTGCTGAACAAACATCTTTTTAAGCAAACCTTCTAATTTTTTATCCATAGGATCTTTGAAAGCACAACTATCCTCTATGGGTATAGTGGTGCGTTTGTTTAAAGTGGAAACCGCCCCCTCGACCTTGGGGACTGTCTGCCATAAGTCCTTTCTAGGGTCGACCAAAGGAAACAATTTTTTAAATATGGGGGGAGGGACGAAAGGAATACCGGGCCTTTCCCATTCTTTATTAACAATGTCCGCCACCCGCTTGGGTATAGGAAAAGCTTCTGGGAGCCCCGGCACCTCTAGGAACTTGTCCATTTTACATAGTTTCTCTGGGATGACCAACTTGTCACAATCATCCAGAGTGGATAATACCTCCTTAAGCAGAATGCGGAGATGTTCCAACTTAAATTTAAATGCAATCACATCAGGTTCAGCCTGTTGAGAAATGTTCCCTGAATCAGTAATTTCTCCCTCAGACAAAACTTCCCTGGCCCCATCAGACTGGGTTAGGGGCCCTTCAGAGATATTAGTATCAGCGTTGCCATGCTCTTCAGTATCTAAAACAGAGCAGCCGCGCTTACGCTGACAAGTGTTCATTTGGGCTAAAATGTTTTTGACAGAATTATCCATTACAGCCGTTAATTGTTGCATAGTAAGGAGTATTGGCGCGCTAGATGTACTAGGGGCCTCCTGAGTGGGCAAGACTCGTGTAGACGAAGGAGGGAATGATGCAGTACCATGCTTACTCCCCTCACTTGAGGAATCATCTTGGGCATCATTGTCATTATCACATAAATCACATTTATTTAAATGAATAGGAATTCTGGCTTCCCCACATTCAGAACACAGTCTATCTGGTAGTTCAGACATGTTAAACAGGCATAAACTTGATAACAAAGTACAAAAAACGTTTTAAAATAAAACCGTTACTGTCACTTTAAATTTTAAACTGAACACACTTTATTACTGCAATTGCGAAAAAACATGAAGGAATTGTGCAAAATTCACCAAATTTTCACCACAGTGTCTTAAAGCCTTAAAAGTATTGCACACCAAATTTGGAAGCTTTAACCCTTAAAATAACGGAACCGGAGCCGTTTTAAACTTTAACCCCTTTACAGTCCCTGGTATCTGCTTTGCTGAGACCCAACCAAGCCCAAAGGGGAATACGATACCAAATGACGCCTTCAGAAAGTCTTTTCTAAGTGTCAGAGCTCCTCTCACATGCGACTGCATGCCATGCCTCTCAAAAACAAGTGCGCCACACCGGCGCGAAAATGAGGCTCTGCTTATGCTTTGGGAAAGCCCCTAAGGTATAAGGCGTCTAATACAGTGCCTGCCGATATTATTATATCAAAATACCCAGATAAAATGATTCCTCAAGGCTAAATATGTGTTAATAATGAATCGATTTAGCCCAAAAAAAGTCTACAGTCTTAATAAGCCCTTGTGAAGCCCTTATTTACGATCGTAATAAACATGGCTTACCGGATCCCATAGGGAAAATGACAGCTTCCAGCATTACATCGTCTTGTTAGAATGTGTCATACCTCAAGCAGCAAGAGACTGCATACTGTTCCCCCAACTGAAGTTAATTGCTCTCAACAGTCCTGTGTGGAACAGCCATGGATTTTAGTTACGGTTGCTAAAATCATTTTCCTCATACAAACAGAAATCTTCATCTCTTTTCTGTTTCTGAGTAAATAGTACATACCAGCACTATTTCAAAATAACAAACTCTTGATTGAATAATAAAAACTACAGTTAAACACTAAAAAACTCTAAGCCATCTCCGTGGAGATGTTGCCTGTACAACGGCAAAGAGAATGACTGGGGTAGGCGGAGCCTAGGAGGGATCATGTGACCAGCTTTGCTGGGCTCTTTGCCATTTCCTGTTGGGGAGGAGAATATCCCACAAGTAAGGATGACGCCGTGGACCGGACACACCTATGTTGGAGAAAGGTCCTTTACATTGTGGTCTATAGGAACTGTGAGTCCCCAGTAAATATATATGTATGTATTAATATGTGTATATACACATATTAACACATAAATATATACGTATATAATCAATCATATACATATATATTTACAATTTGCTGCCATCGCTGCACTTCTTACCCCCTTCACTGAGCAAAGTTCTCCTGCCGTATCTCACGGCATGAGAGCAAGGCACCCATAGGAGCCTATGGAAGCACGCTACCATAAGCAAAATGCTTCCCAGCAATGCGAACGCGAGGTTGCATTCACATTGCTGTCAACTTGTATACCAGTGCACATTGCATTGCTATATTGCACTGGGCTTGTCTCTCCTTCACATACAGAAATGCAGGGAACAACCCTTGGAGAAGCAAAGCAACATCTGCCTTTTGAATATTTCACTAGGGATCTCACAGTGGAGGTTAATTTTAGAATATCTCACCTGAGCGGCAGAGAGGTTTTGAATATCAGGGCACCTGACACTGCAAGACACATTTTACATAGTATATAATATTAAATAAAGCTGTATACTTTTTAATTGATAATCATATTAGCAATAGTGAGCACAGCATATGAAATATGAAGGTTTATATTACATAAAGCATATATTTGTTCTAACGTAACGTAAAGTCCTCACCCTTTTGTAGATACTGTGCTCTCATAGGAATATTTACCATTATAGTGATCATAAAGTCTCCCCTTTATAAAAATAGATCTGGAATGTTTGATATTTTAGACTGAGTTTAAGTCATCACTTTATATCACTAATATATATATGAAATTCAAATACTGCACGCTCCACCGCCTGTCAGGCCGCTCCTCCGTGATCATAGCCGTTGCTATGATCACGGCATGACTCACAGCTCCGTGAGCATGGCCATTGCCATGGTCACGGTGGTTGTTGTGGGTGCACGGCGATGACGTCTAGATTCACCTGGGAGGTCTCCCTGGCGTGAACAGGCGCCTATGTAAGTACCTCCTTCACTTCTCTTCACTGCCCAAGTAGATGTATTCACTTTGAGGCCTATTTATCATATGTCTGTCGGACCTGATCCGACAGTGCGGATCAGGTCCGACAGACATCGCTGAATGCGGAGAGCAATACGCTCTCCGTATTCAGCATTGCACCAGCAGCTCTTGCTGGATTGCCTTACCATTGCTGAACTCTGCTTGTCTGACCACTACCTGTTTAACCCCTGAATTGCTGGATTGCCTTACCATTGCTAAACTTTGCCTGTCTGACCAATCTACTGCTTTACCCCTGAACTGTTAAACTGCTGGATTACCTTTGTTGCTGACCTCTGCCTGTTCCTGACCATCCTCCTGGTTTACCCCTGAACTGCTAAACTACTGGATTACCTTTGTTGCTGACCTCTGCCTGTTCCTGACTATTCTGCTGGTTACCCCTGTACTGCTAATCTGCTGGATTGCCTTCTCTTGTTTCCGTGAAGGACTGCCCTGTCTACCGTGAGTACTGCTTACCTCATTTCTTGAACTCACTTTGTTCTGGGATATTTATTTATCCTTCCACTTTACACCGGGATAAGAAAACTACTGGCCAAGTTTGGTCTGATAGGGAAATATCCCACGAGCATTATACCGCCCACTTCTAAAGTCAATGTTTCTGTGAGCATTTAGAGGGCTCCCCATGTGGCACTTTTGTTGTAGCTATAGCGCTTACTGTAGAACAATTCAAACCTTTAGCTCACAGATAAATTGACTTTTGAAGTGGGCGGCGGAATGAGGGGTATTTGAATTTTATATCTACATAAAAAAAAAGTTATAGCACAACTTCATTACAACTGATGAATTAAAGTCTATCTAAAATATTACTAACATTCTAGTTCTGTTTATAAAAAGGGGAGAGTTTACTTTCAATTTAATGAATAATGTAAGAACCTTAAAGACATTATCAAACTAATAACTGCAGTTCACAATTACAGTAGGCTTAAATGAATATAGGCCATTGATATTAGAAGCTCTCTTGATTTAAAGGGGCACTGAACCCAAACATTTTCTTTCATGATTCAGATAGAGCATAACATTTTAATCAACTTTCTGCTTTACTCCTATTATCATTTTTTTTGTTCTCTTGCTATCTTTATTTAAAAAAACAGGAATGTGATGCATAGGAGCCGGCCCATTTTTGGTTGAGAACCTGGGTTATGCTTGCTTATTGGTGGGTAAATGTAAGCCTCCAATAAGCAAGTGCTATCCATAGTGCTGAACCTAAAATGGTCTGGCTGCTAAGATTTACAATCCTGCTTTTAAAATAAAGATAGCAAGAGAACGAAGAAAAATTGATAATAAGAGTAAATTAAAAAGTTGCTTAAAATTTCATGCTCTATCTGAATCATGAAATAAAAAATGTGGGTTCAGTGTCACTTTAACTTCACCTTTCAAATTAAAATGTAATGTATTATAAATATAAATTTATGTTGAAGGATATAATATATAAGTTGGCTTTGTGCATTTCCGAGATGCCTACAGAAAGTGTTTGTTTTTATTCACAAATTGGTTGCTATAAGGCCAATAGCTTTTTGATAGATGACATTTTATGCTCCTGTTAATTAAAGGGACAGAACAGTGTTTTTTTATTGCATATATTTTTTTTTCATTCATGTGAGACGTCTCACTGTCAGTCCATGATGTAGCATAAGTTCTACTTAATAGCCAATGATAACACCCAGTTGTACCCATATTAGCTTTAAAAGCAAAATGAACAGCTTTAACCCTTTTTTGATGCAGATATTTTAACATATTTAAATTGTTCTCTGTCATATGCATTAATTACATTTTGAGAGTTTTCTGCACCTTTAAGGATTTGATTATATGCACACAAAATAATCACAAAACTTATTTAGCCAATGTATGCCAAGAAAACAAAAACAAGGATGTTTCCCATTTATTTATTGTACCTCAATATATTTAAAAGGAATGTTATTCAAGATATTTACATTACGTATTTTTTTAGTTTTGCATAGAAGCATTAGTGCAATACACATGTATGAGCAAAAATGCTTTTATTAAAAGAGATCATTTTCAGGGGTTGATTTTACTGTGCATAGACAAACATATTCATACATATGCTGCTTGTGCACTATAGTTGGTACAGAAACTCTCACAGAAAAATGATCACATGTACTAGAATGCATTTTTACTAATACATGTGTATCACCAAATGCTTCTATTCAAAACTAAAGTGAATTAATATATAATAAAACTAAGCAAAAAGACAGGGTAATCAAACTAGAAATGTATATTGTTTTTTCCATCTTATTCATTTTATTAGTTTTTTTACACTGTAAGGCTTTTGCTTTGCAAATATCTTATTTCACTTTCAGCATTACCTCAGTTACTGCTTGGCAAGCTGCAGTTTAAAACAGGAGGTTTTGCTGTGCAAACTTAATGACATTTTTTTGTTGCAGATGAAAGCTTGGTATAAGTGCCTGGCTACAAATGATAAATGAACAATGACTGAGCTAAAACTGCAACAGATGACTTTTAAATCCAACAGATAACACTTACATGATATTTTGTTTGCTACAGTGACCGTTAGTGCAAATTAATTATGTCTCTGACAGGCCATTACCACAAAAGGGCTAGATTATAAGTGGAGCACTATTTATTGCTCCCGCCCGCGCACTAACTCCGCTAGAAGCAAGTTTTTTGCATGCATCAGGTACAGCGCGTATTACAAGTTGAAAGTAAAAAGGTTTTGCTCGCACACTAACCCAAAGTGCTCAAAAAGCCGAAAGTAGAATAACGTGACTGCGATAACATATTCCCCATAGAAGTCAAAGGAGTGCAAAAAGTGGAGAAAAAAAACCCTTACTCGCACTCAAACCCGATCGCAACTGAGATAACCTGACATTACAGATGAATATTTCACATTCCAATGTTCTTCACATAGAAGAGTATGTTCTGTTTATTCATAAATATTATGAACATTTTTTTTCAAAATATATATATATATATATATATATATATATATATATATATATATATAATGTTTTTGGTAATATATATATGAGAGATGAGACATAGCCCACCACTTGTGCACCTAACAGCCCTCATCTATCTGGCCATGTTACTATCTATGCCTGCAAGCCAATATTCCACAAGTTAATACTTTACAAGGTATTTGCAGAGCTGCTGTACGTGTGCTTTTATACGCTATTTTTTCAATAAATGAACCTGTTTTGAGCATCCTGTCCGGACACTCGTTTGTTTTTTATATATATATATATATATATATATATACATAGATTGTTATATATAGGTATAGATATATATTGGAATATCTATTTATAAATAATTAGAACATATTCCCCTATGTGAAAAACATTGGAGTGTGAAATATTTACAGTACAAATACAGTTAAACAATTTATTCAATAAATAAATATTGCATAAATATGATTTTACATGTTTTCAGATACTTGACAGGAAATGGCACCTATATATAATGTATACATACTGTATGTATTTATGTGTTTATATGTGTATATATGTCTGTAAATACATATATACACATATAAATACACAAATACATAAGTACACACACACACACATATATATATATGTACAATGTATATACATATTTAGACATGTATTTGTATGTATCTCTATGTTAAAGCCCTTTGCCATTCTTTTTTCTAACACCCGAGACCTCATATCTTTAAGCCCTTATAACTATTTAGTGCAATTTAGTTTTTTAATAATTTGTATTAGATGGTGTTTTTATGAGTGTAACTGTACTTTTAAATGTATTTTTTACAGTATTTTGTGCAACTTTTTATTCAAGCGTAACAGTTAACCAAAGCCATAGTGTAAATTTGAGCAAAGTTTATGTTTAAATTTCAATTTTTAAAGTTGCAGATGGAACCAAAATTTTGTGTTGAAATTTGGAAACTTAGTAGCTATTACTAGTACACATTTCAGTTAAATTGATCAAAACTTTTGTTTTAATGTAAAAAAAAAGTGCTATTTTTCAGAAAAAATCCATTGACTTATAATTGGGATTTGTAGAAAGTTTATTATTTTTAAGTTATTTAACCCTTTAAGGACACAGCTTTCAGTTTGCTCAATTGTTTTATGACGGAAAAATTCCGTCATATGTCCTTAAGAGGTTAATTCAATTTAGCTTTTGTTTGTACAGCACTTCTTCTCAAGCACATTATCAATCTAGTTGCAGTGCATGTGTCTATCAGCAGGGGAAGCCTATGCCTGTGTCTGCTTTTCCATACTACTAAGGGACCGATTCTCAAATCAGTATATATATATATATATATATATATATATATATATATATATACACACACCTATAGCTATATACAATATTGATATATTCAGTATATAGAGATATTTAAGATTAAAATAACATTTTCTTCTGAGTGAAGAACAATGCTATTTTAACAATTTCTTAACACACCTTCGGGTTGGCACATGAGCGAAAGCCAGAACAGGATTTTGTAGCACGCCCCTAGAAGTCTATGGGGAAAGAGATTTAATGCGTCCGTGCTATCCGATCTCCAGATGTTACTGCGCCTGAGGCTTTCACATGAGCTAAAACTATTTACTTTCAACTTGTAATATAAGCACAAGAATAGGATCAATATTGATTTACCTTGAGCAGTGTTAACTCTCAATAGCAGTAATATTTTTGTTCTCCACTTGTAATCTAGGCCTATATGTTTATGATTTTAGCAAAGGCATATATCTAGGGAAAGTCATTTACACGTAAATGTTATCCATTTGCAACAACACTAGATGGCAGCACTAGAAGTAAATTGGAAACTTTTTTTAAATTACATGCTCTGTCTGAATCACACTTTTTTTTTTTGGGGGGGGGTTTATATCCCTTTAATGCAATTACCATTTCCTGAAATTACCAGTAAATGGAACACAGCCATATATAGCTGAACTTTACATCTTGTGTTCCAGATACTCACCTAGATAACGAGTTTTGCGTTAGTGTTTTAACACTGAAAAAATTGCCATTTCAGCGTTAAAACAGTAATGCAGCCATTACGAGTCTTGTCGGTATAGCTATACCGCAAGCATTTTAGCCTGTAACGCAACGTCAATTCCGCACTCAAAAAAATTACGTTTTTGCATGGGATTTCCATAGCACTGCCATTACAAGTTTTGCGGTAAGGCTAAAAAAGCTTGGATTGCATCCTATACCGACACGATCCGTTCCGCAATCTAAGACCAGTAGTTATGAGTTTTGTGCAACAAAACTGTTACACAAAAGTCATAACTGAAGTGTTACAAAGTACACTAACACCCATAAACTACCTATTAACCCCTAAACCGAGGCCCTCCCGCATCGCAAACACTATATTAAAGTTATTAACCCCTAATCTGCCGCTCCCAACATCGCCGCCACTAATACAATTTATGAACCCCTATTCCGTCGCTCCCCGACATCGTCACCACTATAATAAAGTTATTAACCCCTATTCTCCCGCACCTCAACATCGCACCCACTATAATAAAGATATTAACCCCTATTCCGCTGCTCCCCGACATCGCCGCCACAAAATAAAGTTATTATCCCCTAAACCTCTGGCCACCCACATCACTGCGACTAAATAATCCTATTAATCCCTAAACCGCCAGCCCCCCACATCGCAAAAAACTAAATTAAACTGTTAACCCCTAAATCTAACAACCCCCTAACTTTAAATTAAAATTACAAGATCCCTATCTTAAAATAAATAAAAACTTACCTGGGAAATTAAAAAAAACCTAAGTTTAAACTATAAATTAAACTAACATAACTATTATACTAAAATTAAAATAACTATTAAAATAGCCAATAGAATTTCAGTAGCTCTCATCCTATTGGCTGATTTGAACAGCCAATAGGATTTCAGTAGCTCTCATCCTATTGGCTGATTTGAATTTTAAAAATCAAATCAGCCAATAGGAATGCAAGGGACTCCATTTTGAAAAGGCTCCCTTGCATTGAAGATTCAGTATACAGCAGCGACCGTATGAAGAGGATGCTCCTCGCCAGATGTCTTCAGGATGGACCCACTCCGTGCCGCTAGGATGAAGATAGAAGACGCCGCCAGGATGAAAATAGAAGATGCCGTCTGGATGAAGATAGAAGATGCCGCCTGGATGGATGAAGACCTCGCCGCCTGGATGAAGATTTTGCCTCCTGGTTGTCCGGACTTCAAAAACTGTAAGTGGATCTTCGGGGGTTAGTGTTAGGTTTTTTTAAACTTTTTTTGGGTGTTTGGTTTTTTTAGATTAGGGTTTAGGCTTTTCAGGGCAAGAAAAAGAGCTGAATGCCATTTTAAGGGCAATGCCCATACAAATGCCCTTTTTAGGGCAATGGGTAGCTTAGGTTTTTGTTAGAGTTAGGTTTTTTATTTTGGGGGGTTGGTTGGGTGGTGGTTTTACTGTTGGGGGGGTCAATGTATTTTTTACAGGTTAAAGAGCTGATTTTTTTAGGGCAATACCTTACAAAAGGCCCTTTTAATGGCTATTGGTAGTTTATTGTAGACTAGGGTTTATTTTTATTTGAGAGGGGGGGCTTTTTTTATTTTTATAGGGCTATTAGATTAGGTGTAATTGTTTTTATTTTGGATAATTTGGTTTTTTTTTCATAATTTAGTATTTGTTACTTTTTGTAATTTAGTATTTTTTATTTTTTGTAATTTAGTATTTTTTATTTAGTTTTTTTTAATGTTTAATTTAATTAATTGATAGTTATTTTAATTTTAGTATAATAGTAATGTTAGTTTAATTTATAACTTAAACTTAGTTTTTTTTAATTTCCCAGGTAAGTTTTTATTTATTTTAAGATAGGGATCTTGTAATTTTAATTTAAAGTTAGGGGGTTGTTAGGTTTAGGGGTTAATAGTTTAATTTAGTGTTTTTGAGATGTGGGGGGCTGGTGGTTTAGGGGTTAATAGGTTTATTTAGTGGCAGTGATGTGGGAGGCCAGAGGTTTAGGGGTTAATAACTTTATTTAGTGGCAGTGATGTCGGCGAGTGGCGGAATAGGGGTTAATATCTTTATTATAGTGTGGGCGATGTTGGGCTGTGGGGGAATAGGGGTTAATATCTTTATTATAGTGGTGGTGATATCGGGAGCGGCAGATTAGGGGTTAATAAATTTATTTTGGTAACTTTTTTCCCCATAGAAATAATGTGGTTGTGTTACGGAGCTTTTCATTCCGTGATCGCAGGTGCTAGGTTTTTTTCTAACACTCTTTATGACTATGGGGAAAGCGTGCACGAGCAGGTTAAAGCAGCGCTTGGATTTTGTGCGGAATGGAGCTCATCGCCTTTTCAAAAACTTGTAATGGCAGCGCTATGGAGGGTGAAATTACGCAACTTTTGTTGCGTTCGTTTCACACCCTCTATAGTGCAAAACTTGTTATCTAGGTGACTGGGAATAACTACCTTTACATAAACAATATAGGGGTAAATTACGAGTGGAGCGCTATTTAGTACTTTCGCTTCAGCGTAAAAACTTAGCTAGATGGAAGCTTTTTGCACGCATCTGGTAGCGCACATATTAAGTTGAAAGTAAAAAGTTTGCATAGAAGTCAATAGAGTGCTCAGAAGAAAATAACTTACACCTATTGCGAACCTGACAGGAGTTAATATAAAATATTTTTTTAAAATGTTAAAATGTATTATATAATTGCAACAATTTTCTGTTTTCTTTTTATAAGATAGTGTTTATATGAGTGTAAAAAAGAGCGTTGTTTCTTTATTGTAATTTTCAGTTTTTAATTTTAATTTTGTATTTTTCACAATTATCGATGTTATAATAATTGTATTGTATATAAATGATTGCACATAACTGCACATTTTCCCAATATTATTTTTTTTTATTCACACATAGAAATACCCAAATTATTTAAAGGAGAACACACAAATTTCATACACATTCATTTAATTTTCAGCACCTTTTTTTATAACACAACCATTTATATTTGCGCCCTCTGCAAACCTCCTTCTATAGGAATTTGCATTAAATTCTTTATATGAGTGTACCTGTACTTCTGTTGTGTTTAATGCAACTTTTTGTTTCCCCTACCCTTTACGCGAGCTCTCAAGTCGCTAACCCGACTAGCATAAATCGCAATTACGCTCAAGTCAACAGTTGAAAAAAGCCAATATCGCTTGCGCACAAACATCGCTCCAGTCGTAATCTAGCCTATAGTAAGTGTTTAATAATAGTCATGCTTTGAAAAGTGTAATACTTTTCATTTACATAATTGAAATATGTTATTTAATGATATTAAATTAAATGATATGATACATATTTCTCAAACGATCTTAGACCGTGTTTTATAGTTCTATAAATTACTCATTAAAGTGAATGTAAACGATAGTACATCCGTTAACGCCATATTACTGTTCGATCCAAATCAGGTAGACTTTAATTTATGAGTTTTTATTGAAATAAAAAATTGGCCCCAAAATACCTTTTAATGCTCTCGCTCGTTTCGCCTTTCCTTCACCCACCATAATGCCTACTTGAATGACAGATCTTGTACATGCCATAGACCTAGACCTATCATCCCCCCCCCCCCCCCGGGGGTTCAGTCCCTTTCCTTCCACGTCTCTCGTTTATTATGGGCATGCGCTAACTTACGAATTCGGAGTGATTACTGATGCGCGTTCATGAGATGTGCATGCTCTAGGATCCTATAGTATTCAATGAATGCATTTATTCATTGAATACTATGTTTCTATCGGCAGAGAGCGGATATTAGCACATACACAGGTCCACATTTGATCGGGAGCGCGCTTGAGAGATACATATAGAGTGGGTGGGACTGCTCTATACGTATAAAATGGGCTCTATACATCAAAATGTGTTGAACAAGGAAGTAGAGTCTGGGAGGAGTCGGGACACAAACGATAGGAATTTATAATTATATATATTGCAGAAATCTTAGTTGATATATTTAAAATGACACAGCGATTACATTAAGACACACTTGATATATGTTTATTAGGTTTCTATTCCATACATCGGAAGTTTACATTCACTTTAAGGAATAGTTAGTTTATTATACAACTAAATGCATAATTTTATTCTGATTTACTATACATTTTATTTTTTATATTAAATAACTATCACCTAGATTACGAGTTTTGCGTTAGAGGGTATGCGGTGCTAACGAGCAGTTTTGTCTCACCGCTCACTTACCTGCAGCGCTGGTATTACGAGTTTTTACAAACCTATCATTAAAAGACAAGAAGTGAGCGTAGAGCAAAATTTTGCTCATTACCGCACTCCAATACCAGCGCTGCTTAAGTCAGTGGTGAGCTGATCGTACGTGCTCGTGCACGATTTCCCCATAGGAATCAACAGGAGAGCCGGCTGAGAAAAAGTCTAACACCTGCAAAAAAGCAGAGTAAAGCTCCTTAATGCAGCCCCATTGATTCCTATGGGGAAATAAAAGTTATGTCTACACCTAACACCCTAACATGAACCCCGAGTCTTAACACCCCTAATCTTACACTTATTAATCCCTAATATGCTGCCCCAGACATCGCCGACACCTACATTATATTATTAACCCCTAATCTGCCGCTCCGGACACCGCCACCACCTACATTATAGTTATGAACCCCTAATCTGCTGCCGCCACCTACATTATATTTATTAACCTCTAATCTGTCGCCCCCAACGTCGTCGCCACTATAATAAACATATTAACCCCTAAACCGCTGCACTTCCGCCTCACAAACATTAGTTAAATATTATTAACCCCTAATCTGCCGGCCCTAACATTGCCGCCACCTACCTACATTTATTAACCCCTAATCTGCCGCCCCCGTCGCCGCCACTATATTAAAGTTATTAACCCCTAAACCTAAGTCTAACCCTAAACCTAACACCCACTAACGTAAATATAATTTAAATAAATCTAAATAAATATTCCTATCATTAACTAAATTATTCCTATTTATAACTAAATACTTACCTATAAAATAAACCCTAAGCTAGCTACAATATAATTAATAGTTACATTGTAGCTATCTTAGGGTTTATTTTTATTTCACAGGCAAGTTTGTATTTATTTTAACTAGGTAGAATAGTTATTTAATAGTTATTAACTATTTAATAACTGCCTATTTAAAATAAAGACAAATTTACCTGTAAAATAAAACCTAACCTAAGTTACACTAACACCTAACACTACAATATAATTAAATAAATTAACTAAATTAAATACAATTACCTAAATTAAATTAGCTAAAGTACAAAAACAAACAAACACTAAATTACAGAAAATAATAAACAAATTACAGATATTTAAACTAATTACACCTAATCTAATAGCCCTATCAAAATAAAAAAGCCCCCCAAATAAAAAAAAACCTAGAACTACTAAGTTTAGAAACTAAACTACCAATAGCCCTTAAAAGGGCCTTTTGCGGTGCATTGCCCCAAAGTAATCAGCTCTTTTACCTTTAAAAAAAATACAAACTACCCCCCAACAGTAAAACCCACCACCCACACAACCAACCCCCCAAATAAAATACTATCTAAAAAAAACCTAACCTCCCCATTGCCCTGCAAAGGGCATTTGGATGGGCATTGCCCTTAAAAGGGGCAGTTAGCTCTTTTGCCACCAAAAGTCCACCAAAAGACATCCGACGCGGAGCATCCTCTTCATCCGGAGTCTTCTTACTGAATGAAGGTACCTTTAAGTGACATCATCCAAGATGGCGTCCCTTAGATTCCGATTGGCTGATAGAATTCTATCAGCCAATCGGAATTAAGGTAGAAAAAATCCTATTGGCTAATGCAATCAGTCAATAGGATTGAAGTTCAATCCTATTGGCTGATCCAATCAGTGAATAGGATTGAGCTTGCATTCTATTGGCTGATTGGAACAGCCAATAGAATGCAAGCTCAATCCTATTGGCTGATTGCATCAGCCAATAGGATTTTTTCTACCTTAATTCCGATTGGCTGATAGAATTCTATCAGCCAATCGGAATCTAAGGGACGCCATCTTGGATGACGTCACTTAAAGGTACCTACATTCAGTAAGAAGACTCCGGTAGTTAGCGCCGGTATTACGAGTCTGTCCTGGGAGGCCAAAAAGTGAGCGGTACACTCACTACCTCCAAGATCCCTAACACATTTAAAAGTCAGTAGTTATGAGTTTTATGGTACCACGGCGTAACATAAAACTCATCACTTAAGTGCTAAAAGTACACTAACACCCCTAAACTACCTATTAACCCCTAAACCGAGGCCCTCCCGCATCGCAAACACTAAAATAAAACACAGCCGCCACATACATTATAGTTATGAACCTTTAATCTGCTGCCCCAAATGTCGCCGCCACCTACCTACACTTTTTAACCCCTAATCTGCCGCCACTATAATAAACATAGTAACCCCTAAAATGCTGCACTCCCGCCTCGCAAACATTAATCAGCCAATAGGATTGAAGTTCAATCCTATTGGCTCATCCAATCAGCGAATTGGATTGAGCTTGCATTCTATTGGCTGATTGGAACAGCCAATAGAATGCAAGCTCAATCCTATTGGTTGATTGCATCAGCCAATAGGATTTTTTCTACCTTAATTCCGATTGGCTGATTTTCTATCAGCCAATTGGAATCTAAGGGACGCCATCTTGGATGACGACACTTAAAGGTACCTTCATTCAGTAAGAAGACTCCGGATGAAGAGGATGCTCCGCGTCGGATGCCTTGAAGATGAACCCGCTCCGCGCCGGATGGATGAAGATAGAAGATGCCGTCTGGATGAAGACTTCTGCCCGTCTGGAGGACCACTTTGCCCGGCTTTAATGAAGACTTCTCCCGGCTTCATTAAGGACTTCGGCCCGGCTTGGATGAAGACGTCTCCTGGTAAGTCGATCTTCAGGGGGTTAGTGTTGGGTTTTTTTAAGGGTGTATTGGGTGGGTTTTATTTTTAGGTTAGGGACTTTGGGCGGCAAAAGAGCTAACTGCCCCTTTTAAGGGCAATGCCCATCCAAATGCCCTTTTCAGGGCAATGGGGAGCTTAGGTTTTTTTTAGATAGTATTTTATTTGTGTGGTTGGTTGTGTGGGTGGTGGGTTTTACTGTTGGGGGGGATGTTTGTATTTTTTTTTACAGGTAAAAGAGCTGATTACTTTGGGGCAATGCCCCGCAAAAGGCCCTTTTAAGGGCTATTGGTAGTTTAGTTTAGGCTAGGGTTTTTTTATTTTGGGGGGGTCTTTTTTATTTTGATAGGGCTATTAGATTAGGTGTAATTAGTTTAAATATCTGTAATTTGTTTATTATTTTCTGTAATTTAGTGTTTGTTTGTTTTTGTACTTTAGCTAATTTAATTTAATTTAGGTAATTGTATTTAATTTAGTTAATTTATTTAATTATATTTTAGTGTTAGGTGTTAGTGTAACTAAGGTTAGGTTTTATTTTACAGGTAAATTTGTCTTTATTTTAACTAGGTAGTTATTAAATAGTTAATAACTATTTAATAACTATTCTGCCTAGTTAAAATAAATACAAACTTGCCTGTAAAATAAAAATAAACCCTAAGATAGCTACAATGTAACTATTAGTTATATTGTAGCTAGCTTAGGGTTTATTTTATAGGTAAGTATTTAGTTTTAAATAGGAATAATTTAGTTAATGATAGGAATATTTATTTAGATTTATTTAAATTATATTTAAGTTAGTGGGTGTTAGGTTTAGGGTTAGACTTAGGTTTAGGGGTTAATAACTTTAATATAGTGGCGGCGACGGGGGCGGCAGATTAGGGGTTAATAAATGTAGGTAGGTGGCGGCAATGTTAGGGCCGGCAGATTAGGGGTTAATAATATTTAACTAATGTTTGTGAGGCGGAAGTGCGGCGGTTTAGGGGTTAACATGTTTATTATAGTGGCGGCAGATTAGGGGTTAAAAAGTGTAGGTGGCAGCGACATTGGAGGCGGCATATTAGGGGTTAATAAATATAATGTAGGTGGCGGCGGTGTTGGGGGCAGCAGTTTAGGGCTTCATAACTATAATGTAGATGGCAGATTAGGGGTTAAAATTTTTATTTTAGTGTTTGCGATGCGGGAGGGCCTCGGTTTAGGGGTTAATAGGTAGTTTATGGGTGTTAGTGTACTTTTTAGCACTTTAGTTATGAGTTTTATGTTACGGCGTGGTACCATAAAACTCATAACTACTGACTTTTAAATGCGTTAGGGATCTTGGAGGTAGTGGGTGTACCGCTCACTTTTTGGCCTCCCAGGACAGACTCGTAATACCGGCGCTATGGAAGTCCCATAGAAAGAAGACTTTACGAAGTTTACGCAAGTCGTTTTGCAGTAAGGCCAAAGAAGTGTGCGGTGCCCCTAAACCTGCAAGACTCGTAATAGCAGCGGCGGTAAAAAAAGCAGCGGTAGGACTTGTTAATGCTGCTTTTTTACCCTAACGCACAACTCATAATCTAGCTGTATATATCTTAAAAATGGCAGTTTTTCTTTTCTCTGCACACCCATATTTACTTATCAATGGACTAATTTTTAAACAATAGCTCCTCCTAGTGGATTTTGTTAGAATATGTTAGGGGTCTAAAAGACCTTTCATTGAAAACTCCTTATAACTAATAAATGTTGTTTATAGTTTATTATTAAAGTTACACTGTTTAAACAAATGCTGTAAGTGTTATTTTACAAAAGAGCATTTATATACATATAAATTATAATTTATGCTCTTTAAGGTTAGTACACAAAGATTGTAGGATACTTGTTATCATCTATTTTAACAGAAATATATTTTTCTGTAGAGTAGTTGAGTGTAACCCGCAAAGGCATTTGAATAATAGCTAGTAAAATATATATATACACATTTTTGTATATATATATATATATATATATATATATATATATATATATATATATATATATATATATATATATATATATATATATATATATATATATATATAATATATATACAAACAAAAATTGGAAGTAAGCTCTCACTGGTCTTCAGACAACAAAGTCACACAAAAAAACTCTTTATTACGTGCTGTGACGTTTCGGGACCAAGCACAGTCCCTTCCTCGGACTGTGCTTGGTCCCGAAACTTCACAGCACGTAATAAAGAGATTTTTGTGTGACTTTGTTGTCTGAAGACCAGTGAGAGCTTACTTCCAATTTTTGCTTATTATTCCACGAGAGCACCCTGGCAGCCGACTCGAGTCAGTGGGAGTGCATACACACGTTGTTGTTTATATATATATATACACATATATATATATATATATATATATATATATATATATATATATATATATATATATATATATACACAGTATATATATATATGGAATATAAATAATACCAGCAATACCCAAAAATTGTCAAATTGCCCATTAGTCGGTGGCGTAGGAAAACCTAATAATCATCGCCTCCCTGTGCACTGAGAATACAAAAGTTTAAATGAAAAGAAAAAAAACAAATAGCGATTCTTAACCAGCACAAGGGTATAAAAGAAAAGTTATTACACTTAGGGCAAAAGAATTGCAATATGAATCCAGGTATGCTTATAAGAAAGAAAAAAAAAGAAAAAAAAACATTTAATATACACAAAATAATACAATAGTTGGCAAACTTATCAAAAGTTGAGAGTCCCAAATAGTTCAAGGATCACTAGTGAGATTTAGATCCTATAAATCGTACCCTTAGAGGCCTCTGACTGTGGGTCACAAAGTTCTATTTCAATTTGTTATAAGTTTATAGGTAAAGTAGGGGCGAACAAACGCCATAATGTTACCCCATAGACATAGGCTAAAGTGTCCGCAAACTGTGTGAGGATATTCAACGGAACATGATCCTGGGAAAGGAGACCGGTTTAACCGGATAGAAGTATTCACCACCGCTTAATATAAAAGTTCAGCTATAGGCTGTATATTCACAGGGACAGCTCTCCTAAGAAATTGCTTAGGGCTGTTACAGGTCCGTATTTCCCTCTGGCTGTATGCAGTTTGTCGGGCAGACCTCCTCAGCCGTAAGAAGCCCACCTACTCACAGGTAAAACGCATGTAGCTGTTTGCTTGGATCGTCAGAGGGGTTACAGCTGCCCACTTCTGAGTAAGTTTTGAGCCCCAGGATAATCATACCTGACTGTAGAGTGGAAGAGTGGAAAAGGCGCTGAGTACCACTAAGTGCATTGAGAGCCACGGAACATATACCTGGAAGCTTGTGGATGTCAAAAAAAGAGGTACCGCATTATTTACATTACAAACAGTTGCTGATGACGCTGGTATAAGGGAGGTCTGCCCAACAAACTGCCTACAGCCAGAGGGAAATACGGACCTGAAACAGCCCTAAGCAGTTTCTTAGGAGAGCTGTCCCTGTGAATATATAGCCTATAGCTGAACTTTTATATTAAGCGGTGGTGAATACGCCTGTCCAGTTAAACCGGTCTCCTTTCCCAGGATCATGTTCAGTTGAATATCCTCACACAGTTTGCGGACACTTTAGCCTATGTCTTCACATTATGGCGTTTGTTAGCCCTTACTTTACCTAGAAACTTATATTAAATTGTAATAGAACTTTGTGACCCACAGTTAGAGGCCTCTAAGGGTACGATGTATAGGATCTAAATCTCACTAGTGATCTTTGAACTACTTGGGACTCTCAACTTTTGATAAGTTTGCCAACTATTGTATTATTTTGTGTATAATAAATGTTTTCTTTTCTTTTTTATAAGCATACCTGGATTCACGTTGCAATTCTTTTGCCCTAAGTGTAATGATTTTTCTTTTATACCCTTGTGCTGCTTAAGAATCCCTAATTTGCCTTTTTCTTTATACACACACACATATATATATATATATATATATATATATATATATATATATATATACATATATATATATAAAACACAGAGAAAGTCCAGAACTCGCTAACAAGTACTCAGCTAAGATTAAAAGCAAAACTAGAAGAGTTAGTTACCGCATCTGGCCAAATGGGACAGGCCCAGGTACCACGTCAAGGTCTCCTCCAAATCCTGGGTCCCTAATACAGCCATACAAATGCAAGCTCTCAATCAAACAAACTGGGAACAAGTCAGGGTTCACAGACTTATGTAATCACCCTAGACATATACAAAACACGGAAGGGGACTGCACTCTCAGACTGGACTGGGTACACATCACATGACCCTGCAACATGCTCAGCCCTGGGTGCAATAGCACTCTCAGGAAGCTGTGCTGTCTCCAGAGTCACTGGCAGTTAACCCCAGACAAGCCTGGGTGCAAGGCCCATAGGGAAAATTAAAAAATAAATTAATACAACACACAGAGAAAGTCCAGCACTCGCTTACAAGCTCTCAGCTAAGATTAAAAGCAAAAATGGAAAGGTTAGTTACCGCATCTGGCCAAATGGGACAGGCCCAGGTACCACGTCAAGGTCTCCTCCAAATCCTGGGTCCCTAATACAGCCATACAAATGCAAGCTCTCAATCAAACAAACTGGGAACAAGTCAGGGTTCACAGACTTATGTAATCACCCTAGACATATACAAAACACGGAAGGGGACTGCACTCTCAAACTGGACTGAGTACACATCACATGCCCCTGCAACATGCTCAGCCCTGGTTGCTATAGCACTCTCAGGAAGCTGTGCTGTCTCCAGAGTCACTGGCAGTTAACCCCAGACAAGCCTTGTTAGGCCCATAGGGAAAATTACAAAATAAATTAATACAACAAACAGAGAAAGTCCAGCACTCGCTTACAAGCTCTCAGCTAAGATTAAAAGCAAAACTGGAAGAGTTAGTTACTGCATCTGGCCAAATGGGACAAGCGCAGGTACCACGTCAAGGTCTTTTCCAAAACCTGGGTCCCTAATACAGCCATACAAATGCAAGCTCTCAAACAAACACACTGTGAACAAGTCAGGGTTCACAGACTTATGTAATCGCCCTAATTGGTTTGATTGAGAGCTTGCATTTGTATGGCTGTTTTAGGGACCCAGGTTTTGGAAGAGACCTTGACGTGGTACCTGTGTCAGGGTTTTTTCCCTGCTTTGTTTGCCATGTGTTGCTGGTAGCCATTTTGCTTACCTTTACCTGCTGAATCTGGTGCAGAGTGTGCGATGCTGTTCATTTCCTGCACACCCTCTTATAGCCAGACTGTTGTTCATCATCCGTGTGAGACAGGTTGCAGTCTCAGAATTGTGATGTCATCACTTATTATTTAAAGGGCCTCTGTTCAGTATGCTTTGCCCTTGCATTGTCTCAGACCTGTTTGTGAGTTCCTGTTCCTGTGTATTACCTAGTTCCTGACTCGGCTCGTCTGACTACTCGCTTTGGCTCCTGACTCGGCTCGTCTGACTACCAGCTCTGGCTTTGACTCCTGGCTTGTTATTTGACTTGTGGACTTTTTAGTATTTTTTGTTATTAATAAAGGTGTGATTATTTTTGCACTTCTCGTTTCAGTCTGATTCCTGGCACCCTGACAACCTGGGCTTGTCCCATTTGTCCAGATGCGGTAACTAACTCTTCCAGTTTTGCTTTTAATCTTAGCTGAGAGCTTGTAAGCAAGTGCTGGACTTTCTCTGTGTGTTGTATTCATTTATTTTCTAATTTTCCCTATGGGCCTTGCACCCAGGCTTGTCTGGGGTTAACTGTCAGTGACACTGGAGACAGCACAGCTTCCTGAGAGTGCTCTTGCACCCAGGGCTGAGCATGTTGCAGTGCAGTCCCCTTCAATGTTTTGTGTATGGTTTATTTTTATTTTTATATTCTCTCTCTCTCCCCTATCTCTCTCCCCTCTTTCTCCCCCCCTGTCTCTCTCTCTCTCTCTCTCTCCCCTGTCTCTCTCTCTCTCACTCTCTCTCCCCTGTCTCTCTCACTCTCTCTCCCCTGTCTCTCTCACTCTCTCTCCCCTGTCTCTCTCACTCTCTCCCCCCTGTCTCTCTCACTCTCTCCCCCCTGTCTCTCTCACTCTCTCCCCCCTGTCTCTCTCACTCCCGTCTCTCTCACTCCCCTGTCTCTCTCTCTCTCCCCTGTCTCTCTCCCCTGTCTCTCTCTCTCCCCTGTCTCTCTCTCCTGTCTCTCTCTCTCCCCTGTCTCTCTCTCCTCCCCCTCTCTCTCTCTCCCCTGTCTCTCTCTCCCCTGTCTACATAAGTCCAGACCCAATTTTTTTTAAGTACAGAGCAAATGTTTGTTTTTAAAATTAAAATATGTGTTTTGTATGTGCTGTGTAGCACATAGATAAGTCCGGACCTTTCAAATGACCTTTCTATCACTGCGTTGCGCATTTGTATTAAGTTTTGTGAAGCCTCGCAACGCTTTCAACTGCTAGTCACGCGACTACTCGCGCCGGTAGCTCGCGCTGAGGCTATGTTTGCGTGCGCGTGGGTGCGAGGGTGCGCGTGCGCATGCGTGCTAAGTGTGTGTGTGTGCAAGGGTGCGCGTGCGCGTTCGGCTAAGTAAGTGTGTTAATGGCTAAGTGTGTGGGGATAGGCTAAGTGGCGTGCGGGCAAGTTTGTGGGTGCGAGTGTGCGTGTGCGAGGTACAATGGCTAAGTGTTAATGGCTAAGTATGTGGGGCTAGGCTAAGTGGCGTGCGGGCAAGTTTGTGGGTGCGAGTGTGCGCGTGCGAGGTACAATGGCTAAGTGTTAATGGCTAAGTATGTGGGGATAGGCTAAGTGGCGTGCGGGCAAGTTTGTGGGTGCGAGTGTGCGCGTGCGAGGTACAATGGCTAAGTGTTAATGGCTAAGTATGTGGGGATATGCTAAGTGGCGTGCGGGCAAGTTTGTGGGTGTGTGGGTGCGAGGGTGCGCATGCGAGGTACAATGTGGGTATGTGGGTGCGAGGGTGCGCGTGCGGTGAGGGTGCGCGTGCGAGGTACAAGCTGTCAGCTGTGCCGAGGTGCGCGTGCGAGGATCTAAGGCCAAGTGTTTGTCTCTACTGCGCATGACGGCTTCAGACAAACACTTGCCTTTTATAATATAGGATATATATATATATACGAACTGGATATTGGCTAAGGATGTTGATATGTCTCTTCTCCAGACATTTTATATAATGCAGTTTCTATGGACTTCAGCTATATTTCCTTTTTAACAATGTTTAGTGGACTGGTGTAGGGCCCGTTTGCATGACTTTTAGTTTGTTATGTTTTATTTTAAATTATTTTTTTATTTTGTTCTGTGAAAACCTGTTAGATATGCTCACCTACAGTATTAGAGGTTTTTTTGCATGATTTTTGGATTGATCTAATTCAGCAGCCTTGCAGGGCTGGCTCAGGATATTGTTCTGCCTGGGTCTGAGAATGAACTGGCTCCCCTGAGAAGTTACTGATTAGCATATCAACCTACTAGCCTGACTGCTGACCTTACTAAGCCTGCCTACCTGCATGCAACCAATTATTATGCACAATTGTAGGAAAGAAGTTAGGGAAGAGATGCACTTGTCCCCATATTGAATGTCACCCCTAACCAGTTCTGTGCCTTTCTGCATGATATGGTTATACTGTTGGGAGTCTGTGATTTACCCCACAGACACAGAGGAGAGGAGTGATCTGGGTCTGACAGTAACTCACTGAAGTGCTGCCCCTTGTCAAGTGCTGCCTGGGTCCTTTGGACCCACTTGGTCCCATTGTTGAGCCGGCCCTGCTGCCTTGATTACTTGAAAAACAGATTGTTTCCGGATTTATATAATCCAAATAACACTTTTAAACTAATGTTAATTTATTATTGCAAGCAAGGGTTTAGATTTTTAACCCTTTCCGTGCTGAGCCATTCTACACTTACACATACATTTAAATTTTTTAGCATTTTAGCATCAGCTCAGCTTCCCAAATAACAAACAGACAGCTAGATTACTAGTTGTGCGTTATGGCTCTTTTTCACTACCACTGGTATTACAGGTGTTGTAGGTATAGCTGTACCGCACACCTTTTTGCCCATCACGCAATGTAACTACCGCACTTTTTAAAAAGTCCTTTTTCAATGGGACTTCCACAGCGCCGGTATTACGTGTTTGCCTGGCAGGCTAAAAAGTGAGCTGTACAGCCTATAACTACAAGATCTGTACCGCCACCTGAAAGTCAGTAGTTATGAGTTTTACGTTACAGAGCTGTACCATAAAACTCATAACTAAAGTGTCACAAAGTACACTAACATCCATAAACTACCTATTAACCCCTAAACCGAGGCCTTCCCGCATCGCAAACACTAAAATAAAATGATTAACCCCTAATCTGCTGCTCCGGACATCGCCACCACTATAATAAACATATTAACCTCTAAACCACCACACTCCCGCATCGCAAACACTAGTTAAATATTATTAACCCCTAATCTGCTGCCCCAATGTCGTTGCCACCTACATGTACTTATTATCCCCTAATCTGCTGTCCCTAACATCGCCGCAACCTACATTACTATTATTAACCCCTAATCTGCTGCCCCAAAAATCGCCGCCACCTAACTACACTTACAGGGAGTGCAGAATTATTAGGCAAATGAGTATTTTCACCACATCATCCTCTTCATGCATGTTGTCTTACTCCAAGCTGTATAGGCTCAAAAGCCTACTACCAATTAAGCATATTAGGTGATGTGCATCTCTGTAATGAGAAGGGGTGTGGTCTAATGACATCAACACCCTATATAAGGTGTGCATAATTATTAGGCAACTTCCTTTCCTTTGGCAAAATGGGTCAAAAGAAGGACTTGACAGGCTCAGAAAAGTAAAAAATAGTGAGATATCTTGCAGAGGGATGCAGCACTCTTAAAATTGCAAAGCTTCTGAAGCGTGATCATCGAACAATCAAGCGTTTCATTCAAAATAGTCAACAGGGTCGCAAGAAGCGTGTGGAAAAACCAAGGCGCAAAATAACTGCCCATGAACTGAGAAAAGTCAAGCGTGCAGCTGCCAAGATGCCACTTGCCACCAGTTTGGCCATATTTCAGAGCTGAAACATCACTGGAGTGCCCAAAAGCACAAGGTGTGCAATACTCAGAGACATGGCCAAGGTAAGAAAGGCTGAAAGACGACCACCACTGAACAAGACACACAAGCTGAAAGTCAAGACTGGGCCAAGAAATATCTCAAGACTGATTTTTCTAAGGTTTTATGGACTGATGAAATGAGAGTGAGTCTTGATGGGCCAGATGGATGGGCCCGTGGCTGGATTGGTAAAGGGAAGAGAGCTCCAGTCCGACTCAGACGCCAGCAAGGTGGAGGTGGAGTACTGGTTTGGGCTGGTATCATCAAAGATGAGCTTGTGGGGCCTTTTCGGGTTGAGGATGGAGTCAAGCTCAACTCCCAGTCCTACTGCCAGTTTCTGGAAGACACCTTCTTCAAGCAGTGGTACAGGAAGAAGTCTGCATCCTTCAAGAAAAACATGATTTTCATGCAGGATAATGCTCCATCACACGCGTCCAAGTACTCCACAGCGTGGCTGGCAAGAAAGGGTATAAAAGAAGAAAATCTAATGACATGGCCTCCTTGTTCACCTGATCTGAACCCCATTGAGTACCTGTGGTCCATCATCAAATGTGAGATTTACAAGGAGGGAAAACAGTACACCTCTCTGAACAGTGTCTGGGAGGCTGTGGTTGCTGCTGCACGCAATGTTGATGGTGAACAGATCAAAACACTGACAGAATCCATGGATGGCAGGCTTTTGAGTCTCCTTGCAAAGAAAGGTGGCTATATTGGTCACTGATTTGTTTTTGTTTTGTTTTTGAATGTCAGAAATGTATATTTGTGAATGTTGAGATGTTATATTGGTTTCACTGGTAAAAATAAATAATTGAAATGGGTATATATTTGTTTTTTGTTAAGTTGCCTAATAATTATGCACAGTAATAGTCACCTGCTCACACAGATATCCCCCTAAAATAGCTAAAACTAAAAACAAACTAAAAACTACTTCCAAAAATATTCAGCTTTGATATTAATGAGTTTTTTGGGTTCATTGAGAACATGGTTGTTGTTCAATAATAAAATGAATCCTCAAAAATACAACTTGCCTTATAATTCTGCACTCCCTGTATTAACCCCTAATCTGCTGCCCCCAATGTCGCCACCACTATATTAAAGTTATTAACCCCTAATCCTAACCCTAAGTCTAACCCTAACCCTAACGTAACCCTAACCCTAACACCTACTAACTTTAACCTAATTAAAATAATTCCAAATAAAAATTACAATTAATACCTAAATTATTCCTATTTAAAACTAAATAAATACTTACCTGTAAAATAAAACCTAAGCTAGCTACAATGTAACTAATAGTTATATTGTATCTAGCTTATGTTTTTTTTTTTATTTAACAGGTAAGTTTGTATTTATTTAACTAGGTTGAGTAGTTAGTAAATAGTTATTAACTATTTACTAACTACCTAGTAAAAATAAATACAAATTTACCTGTGAAATAAAACCTAACCTGTCTTACAGTTAAACCTAACATTACACTAAAATTAAAAAAAATTACATTAATGAAATACAATTAACTAAATTACAAAAAACAAACAAACACTAAGTTACACAAAATAAAAAAGAAATGATCAAATATTTAAACTAATTACACCTAATCTACTAGCCCTATCAAAATAACAGAATTTATGCTTACCTGATAAATTACTTTCTCCAACGGTGTGTCCGGTCCACGGCGTCATCCTTACTTGTGGGAAATATCTCTTCCCCAACAGGAAATGGCAAAGAGTCCCAGCAAAGCTGGCCATATAGTCCCTCCTAGGCTCCGCCCACCCCAGTCATTCGACCGACGGACAGGAGGAAAAAAATATAGGAGAAACCATATGGTACCGTGGTGACTGTAGTTAGAGAAAATAATTCATCAGACCTGATTAAAAAACCAGGGCGGGCCGTGGACCGGACACACCGTTGGAGAAAGTAATTTATCAGGTAAGCATAAATTCTGTTTTCTCCAACATTGGTGTGTCCGGTCCACGGCGTCATCCTTACTTGTGGGAACCAATACCAAAGCTTTAGGACACGGATGAAGGGAGGGAGCAAATCAGGTTACCTAAACGGAAGGCACCACGGCTTGCAAAACCTTTCTCCCAAAAATAGCCTCCGAAGAAGCAAAAGTATCAAATTTGTAAAATTTGGCAAAAGTGTGCAGTGAAGACCAAGTCGCTGCCTTACATATCTGGTCAACAGAAGCCTCGTTCTTGAAGGCCCATGTGGAAGCCACAGCCCTAGTGGAGTGAGCTGTGAGTCTTTCAGGAGGCTGCCGTCCGGCAGTCTTATAAGCCAATCGGATGATGCTTTTAAGCCAAAAGGAAAGAGAGGTAGAAGTCGCTTTTTGACCTCTCCTTTTACCAGAATAGACAACAAACAAAGAAGATGTTTGTCTGAAATCTTTTGTAGCCTCTAAATAGAATTTTAGAGCATGGACTACGTCCAAATTGTGTAACAAACGTTCCTTCTTTGAAACTGGATTCGGACATAAAGAAGGTACAACTATCTCCTGGTTAATATTCTTGTTAGAAACAACCTTTGGAAGAAAACCAGGCTTAGTACTCAAAACCACCTTATCTGCATGGAACACCAGATAGGGCGGAGAACACTGCAGAGCAGATAACTCTGAAACTCTTCTAGCAGAAGAAATAGCAACCAAAAACAAAACTTTCCAAGATAGTAACTTAATATCTATGGAATGTAAAGGTTCAAACGGAACCCCTTGAAGAACTGAAAGAACTAGATTTAGACTCCAGGGAGGAGTCAAAGGTCTGTAAACAGGCTTGATCCTAACCAGAGCCTGAACAAATGCTTGAACATCTGGTACAGCTGCCAGTCTTTTGTGTAGTAAGACAGATAAAGCAGAGATCTGTCCCTTTAGAGAACTTGCAGATAATCCTTTCTCCAAACCTTCTTGTAGAAAGGAGAGAATCTTAGGAATTTTTATCTTATTCCATGGGAATCCTTTGGATTCACACCAACAGATATATCTTTTCCATATTTTATGGTAAATCTTTCTAGTTACCGGTTTTCTGGCCTGAACCAGAGTATGTATCACAGAATCTGAAAACCCACGCTTTGATAGAATCAAGCGTTCAATCTCCAAGCAGTCAGCTGGAGGGAGACCAGATTTGGATGTTCGAATGGACCCTGAACAAGAAGGTCCTGTCTCAAAGGTAGCTTCCATGGTGTAGCTTCCATGGTGGAACCGATGACATATTCACCAGGTCTGCATACCAAGTCCTGCGTGGCCACGCGGGAGCTATCAAGATCACCGAGGCCCTCTCCTGTTTGATCCTGGCTACCAGCCTGGGAATGAGAGGAAACGGTGGAAATACATAAGCTAGGTTGAAGGTCCAAGGTGCTACTAGTGCATCTACTAGAGTCGCCTTGGGATCCCTGGATCTGGACCCGTAGCAAGGAACCTTGAAGTTCTGACGAGACGCCATCAGATCCATGTCTGGAATGCCCCATAATTGAGTTAGTTGGGCAAAGATCTCCGGGTGGAGTTCCCACTCCCCCGGATGGAATGTCTGACGACTCAGATAATCCGCTTCCCAGTTTTCCACACCTGGGATGTGGATCGCAGATAGGTGGCAGGAGTGATCCTCCGCCCATTGAATTATTTTGGTCACTTCTTTCATCACCAGGGAACTCCTTGTTCCCCCCTGATGATTGATATACGCAACGGTCGTCATGTTGTCTGATTGGAATCTTATGAATCTGGCCTTTGCTAGCTGAGGCCAAGCCCTGAGAGCATTGAAGATCGCTCTTAGTTCCAGAATGTTTATCGGGAGAAGAGACTCTTCCCGAGACCATAGTCCCTGAGCTTTCAGGGATTCCCAGACCGCGCCCCAGCCCACTAGACTGGCGTCGGTCGTGACAATGACCCACTCTGGTCTGCGGAAGCTCATTCCCTGGGATAGATGGTCCAGGGTCAGCCACCAACGGAGTGAATCTCTGGTCTTCTGATCTACTTGAATCATTGGAGACAAGTCTGTATAGTCCCCATTCCACTGTTTGAGCATGCACAGTTGTAATGGTCTTAGATGAATTTGTGCAAAAGGAACTATGTCCATTGCTGCAACCATCAACCCTACTACTTCCATGCACTGCGCTATGGAAGGACGTGGAACAGAATGAAGAACTTGACAAGTGCTTAGAAGTTTTGACTTTCTGACCTCTGTCAGAAAAATCCTCATTTCTAAGGAATCTATTATTGTTCCCAAGAAGGGAACTCTTGTTGACGGAGACAGAGAACTTTTTTCTATGTTCACCTTCCATCCGTGTGATCTGAGAAAGGCCAGAACGATGTCTGTATGAGCCTTTGCTTTTGACAGGGATGACGCTTGTATTAGAATGTCGTCCAAGTAAGGTACTACTGCAATGCCCCTCGGTCTTAGAACCGCTAGAAGGGACCCTAGTACCTTTGTGAAAATCCTTGGAGCAGTGGCTAACCCGAATGGGAGGGCCACAAACTGGTAATGTTTGTCCAGAAAGGTGAACCTTAGGAACTGATGATGTTCTTTGTGGATAGGAATATGTAGGTACGCATCCTTTAGATCCACGGTAGTCATAAATTGACCTTCCTGGATAGTGGGTAGAATCGTTCGAATGGTTTCCATCTTGAACGATGGTACCCTGAGAAATTTGTTTAGGATCTTCAAATCCAAAATTGGTCTGAAAGTTCCCTCTTTTTTGGGAACTATGAACAGATTTGAATAAAATACCATTCCTTGTTCCTTTATTGGAACTGGGTGTATCACTCCCATCTTTAACAGGTATTCTACACAATGTAAGAACGCCTGTCTCTTTATTTGGTTTAAGGATAAGTGAGACATGTGGAACCTTCCTCTTGGGGGTAGTTCCCTGAATTCCAGAAGATAACCCTGAGAAACTATTTCTAGTGCCCAGGGATCCTGAACATCTCTTGCCCAAGCCTGAGCAAAGAGAGAGAGTCTGCCCCCTACTAGATCCGGTCCCGGATCGGGGGCTACTCCTTCATGCTGTTTTGTTAGCAGCAGCAGGCTTCTTGGCCTGCTTACCCTTGTTCCAGCCTTGCATCGGTTTCCAGGCTGGTTTAGGTTGTGAGACATTACCCTCTTGCTTAGAGGATGCAGAATTAGAGGCCGGTCCGTTCCTGAAATTGCGAAAGGAACGAAAATTAGACTTATTCTTGGCCTTGAAGGCCTATCTTGTGGAAGGGCGTGGCCCTTTCCCCCAGTGATGTCTGAGATAATCTCTTTCAATTCTGGTCCAAATAGAGTTTTACCTTTGAAAGGGATGTTAAGCAATTTTGTCTTGGATGACACATCCGCTGACCAAGACTTTAGCCAAAGCGCTCTGCGCGCCACGATTGTAAACCCTGAATTTTTCGCCGCTAATCTAGCTAATTGCAAAGCGGCATCTAAAATAAAAGAGTTAGCCAACTTAAGTGCGTGAACTCTGTCCATAACCTCCTCATATGGAGTCTCTCTACTGAGCGACTTTTCTAGTTCCTCGAACCAGAACCACGCTGCTGTAGTGACAGGAACAATGCACGAAATGGGTTGTAGAAGGTAACCTTGCTGTACAAAAATCTTTTTAAGCAAACCCTCCAATTTTTTATCCATAGGATCTTTGAAAGCACAACTATCCTCGATAGGAATAGTAGTGCGCTTGTTTAGAGTAGAAACTGCCCCCTCGACCTTAGGGACTGTCTGCCATAAGTACTTTCTGGGGTCGACCATAGGAAATAATTTCTTAAATATAGGGGGGGGGGGAACAAAAGGTATGCCGGGCTTTTCCCACTCCTTATTCACTATGTCCGCCACCCGCTTGGGTATAGGAAAAGCGTCGGGGTGCACCGGAACCTCTAGGAACTTGTCCATCTTGCATAATTTCTCTGGAATGACCAAGTTGTCACAATCATCCAGAGTAGATAACACCTCCTTAAGCAGTGTGCGGAGATGTTTTCTAACTTAAATTTAAATGTCACAACATCAGGTTCAGCTTGTTGAGAAATTTTTCCTGAATCTGAAATTTCCCCATCTGACAAAACCTCCCTCATGGCCACTTCAGATTGGTGTGAGGGTATGACAGAACAATTATCATCAGCGCCCTCCTGCTCTTCAGTGTTTAAAACAGAGCAATCGCGCTTTCTCTGATATGTAGGCATTTTGGATAAAATATTTGCTATGGAATTATCCATTACAGCCGTCAATTGTTGCATGGTAATAAGCATTGGCGCGCTAGATGTACTAGGGGCCTCCTGCGTGGGCAAAACTGGTGTAGACACAGTAGGAGATGATGTAGTATCATGTTTACTCCCCTCATCTGAGGAATCATCTTGGGCAATTTCATTATCTGTGGCAGTACTGTCCTTACTTTGTTTGGACGCTATGGCACAATTATCACACAAATTTAAATGGGGAGACACATTGGCTTTCATACGTATAGAACATAGCTTATCCGAAGGCACAGACATGTTAAACAGGCTTAAAATTGTCAATAAAGCACAAAAAACGTTTTAAAACAAAACCGTTACTGTCTCTTTAAATTTTAAACAGAAAACACTTTATTACTGAATATGTGAAAAAGTATGAAGGAATTGTTAAAAAATTACCAAAATTTCACGACAGTGTCTTAAAGCATTAAGAGTATTGCACACCAATTTTCAGAGCTTTAACCCTTAAAATAACGGAACCGGAGCCGTTTACAAATTTAACCCCTATACAGTCCCAGCTATAGCCTTTGCTGTGACCTAACCAAGCCCAGAGGGGAATACGATACCAAGTGACGCCTTCTAGAAACTTTTCCAGCTACTTTCAGATCCTCACACATGCATCTGCATGTCTTGCTCTCAAAAAACAACTGCGCAGTAATGGCGCGAAAATGAGGCTCAGCCTACAACTGGGAAGGCCCTCCCTGACTGGAAAAAGTGTCTAACATAGTGCCTGCCGTTAAAAAACGTTCCCCAAGTTTATAAATGTGAATTATCAGCATAAAAATGTATAAAATACCCAAATAAAGCAATCGATTTAGCCCATAAAAGTGTCTACCAGTTTTATAGCCCATATTAAGCCCTTTATTCTGTTTGCTTGACTAAGAAAATGGCTTACCGGTCCCCATGAGGGGAAATGACAGCCTTCCAGCATTACATGGTCTTGTTAGAAATATGGCTAGTCATACCTTAAGCAGAAAAATCTGCTGTTTCCCCCAACTGAAGTTACTTCATCTCAACAGTCCTATGTGGAAACAGCAATCGATTTTAGTTACTGTCTGCTAAAATCATCTTCCTCTCACAAACAGAAATCTTCATCCTTTTCTGTTTCAGAGTAAATAGTACATACCAGCACTATTTTAAAATAACAAACACTTGATAGAAGAATAAAAAACTACATTTAAACACCAAAAAACTCTTAACCATCTCCGTGGAGATGTTGCCTGTGCAACGGCAAAGAGAATGACTGGGGTGGGCGGAGCCTAGGAGGGACTATATGGCCAGCTTTGCTGGGACTCTTTGCCATTTCCTGTTGGGGAAGAGATATTTCCCACAAGTAAGGATGACGCCGTGGACCGGACACACCAATGTTGGAGAAATAAAGCCACCCCCCAAAATAATAAAACCCCTAGCTTAAACTAAACTGCCAATAGCCCTTAAAAGGGCCTTTTGCGGGGCATTGCCCCAAAGAAATCTGCTCTTTTACCTGGAAAATAAAAATACAAACAACCCCCCAACAGTAAAACCCACCACCCACATAACCAACCCCCCCAAATAAAAACCTACCTAAAAAACCTAAGCTACCATTGCCCTTAAAAGGGCATTCAGCACTTTTACATTGCCCAAACCCTAAGCTAAAAATAAAACCCACCCAATAAACACTTAATAAAACCTAACACTAACCCCCAAGATCCACTTACAGTTTTGGAAGACCGGACATCCATCCTCATCCAGCCGGGAGAAGTCTTCATCCAAGCGGCAAGAAGTCCTCAACGAAGCCGGGAGAAGTCTTCATCCAAGCGGCAAGAATTCATCCTCCAGGCGGGCAGAAGTCTTAATCCAGACAGCATCATCCTTCCGGCTCCATCTTCAAGACATCCAGCGCGGAGCATCCTCTTCATACGGTCCCAGCCGTACACTGAAGGTTCCCTTTAAGGGACGTCATCCAAGATGGCGTCCCTTGAATTCCGATTGACTGATAGAATTCTATCAGCCAATCGGAATTAAAGGGTAAAAAGTCCTATTGGCTGATGCAATCAGCCAATAGAATTAAGCTTCAATCGTATTGGCTGATCTAATCAGTCAATAGGATTGAGCTTGCATTCTATTGGCTGATTGGACTTCTTGCCGCTTGGATGAAGACTTCGCCGGCTGGATGAGGATGGATGTCCGGTCTTCAAAAACTGTAAGTTGATCTTCGGGGGTTAGCGTTAGGTTTTTTTTAAGGGTTTATTGGGTGGGTTTTATTTTTTGCTTAGGGTTTTTTTTAAGAGAGCTAAATGCCCTTTAAAGGGCAATGCCCATCCAAATGCCCTTTTCAGGGCAATGGGGAGCTTAGGTTTATTTATTTATTTTATTTTATTTTTTCAAAATCTTTTTATTGAGAATCCAACAAACATTATAAGCCAACATTATCACATAGAAAAAAATGACAGATCATGTACATTGTCAATATACATTCGGTAAGAATTCACATTTAATGATGGTATAAACATGTGAATTTATAAACCATTCAAATCTGTTTTACATTGGATTCTAATTTTCATCCATTTTAACTATATGTGACAAACATAAACATAGAAGTCTCACTGTCTATAAACAACACATTTAATAGTATGCCTTAATATTTTAGGTAAATATGCCTAGTCAATCAAATTTTTAATATATTGTTCCCAGGTATTCTGCAACTCAATAAAATTATCTCTTTTATCCGCGAGGTAGGATCCATATTCTTCTAATTCAATTAGATCTGTGACCTTTTCTCGCCACGTTTTAATTGTTGGAACACCCGGAGATTTCCAGTTCTGGGCCACTAGAACCTTAACACTATTTGACATGATCTCCATAAGGAGTCTGAAATGTGTTTGGGGGAGATTAACTGATTTATTGAGCAGCCATACTCGGGGATCTAAAGGGAGGACTATCTGAAAGATGCCTTCTATTTCTGCAATCACATTTCTCCATAAGGAGTTCAACTGGGAACACCACCACCACATGTGACCCATACCACTACCCACATGTCCACATCTCCAACATCTATTACTAGTTTTAGGGAGTAGTCTATGGAGCCTCCTAGAAGTCAAATACCAACAATGTAGTATTTTAGAATTTAATTATTTAAGCTGAGGAGGAGCAAGACTTAGTGTTTTGGAAAATATTAGCAGCTAATTGGGGTGTGATAGTTAACCCTAACTCTGTCTCCCATGTCTCAATATATTGTGGCATGTAACCTGGCTTTGGTTGTGTGATGATGCTATATATGTGAGAGAGACTGTGTCTAATCGGAGGAGAGGAGGAGAACAATTTTTTAATTAGTCAGTGGTTGAGCTAAGTTCAAGTAGTGCCTATGTGTTGTAACGTAATGGTGTACCCTCCTGTATGAGAACCAGCTTGAGGCCCATCTGTGTCCCCTATCTACCAACTGATCTTGTGTACATCACTGTTCGTTAAAGAAAAGATGTGTCATTGGAGTCTCTTCTATTGTGTCATCTGTCATTTGCCTTTTAGAGAGTAAAAGTAGTGAAAATTATTATAACTATTGTGGGTAATTGACGTCAAGGGGCCGGGGCAGGAAGATGAATAGGGCTTTAGCCTGGTAGTACTATTCCATATTTTGAGCGTTTCCCTGGTAAATGGGTTATTAACCTGGCCAGAGGTAGCACTGAAATTTTGTTTCCAGCAAATAGAGGGGAGGTGTATTCCCATATTTAGGCTCTCCTCCAACGAAATCCATCTCTTATGGGCTCCATGAATTCTCCAGTCAAGGATTCTCTGGAGAAATATGGATCTGCGATAACTATCTATCTCTGGGACGCCTAAGCCTCCCTGGGAGGTTGGACGAGACATAATCTGTTTATTAATCCTGGGAGGGCGTTTATTTCAGATAAACTAGATGAAGAGCTGCTGTATCTGATGAATGTAATTGTTAGGCAGTGGAATGGGCAATGCAAGCATAATATAAAGCAGGCGAGGAAAGGCGTTCATCTTGATAGTATGAACTCTGCCTAGCCAGTAAAGGTTCTTAATTAGGGCGTAGTTTAGAGAGAATAACATATCTTGGTTATCAGCAAGATGTATTCCTAGATATTTTAAGGACCCTTTGAACCATTTGATTGTACACCTATCAGAAATCAGAGCCTCCGTCTGCGGGTCTATAGATACACCTAGCATCTCAGATTTATTTTTATTAATTTAAAAATTCGATAAACTATTGAACAGTTCTAATTAGCCTAACAAGGATGGGATGGAGTTAATAGGGTCTGTTAAAGAAAATAGAATGTCATCCGGGAATAATGACAATTTGTATATCCCTCCCCCTATATTGAAACCCTGTATATTGTCGTTTAGTCTAATTTTGGTCGCCAGTGCTTCAATGAGGCATGTAAACAGCAGGGAGGACAAGGGACAACCTTGTCTAGTTCCATTTGCTATCTGCATGGGGTCAGAAACAATGCCATTAAGAATTATCTGGACTTTAGGGTTATTATATAAAGCAAAAATTCTATCAACGGTCTTGTCCCCCAGCCCAAACTCAATGTGGCTTTCAGAAAAGGCCAACCGACACGGTCGAAGGCCTTTTCTGAGTCTGTAGACAGCCAAACTGAAGGGATATTTTGGGACTTAGCGTGCCACATCAAGTGCAGATTACGAACTGCATTATCCTTAGCTTCACGAAAAGGAACAAATCCCACCTGGTCCTGATGTATAATTTGGGGTAATATTTTGTTTAAACGGTTTGCTAAAATTTTTGCATACATTTTTATGTCGGAGTTTAGTAGCGAAATTGGCCTATAGTTTGGAATATATAAGTTAGATTTGTTTGGTTTCGGTATAAAGGTTATTTACGCTTGCAGAGCTATAGGGGGAAAATTACTGTCCTCATCAATGGTATGAAAATATCGTAAAAGGTATGGTGCCAAAAGGTCCCTAAAAGTTATATAGTAATCATTACTAAAACCATCAGGGCCAGGGGACTTCCCCCCCTTTAATGACCTAATTGCCCCTAGAATCTCTGTTGCCAGGAATGGGGCATCCAAATAATCTTTTTGATCTATTGTGATTTCCGGAAGACCTAACTGAGACAGATAGTCTTTTATAGCGTAGTCAGTGGGAGATGGGCACGTTTGGTTCAAATTATACAGGGATTCATAGTACCGCCTAAAATTTTCTGCTATATCAGTGGAATTATACCAGTCCTTGCCTCTATCGTCTTTAATGTGCATAATGTATCTACTAAGTGTCTTTTTCTTAAGCTATCTAGCTAATAATTTCCCCTGCTTGTTTGCCCCTTCATAAAATTTCTTTTTAAGGTACAAAGCATTTCTTTTGGCTTCAGACCCCAAATAACAATTAAGTTGCTGTCTTTTATGTTCAAGGCTATCCAGTAATGAGCGGTCCTTAGGAAAAGCCTTGTGGATTTCTTGAAGCTTATTTAGGTCAGTCAAAAGGGAGGACAAATACATGTGTTGTTTCTTTTTAGCTGTCTTCAGAGCTATCAACTCCCCTCGAAGAACACACTTATGCGCGTTCCACAGATGTTGGGGGTTAATGTCAGGTGTATCATTTAATTGGAAATAATCCTCTATTTTATTAATAACTTGGGTGCGAATTAAAGGGTCTTTCAAAAGGGTTTCGTCCAATCTCCAGGATCGCTGTAAGGATGTCTGTGTCTGGAAGCCAATGGTGCAGCTAATCATGGCGGGGTCAGACCATGTAATGGGGTATATATCTGAACATATGACCTGGGAGAGGCTGGTAATGTCAGTCATTAATTAAGTAGTCTATCCTAGAATAGTGTCTGTGGGGATAGGAGTAAAAAGTATAGCCTTTGTCGTGTGGGTGACTTAAACGCCATATATCATGAATTGCCAATGAAGAAAGATAATTTTTAATTAAGTGAAGTGTCTTATTGGGGGTCGAGGATTTTCCTAAGGAGCAATCCATAGTTGGATCTAGCGCTACATTAAAATCTCCTCCAACAATCAGACTATTTCTGGGGATTTCTAGTATTCTTTTGCAGATATGATGAAAAAATCAGGGGGAGTCTAAGTTAGGTGAGTAAATGTTAACTATAGTTATATGTTTGTGATGCAGTGTCCCTGAAAGAATTAAGTACCTACCTTCCCTGTCTCTGATAGCTGAACTAATCTTAAAGGGCAAATTTTTATTAATCAATATACATACACCATTGTGTTTAGTAGAATTTGACGCAAAGTATACAGGACCAAATTTCGCGAAAGACTGTCTAGGTTCCTGACCTTGTTTAAAGTGGGTCTCTTGAAGCATCACAACATCACAGTGGAGTCTTTTATAATCCCTGAGTGCTACGGATCTTTTCTGCGGGATATTGAATCTTTTAACGTTATGTGAGAGAATTTTAATATTATTCATATCTAATGTTTGAATAGAGTTTTAGAAAGTGTGGCATTTAAACTTATTTAGTGGAGTTGTAAACATATTTCCTGGCATACAAATTTATAACCAATAGAGGTATGTGAGACAATACGAACATAAGCAACATAACAGAAACGACAACAAAAATACAATAAACATTTCTAGAACCTAGTGTATACACTTTAATTGGGGGGAAAATGGTGTCGTAACATTGTTCTGAATAGATAAATTTAAGCTATATATATATAGATATAGGGGGTGGAGTTAAGACTTGTATAAGAAAAAGAAGAATATATGTTAATTCCCTTTCCATGAAAATACTTAGGGGTTCAGCTAAGTTTACTATCTTTATTGTAGCTTGAGGAGCAATACAGTCATTGACAAGTGTCTAGAAACTATATAAAATGGGTCAATTACCTTTAGTACTTAGTTTAGTGGTATGCGCTAAACTTTAGAAAGGCAGAAGGGCCTGGGCAAGTCAAACAGTTCAGCACCTATATTCAAGTTTAGAAGCTTAAATATATCAAAAGTGTCTACCTCCCTCTTCCTCTGCCCACAATTAGTGAGTGATGTTCTTCTATTATAAACACCGATAGTACCGGGAGCCCACATATAATTTCAAATGTCCTGTATTATTAGGTAGTATTAAGCAATAAGCCCACGAATCTGAGATGTGAATTAGACTTTACTTAATATTTGTGGGTCCCTCACCTCCTCTCACCTCCGTATATCTCTCTTAACCTGCTACTTGTTGTAATTGCCTGGGAAGAATATGGGTCTGGCGGTCCTGCGGCCCTAAGTGGTCTGGTGTGGTATCCTCAGAATTCTCTCCCTCCGGTGTCAGCAACCATCAGAGCAGTCCGCACCTCTGTGTGATTTTCTCTTCCTCTATAGTAGGCCGCAAGGGAGTGTGACACGCAGCAAGCCTCTCTCTGCCTGAGCCTCTGCTCGATACACTTACTGCAGAAGAACAAAGATATCGGTACTGCTGGGGGATGGCGTCTCTAGATGGTTAGTGTGAGGGGTGCTCCGTCCGCACCGGTAATGTGTCCGTTTTTGCTGGGCTTCTATTCTATGGCTCACTCTAAGATGGCGCCCGTACCTTCAGCCATGCTATATGGAATCAGTGACAGAGAGTCTTCTATGGATTTGCAGGAGGTCAAACCTGGCTCAAAGTCTTGTCCCATATATTAGCAAGGGAGTAATAGTTAAATCAAATCCTCCACCTACCCTTTACATGTTATATGAGCTACGACAGCTACGGAGCATACCTAGAACACAGCCATGTCCCAGCACAGCATAGCTCCGCCCCCCGAGCTTAGGTTTATCTAGATAGGATTTTATTTGGGGGGTTGGTTGTGTGGGTGGTGCATTTTACTGTTGGGGGGTTGTTTGTATTTTTTTTACCGGTAAAAGAGCTGATTTCTTTGGGGCAATGCCCTGCAAAAGGTCCTTTTAAGGGCTATTGGCAGTTTAGTGTAGACTAGGGTTTTTTTTTATTTTGGGGGGCTTTTTCATTTTGATAGGGCTATTAAATTAGGAGTAATTTGTTTTTATTTTTTGATAATTTCTTTTTTTATTTTGTGTAATTTAGTGTTTATTATTTTTTTGTAATTTAGATAAATGTATTTTTTTTATTTAATTTATTTAATTTTATTGTAATGTTAGGTTTTAGTGTAAGACAGGTTAGGTTTTATTTTACAGGTAAGTTTGTATTTATTTTAACTAGGTAGCTAGTAAATAGTTAATAACTTTTTACTAACTAGTCTACCTAGTTAAAATAAATACAAACTTAGCTGTGAAATAAAAATAAAACCTAAAATAGCTACAATGTAACTATTAGTTATATTGTAGGTTGCTTAGGGTTTATTTTACAGGTAAGTATTTAGATTTAAATAGGAATTATTTAGTTATTAATAGCAGGTTTTATTTAGATTTATTTTAATTATGTTAAAGTTAAGGGTGTTAGGGTTACGTTAGGGTTAGATTTAGGGTTAGGTTTAGGGGTTAATATATTTATTTAGTGTTAGTGATGTGGGAGGCCAGAGGTTTAGGGGTTAATAACTTTAGTATAGTGGCGGCGGCGACATTTGGGGCGGCAGATTAGGGGTTAATAAGTATAATGTAGGTGTCGGCGATGTCAGGGGCAGCAGATTAGGGGTGTTTAGACATGGTTTTTATGTTAGGGTGTTAGGTTTAAACATACATTTACGGAGTTTTACGCTCCGCTATTGCAGGTGTTAGGCTTTTTTTTTGCCGGCTCTCCCCATTGATGTCTACGGGGAAATCGTGCACGAGCACGTCAAAGCAGCTCAAAGCAGCACTGGTATTTGTGTGTGGTATGGAGCTCAACGCAGCCATATCGCCCGCAAACGCCGGGTTTTGCAAACCTGTAATAGCAGCACTATTAAAGGTGAGTGGTGGAAATAACTTGCAAGTTATTAGCGAGCCACTCATAACGCAAAACTCGTAATCTGGCTGAGAGGATTTTATGCCAATTTTGATAAATAAAAATCAATAAAATCTAATTATTGAAAATCAGAATGTCAGTATGCACCATCTTGTAATTGATGCAGAAATATTATTTATGGAATATTTAAGATTAAAAATATTAGATAAATCATTTTATGCAGAATGTCACAAAATAACATTTTATTCTTACACTCACATAATTCTCTCACTTATTTCTGCTGCCAGGCGATCATTATTACTAAAATAATTACAATTATACAGATATGAAACCTCTTATTTGAATGATGGGACCTCACTCTTTGAAATGAGGGGTCTTATGATCTATGGCTATGGTAAGGGGTAATAAAGGTCACTTAAACATCACTAGAACCCCTATAATAGAAAAAATAGAACCAATCTTGCTGTAAGATAATTATCATTGTTATGAGAATCACCAGGAAGTTGCATGAGCAAAGCTCTAGGCCTCTAGTTATCAAGCCTTCAACCGCAAATACGCTGGAATTCCGCAGCGTATTTGTGGCAAGGCTGATTCGCCATAGTTATCAAGCCCTACAGCCCGGCAAAAGTAGAATTTAGTGACGTAACATACAATCCGCCGGACTCAGTCCGACACAGATCGATGGTTACGTCACTACAGATGTTCCGAACGCAAGTTCGGTACAATCTGACTAATTTTGGTAGTTATCAAATACCTACCAGGTACGCTTGCCACTATTCCGGGCCAGCGTACCTGGTTTTCAATCCTGGAGGCGGCGTATGCCATAGGAATCAATGGGAGTCTGACAGCAGCGAGAGCTCATGTTCGCTGCTACCCGATATCCCATTGATTCCTATGGGAAATGTCTACACCTAACACCCTAACATGTTCCCCCGAGTCTAAACACCCCTAATCTGTCCCCCCTACACCGCCGCCTACTTTATACTTATTAACCCCTAAACCGCCGCTCCCGGACCCCACCGCACCTAAATAAACTTATTACCCCCTAAACCGCCGCTCCCAGACCCCGTCGCCACCTACATTACATTATTAACCCCTATCCTGCCCCCCCTACACCTCCGCCACCTACAGTACATTGATTAACCCCTAAGCTACCCCCCTACACCGCCACCACTATATTAAATTAATTAACCCCTAAACCTAAGTCTAACCCTAACACCCCCCTAACTTAAATATTATTTAAATGAATCTAAATAAATATTCCTATCATTAAATAAATTAATCCTATTTAAAACTAAATACTTACCAATAAAATAAACCCTAAGATAGCTACAATATAATTAATAATTACATTGTAGCTATTTTAGGGTTTATTTTTATTTTACAGGCAACTTTGTATTTATTTTAACTAGGTAGAATAGCTATTAAATAGTTAATAACTATTTAATAGCTACCTAGTTAAAATAATTACAAAATTACCTGTAAAATAAATCCTAACCTAAGTTACAAATACACCTAACTCTACACTATCAATAAATTAATTAAATTAATTAACTACAATGATCTAAAATAAAATACATTTAAATAAACTAAACTATATTAAAAAAAAAACCCCACTAAATTACAAAAAATAAAAAAATATTACAAGAAGTTTCATCTAATTACACCTAATCTAAGCCCCCTAATAAAATAAAAGGCCCCCCAAAATAATAAAATTCCCTATCCTAAACTAAATTACAAAAGTAATAAGCTCTTTAAAAATGTCTTTTTGCGGGGCATTGCCCCAAAGTAATCAGCTCTTTTACCTGTAAAAAAAAAGCAATACAATACCCCCCCAACATTACAACCCACCACCCACACACCCCTACTCTAAAACCCACCCGATCCCCCCTAAATAAACCTAACACTACCCCATTGAAGATCACCCTACCTTGAGCCATCTTCACCCAACCGGGCCAAACTCTTTATCCGATGCGGGCACAAGTGGTCCTCCAGCCGGGCAGAAGTCTTTATCCTATCCGGGCAGAAGAGGACATCCGGACCGGCAGACATCTTCATCCAAGCGGCATCTTCTATCTTCATCCTTCCGGCGATGAGCGGCTCCATCTTGAAGACCTCCGGCGCGGAACATCCATCTCTGCCGACGACTACCTGTCGAATGACTGGTCCTTTAAATGACATCATCCAAGATGGCGTCCCTCGAATTCTGATTGGCTGATAGGATATTCAGCCAATAGAATGCAACGTCAATTCCAGGAGTGAGTCGATGCAGGCAGGATGGCGCACACGGGGGGGGTTGCGCACTCGCAACCGCTACACAGTGCACAGTGCAGTGAAGTTCAATCCAATTGGCTGATTGGATCAGCCAATAAAATGCGAGGTCAATTCTATTGGCTGATCCAATCAGCCAATCGGATTGAACTTCAATCCGATTGGCTGATTAAATCAACCAATCAGATTTTTCCTACCTTAATTCCGATTGGCTGATAGAATCCTATCAGCCAATCGGAATTGAAGGGAAGCCATCTTGGATGACGTCCCTTAAAGGAGCCTTCATTCGTCGGTAGTCCGTCGGGAAAGAAGGATGTTCCGCGTCGGCGGGATGAAGATGGATCCTGAAGAAAGAAGATTGAAGACCCCGCTTGGAAAATTACATCGCCCGGATGGAAGACCTCTTCAGCGCCGCTTGGAAGATGACATCGCCCGGATGGAAGACTTCTTCAGCGCCGCCTGGAGGATCACTTCATCGGATGGAAGACTTCTTCAGCGCCCCTTGGAGGATCACTTCTGCCACTCCGGATCTCCTCTTCGGTTCCATTGGTGGGTCGGCTGGCTGAAGACAACTCAAGGTAGGATGATCTTCAGGGGGGTAGTGTTAGGTTTATTTAAGGGGGTTTGGGTTAGATTAGGGGTATGTGGGTGGTGGGTTTTAATGTTGAGGGGGGTTGTATTTTTCTTTTACAGGCCAAAGAGCAGTTTTCTTTGGGGCATGCCCCGCAAAAGGCCCTTTTAAGGGCTGGTAAGGTAAAAGAGCTTTGAACTTTTTAAATTTAGAATAGGGCAGGGAATTTTTTTTATTTTGGGGGGCTTTGTTATTTTATTAGGGGGCTTAGATTAGGTGTAATTAGCTTAAAATTGTTGTAATATTTTTTTAATTTTTGTAACTTTTTTTTTTTGTAACTTAGCTTTTTTTATTTTTTGTACTTTAGTTAGTTTATGTAATTGTATTTTGTAGTTACTTGTACGTAATTTATTTAATTAATTTAATGATAGTGTAGTGTTAGTTTTAATTGTAACTTAGGTTAGGATTTATTTTACAGGTAATTTTGTATTTCTTTTAGCTAGGTAGTTATTAAATAGTTAATAACTATTTAATAACTATTCTAACTAGCTAAAATAAATACAAAGTTACCTGTAAAATAAATATAAATCCTAAAATAGCTACAATGTAATTATTAATTACATTGTAGCTATCTTAGGGTTTATTTTACAGGTAAGTATTTAGTTTTAAATAGGAATAATTTATTAAAGTATAGTGTAGTGTTAGGTGTAATTGTAACTTAGGTTAGTTTTTATTTTACAGGTAAATTTCTCTTTATTTTAGCTAGGTAGCTATTAAATAGTTAATAACTATTTAATAGCTATTGTACCTAGTTAAAATAAATTGAAAGTTACCTGTAAAATAAAAATAAACCATAAGATAGATACAATGTATCTATTAGTTATATTGTAGCTATATTAGGGTTTATTTTACAGATAAGTATTTAGTTTTAAATAGGATTAATTTAGTTAATAATAGAAATATTATTTAGATTTATTTAATTAATATTTAAGTTAGGGGGGTTTTAGGGTTAGTGTTAGACTTAGGTTTAGGGGTTAATACATTTTTTACAGTGGCGGCAGTGTAGTGGGGGGCAGGATAGGGGTTAATAAATGTATTATAGGTGGCGACGGTGTAGGGGGGGCAGATTAGGGGTTAATAAATTTAATATAGGTTGCGGCGGGGTCCTGGAGCGGCGGTTTAGGGGTTAAACTATTTATTTAGTTGCGGCGAGGTGCGGGATCAGCAGGATAGGGGTTAATAACTTTATTATAGAGGGCGGCGGTATAGGGGGGCAGGATAGGGGTTAATAGGTATCATGTAGGTGGCGGCGGGGTCTGGGAGCGGCGGTTTAGGGGTTAATACATATATTATAGTTGCGGCGGGGTCAGGGAGCGGCGGTTTAGGGGTTAATATTTATAGAGTAGCTTGTGGTGGGCTCCGGGAGCGGCGGTTTTGGGGGTAATAACTTTATTTAGTTGCGGCGGTGTAGGGGGGACAGATTAGGGGTGCTTAGACTTGGGTACATGTTAGGGTGTTAGGTGCAGACATCTCCCATAGAAATCAATGGGATGTCTGGCAGCAGCGAACTTGTACTTTCGCTATGGTCAGACTCCCATTGACTCCTATGGGATCCGCCGCCTCTAGGGCGGCGGATTGAAAACCAGGTACGCTGGGCCAGAAAAGTGCCGAGCGTACCTGCTAGTTTTTTGCTAACTAGCAAAAATAGTCAGATTGTGCCGCACTTGTGTGCGGAACATCTGGAGTGACGTAAGAATCGATCTGTGTCGGACTGAGTCCGGCGGATCGAAGCTTACGTCACAAAATTCTACTTTTGCCGGTGTCTAGCCTTTGATAACTAAGGCGAATCAGCCTTGCCACAAATACGCTGCGGAATTCCAGCATATTTGAGGTTGACGGCTTGATAACTACCCCCCATTGTCTCAGTTTGCAGCAACTTAAATGTTTTCACTACAATTTAACTTGGTTTTGCCTCTAGTTCAGTATATATTACTTTTCTGTTAGTTAAATATGTGAATTGTTAATTTTGAGGAAACTTCACCTGCATACAGCTGGCAAAATAAATCAGTGAGACTTGATGTTTTAGAATGCTTACAGCATTTGATGAGAATCGTGAGAAAGCTTCAGACATAGCCTGGGAACTCGCTGTCCCTCCCACTTTCTGAAGCTTTTTTATTTAACAAAACAGCAAAGTCTAATGTAATTTGTAAAAGAAACACAGAAATATACAAAGTATGATCCTGATTTGTTACACAGACACTTTCAAAAAGAATTTGTGAAATTCCTGCTGTATACAGAATCTAAATGCATTAAAATACAAAATAAAAAGTGCAAAGCTTAACTGTAATAAAACTTAAAGGACCTCTTCTGAAGTGCAAAGTAATATAAAATATAAAGCACAAAATGTAAATGTAACAAAGCTCTCATGTTATGCAGTGTCATACTGCACTGGGCTTATCTCTCCTTCACATACAGAAATGCAGGGAATGCCCCTTAGAGAAATATAGCAAAAAGTGCTTCTCTAGAATCTTGTGAAAGATCTCTCACTGCTGGAAGATAATTTTAGATCATCTCATTTGAGCTGAGAGCTTTAGGCATCTTGCATCTCTCTAGGACTGACAGGTTCTGTTCCTTTTCTAATAGCAGTGAGTTCAGCCCCTGTGAAGTATGCACTATAATTTATCTCTAAGCATGAGAATCTTGATAGTCAGGCCCTTAGAGAGAACCTTTGCTATGATTTAATCTATGATCTAAAAATGTAGTTATTACATACAAATTCTATTTAAACATATTTGTTTAAGCATAGGATTCATACAAGAGTGATATTTTCTATATAGAGCATGTTAGTGAACACATTTTACTTGTGTCTATAATATGGTTAAAAAAACTGTATTTTTCTATCTGGACATTTACAGGAATAGATAAAAACTATAGACACAAAAGTGCTATGGCTGAATTGGATACCATGTCTGTCTTTCATTATAGTCCCCTGGTTTGACTACTCTAAGTATTTTTTTAATCTGTCTGGGTACTGATGTAATTTTCCTAATCCTGCAAACCATTCACAATTCAGGAAGAGATAGAGTACCAAGCATGTGTCTTCAAGGTTCTTAGTTCCACTCCAATTCAACCAGTTTGTATTTAACATATTGGAGCTTTTTTTAATCATCATTGTTAGACCAAATACGTAAAATGCTCTGAAAGTCAGTAGCAAAGCTTCTAATTAAAGAGACATAGCAACAATATTCAGCTAAACACGTACATTACAAAATGTATTCTTTTTTTGTTTGTTTTGTTTTTTGTTTGTTTGCTTTTTTTTTTTTTAAAGCTTGATCCTAGTCTAAATAAACAAACATTTTCTTGTAAGCTTGCAGAGCATGCCCCCTCCACTGCCAGAGCTGGCCTTATCAGCCAGTGTACACTAGTCACAAGTGCACAACTGATAACTATATTCTTTTTAAAGGGACATTATACACTCATGTTTTCTTTGCATAAATGTTTTGTAGATGATCTATTTATATAGCCCATAAAGTTTTTTTTTTTTAAATTAATGTATAGTTTTGCTTATTTTTAAATAACATTGCTCTAATTTTCAGACTCCTAACCAAGCCCCAAAGTTTTATGTGAATACGCTCAGCTACCTACTCCAGCTTGCTCCTGTTTGTGTAAAGGGTCTTTTCATATGCAAAAGAAGGGGGAGGGGTGTCTTATTTGCCACTTGCAGTGGGCTTTCCAGCTACCTTTTCAACAGAGCCAAACTGACAGCTTCTAAGTAAGTTTTTAAACAGTTTTATACTGGATTTTTATATCGGTATCTGTGCATATTATTCTTTATAGCAGTGTCTATTACATGCAGTTATATGAAAATGAGTGTATACTGTCCCTTTAACTTAAAAAAAAATGTGCATAACAAAAAAAAATGTAAGCGTGTTTATTGCTGTTCTTTCATAAGCATGATAGAAAATGTTTTACTGAAACTTCCCTTTCCCTTACCTGTGCAACAGTCAGTGGTTTATTAGGTTTAAGCAGGGGCACCCAAACTTTTTCTATACAGAGATGATCATTGATGACATTTTTATATGGAGGGTTGGTCAGTAATGGCAAAATTGGCTGGGGACCAAACTACTTACACATATGCTTAAGGTATCATTGTAACCATGGGGCCGATTTATCAATGTCTGGCGGACATGATCTGCTGTAGCGGATCATGTCCCCCAGACATGGCTGATTGCATACGCTGTCTGCATTTAATGTTGCACAAGCAGTTCTAGTTGCTTATGCAATGCCGCCCCCTGCAGATTTGTCAGCCAATCGGCTGCTAGCAGGGGGTGTCAATCAACCCGATCGCACACACGATCAGGCGGATTGCAGACCGCAGCCTCCGAGGAGGCGTGTGAGTTAAGAGGCAGGGGTCTTAAGACTGCTGCTTCTTAACTCCTGTTTCCGTGAGCCTGCAGGCTTGCATGGGAACAGTGTGACTAGGGGCCATTCGGCCGTTGTTAAATTGGCCCCATATGTTAACATTACATTGGAAATTAGTTGCTATTAATTAATTTAACTGTGTGTCTGCTACTCAAATTTGCAAAATTTGGTACAAATACACATACTTAACTACCTAATGAGAAACGTGGAAATGCTTTTTTATCAACAAATTTGATATTTCTTTTCTGCTTAATGGTGCTGAGTGAGAACCACACAAAAGCCTTTGGGTGCTGGATGTGGCCCTAAGGCTGTAGTTTAGGCAGCCCTGTAGTATCCAGTAGAGTGTGAAGGATTGTCATACACTGAGCCATGACTGTGGAGGACGATAACGTCATCCTCCAGGGGGATCTCCCTCCTTACCTCGATCCTGCACTACAGTCTCCTTCCTTACTGTCAACTAAGTGATCCCTCATATGAAAATAGATACATCTATAATACTTAAAGGACCACTCAATGCAGTAAAATTACATAAGTAACAAGTATATAAAAAAAAGACAAAGCAATAACACCTACTCTTCAAATAAGCAGTAGATTTTTTTTCTGACAAATTAATTTTTACTCTCATTTTCTGGTCCCCTGTACCATGTGACAGACATCAGCCAATCACAGACTAGTATACATATACCCTTTGAGCTTGTGCACATGCTCAGTAGCATCTTGTTCCCAAGACAGTGTGCATATTAAAAGATTGTGCAAAATTTGATAATGGAAGTAAATTGAAAATTATGTTCAAACTACATGCTCTTTCTTGATAGAAAAATGGAAGAGACCATTAAAGAATACACATAATAGCACTCACTGCAGACACTAAGTTCAAATCTTACTTGGTATGGTAACTAATGGGACAGAAAGATGATTCACTATCGAACTGCTAAAATATAACTTTTATTTAAAAACGCTAAAAATTACAAGTCTAAAATTCTGGGATGTGTCATTAAAATAAACACTAGAGGGTTATGGTTTCTAAAGGCTGAGTAAACCATAGAGAGGGTGAACATACAATAATGTAGGTTATAGTGTGCTAGAAGTTTGTGTGCTTGGTGCAAACATTGAATTGATATCAGGTGAGTGGAAAGTATTATGTCTTGCACTTATATAGCTGAGTTAATGAATCTGTTAAATCCTATAGTTGATTGTTTAAGCAAAGTCTGTCTGTATATGTAACATAATGACCATTAATTCACAGACTGTCAGATTGATTCAATGTTACCACATAGCTGAATAATGGCACATTTGGGCTTTACTGTAGCTGTATTGCTACAAGTTTGTTAATTTATAACATGTAGCAAAATAATTGCAGCTTACTATCAGAATCGACTCACCGGGGTACAAATGTATAGCATAAATACAGTGGGGCAAAAAAGTATTTAGTCAGTTCTCCCACTTAAGAAGATAAGAGAGGCCTGCAATTTTCATCATAGGTATACCTCAACTATGAGAGACAAAATGTGGAAACAAATCCAGACAATCACATTGTCTGATTTGGAAAGAATTTATTTGCATATTATGGTAGAAAATAAGTATTTAGTCACCTACAAACAAGCAAGATTTCTGGCTCTCACAGACCTGTATCTTCTTCTTTAAGAGGCTCCTTTGTCCCCCACTCATTACCTGTATTAATGGCACCTGTTTGAACTTGTTATCAGTATAAAAGACACCTGTCCACAACCTCAAACAGTCACACTCCAAACTCCACTATGGTGAAAACCAAATTGCTGTCGAAGGACACCAGAAACAAAATTGTAGACCTGCACCAGGCTGGGAAGACTGAATCTGCAATAGGCAAGCAGCTTGGTGTGAAGAAATCAACTGTGGGAGCAATAATTAGAAAATGGAAGACATACAAGACCACTGATAACCTCCTTCGATCTGGGGCTCCATGCAAGATCTCACCCGTGGGGTCAAAATGATCACAAGAACGGTGAGCAAACATCCCAGAACCACACGGGGGGACCTAGTGAATGACCTGCAGAGAGCTGGGACCAATGTAACAAAGGCTACCATCAGTAACACACTACGCCGCCAGGGACTCAGATCCTGCAGTGCCAGATTTTTCCCCTGCTTAAGTCAGTACATGTCCGGGCCCATCTGAAGTATGCTAGAGAGCATTTGGATGATCCAGAAGCAGATTGGGAGAATGTCATATGGTCAGATGAAACCAAAGTAGAACTGTTTGGTAGAAACACAACTCGTCGTGTTTGGAGGAGAGAGAATGCTGAGTTGCAACCAAAGAACACCATACCTACTGTGAAGCATGGGGTGGCAACATCATGCTTTGGGGCTGTTTCCCTGCAAAGGGAACAGGACGACTGATCCGTGTACATGAAAGAATGAATGGGGTCATGTATTGTGAGATTTTGAGGGCAAACCTCCTTCCATCAGCAAGGGCAGTGAAGATGAAACGTGGCTGGGTCTTTCAGCATGACAATTATCCCAAACACACCGCCCGGGCAACGAAGGAGTGGCTTCGTAAGAAGCATTTCAAGGTCCTGGAGGGGCCTAGTCAGTCTCCAGATCTCAACCCCATAGAAAACCTTTGGAGGGAGTTGAAAGTCTGTGTTGCCCAGCGACAGCCCCAAAACATCACTGCTCTAGAGGAGATCTGCATGCAGGAATGGGCCAACATACCAGCAACAGTGTGTGACAACCTTGTGAAGACAGAAAATGTTTGACCTCTGTCATTGCCAACAAAGGATATATAACAAAGTATTGAGATGAACTTTTGATATTGACCAAATACTTATTTTCCACCATAATTTGCAAATAAATTATTTCCAAATCAGACAATGTGATTGTCTGGATTTGTTTCCACATTTTGTCTCATAGTTGAGGTATACCTATGATGAAAATTACAGGCCTCTCTAATCTTCTTAAGTGGAGTGGGAGAACTTGCACAATTGGTGGCTGACTAAATACATTTTTGCCCCACTGTATGTTCTGAGACCAATACAAAATATAATATAATGTTCTTTAATTCATCAGTTGTAACGAAAATGCGCTATAACTTGCTTTTTAATATAGATATGAAATTAAAATACCACAGGCTCCACCAGTGACTTCAAAAGTCAATTTTTCTGTGAGCTAATGGTTTGAATTATTCTCCAATCAGCACTCTCCCTATATGGCAATTTTTTTGTAGCTAGAGCGCTGATTGGAGAACAATTCAAACCTTTAGCTCACAGAAAAAAATAAATTTATGCTTACCTGATAAATGTCTTTCTTTCCGGAGAGTCCACAACGTCATTCCAATTACTAGTGGGATACTCAACTCCTGGCCAGCAGGAAGAGGCAAAGAGCACCCCAGCAAAAATGTTAAGTGTAACTTCCCTTACCCATAATCCCCAGTCATTCAGCCGAAGGAAAATGGAAAAAGAAGAAACACAAGGGTAAAATGGTTCCATCAGGTTTACTAAAAAAAAACCTGCCAAATTATAATTAAGAAGATGGCGGGGTCGTGGACTCTCCATGTCCGGAAAGAAAGAAATTTATCAGGTAAGCATACATTTTGTTTTCTTTCCTAAGACATGGAGAGTCCACAATGTAATTCCAATTACTATTGGGAACCAATACCTAAGCTAGAGGACATGGAATGAACAGGGAGGGAGAAAAAGGCAGGATGACCTAAACAGAAGGCACCACTGCTTGAAGAAAAGGGTAAAAGAAAAACCAAGCACTGGAATAGATCAAAGGCTACACATAAAAACAGGCAATCCCAAGGCCTGTAAGTAAAAGTATTACAATCAAAAATGGGGGGTTATATGTGAGCACCAAGAGGTAATGTAAACACTACCAGGCAATTTGATCTTTAAAACGGCTATTTATAATTATATTAATGATTCTTTAATTTATTTGTATAATAATTGTGCAAGCTCAGAGCCCAAGGGTGTACTACTATAGGCAAATACAAAGATTATTATCGTAGTGTAAAAAATTTTAATTCATCAAAACACAATAAATTTAAAAAACATACATATATGATATATACTAAAAACTACAATATATCCTAATTGGTACCAATCTAAAAAACTGTCAAGATCTTAAAAATGACATAAAAAAACTTTAACAAAAACTTCTATCTATAATAAAAACTCCTGTTTCCATATACGGTGGACCTGTTCAATAGGGAAAATGTATAATTGACTTATCACAATATATTAGTTAAAACCTCTATGAAAAATCCTAGAACAGCAAAAGTGTGGCTTTCACAGTTTTTTAAATTGTATTAGTTAGAAAATGCAATATACCACATTCCTTTCCACAGGATTTTTCAAGGCACTAAGGACTATATTAGACTCCTTATCCAGAATTTTGAGTAATATAGTCTGATGTTAAACAATTGTCTTTTTGTTATTAAAAACAATCCGCTTTACAAGTAAAGTTAGTGAAGAGTTACCTTTTTAAACCGGTATTTCTAATATTTGTTAAATACCGAGTCTCCCTCTGTTCCGGGATATTCTTTTGCTAAGTGTCGTTCCTTAAAGGTGCTGTTTGGTTTTTGGAGAAGTATATTTATAATAGCCAAAGCAGAGGCAAAATTTGCAGCACCGTCCTGTGCTTAGTTGGACGCCGAAAAAACTTCTGTGTCTGTTTCCGTGACACGCCCACGTATGCGGGAGGTGAGGTTAGGGTTTGTGCTTCCCGGCCAGTTCAGGCAGAGTATCCAAGTGTCTCCGTGTATTGACAATGCGTTTCAGCTCTCCAGAGCCTTTGTCAAGCCATTCCGGATGATGCAATTTGGGTCCTTTATATGCTTGAGCATTGTGCATATTTTTGTGGATAAGAGAATTATTTTATGTGTGAACACTAATGCACCTACAAACTTGATATTAGCTTTTCTTATATAGAATTCATTGTGATTTCTTGTGATTGCTAAATATGCGAAAAACAAGTTAATGCAGGAGTTAAGAAAATAAAATTACTTTTAATGCTAGAGTTATAAAATAATAAAGTTAAAGAAATGACAATACTCGTACTAAGAACATAAATGAATAGCGTTTCTATGTAAGTTAATAAATATGACTATCTTAGCACTTCATATTTGTTTTGTTGAATTCATAAAATCATTTTATAGTATAGTATATTTTATCATTTTATAGTATAGACCCTATGGACCCATTTTAATATCTTAGAATAGCCATAAGGTTAGATATGGAATATATTTAAAGGGAAGTTAGTGTTAATTATACCAGAGTATTGTTAAAATTTCTGAGTAGTAATTTATTATATTAATTTTAAAAACCTATATTAAAAAGGTCTAATTTTGCACTATCGTTAAAGGGACCAGGATAGGGAATTATGGATAATTATATATATATATTACCTATTTCAGAGGCTATTATAATTAATAAAAAGGTGAAGGGTACTAAAATATTTGGATATTTTAGTACCCTTCACCTTTTTATTAATTATAATAGCTTAGGGGCTATTAGGGGGTCCAGATTTATCCTCTGTGATAAATCTGAATGGTCTCTGTTCCATTGACGGAGCATGCAAAGCTGCAGCAGTCATAGATGGAATCGAGCAAAGGGAATGATGTCCATGGAAGCCACCATCAGACCAATCACCTCCATGCAATAAGCCACTGTTGGATGAAAGGTAGACTGGAGAGTAAGGCAAGAAGCTAGATGTTTGGATTTTCTGACATCCGTCAGGAAATCTTCATGGACAAGGAGTCTATGATTGTTCCTAGGAAACATGCTCTTGCAGACAGAACTAAAGAGCTCTTTTCCTGATTCACTTTCCACCTGTGGGAACGTAGAAAAGACAAAAACATCCCCTTCCTCATGCACCCGATCTAACCTAAATATATGTCCTGATTTAACTCTGATTTAGTTAGCTATATGTATACTTCTTATTATGATTTTTTTTTTATCTTCTTCTTTTTTATAATAAGGTCATGGCACTTATAGTTTCTATAATAGCTCTTATATTAGAGTGGTTTATTTTGTTTCTGTTAAGTATCAATGATCTATGTACTGTAGATTCAACCCTGGTACATACGAATGTAATGATGTTAATGTACTGTATCTTGTTTTAGGGGAAAGAAATTATTACAGATATATTTTCTTTATTATGATATATATTAATGTCATATGTTTTCTTTTTGTACCCTGGACAGATTACAGGCTTGTATGTTGTGTTTATAATTGATAACCTTAATAAAAATCTATAATTAAAAAAACATCTCTGTATGAGATTTTGCTAGTTGAAAAGATGACGCCTGAACCAAGACGTCATCTAGATAAAGCGCCACTGCAATTCCCTGGGATCTGATCACTGCCAATAGTGCTCCCAGGACCTTTGCGAATATTCTGGGAGCCGATGCACGACCAAATGGAAGGGCAATAAAATGGAAATGCTTGTCCAGAAAGGCAAATCTTAGAAATTGGTGATGATCCCTGTAAGAGGGAACATGTAAGTATGCGTCCTTGAGGTCTATGGTCATCATGAACTGACCTTCCTGGAAACAATGGAAGAATGGAACGAATAGTTTCCATCTTGAAGGAACTTGTTGAGACACTTTAAATCTAGTATAGGTCGAAAAGATCCCTCCTTTTTGGGAACCACAAAAATATTTGAATAGAATCCTAGACCCTGTTCCTCTAGAGGAACTGGTATGATAACTCCCAGGGAGGATAGGTCCTTTACCCAATTTAAGAGGGCCTCCCTCTTTACATGGTTTGAGGATAGTCTTGTTAGGAGAAATCTGCCCCTTGGAGAGCGAGACTTGAATTCTATTTTGTAACCCTGGGATTCTATGTCCACAGCCCTAGGATCTGAGACATCACGTATCCAAGTCTGTCGAACAAAAGAAAGCTTGCCCCCCACCTGATCCAAAATTGGATCGGGGGCAGACCCTTCATGCTGACTTAGAGTCAGCGGAAGGCTTCTTATTTTGTTTTCCCTTATTCCAGGGCTAGCTGGATTTCCAAGAGGACCTGGATTGGTCTGGTTTAGAAGAGGAAGAGGAGGACTTTTGTCTCTTAAAGTTGCGAAAGGAACGAAAATTAGAAGATTGTCAAGCCCTATTCTTCTTGTCCTGAGGTAGGAAAGATCCCTTTTCCACCTGTAATTTCTGAAATGATTTCCTTCAGACCAGGCTCAAACAGAGTTTTACCCTTATAAGGTAAAATTAAAAGCTTGGCCTTTGAAGAAACATCAGCTGACCAAGATTTTAACCACAGAGCTCTGTGAGCTAGCACAGTGAAGCTAGACATCTTAGCTCCCAGTCTAATAATTTGCATGTTGGCATCACAGATAAAGGAATTGGCCCATTTAAGAGCTTTGATCCTATCCTGGATCTTCTCTACCGTAGTTTCCTCAGAAATGAGATCCGCCAAGGCGTCGCACTAATAAGATGCTGCACCGGCAACCGTGGCAATACTTGCTGCAGGTTGCCACTGTAATCCTTGATGGATGTACATCTTTTTTCAAATAAGCCTCTAGCTTCTTTCGTGTAGGTGTAAGTTAGCGTTGTGTTAACGCTTCCACGCGATGCCAGATTTCTAGAACATTAATAGGTTACTATGGTAACCCAACCTTACACTACACTCGATCGCATATGCAAGTGAGGCACCGTATATTTTACCCATCGCTCGCTGTTAGAATAAAATCAAACACCTAACGCATGCACGATATCTACCTCTCAACCGCAACCCCCCCACCACAATAACTAATCTATTACCCCTAATCCACCAACCCCCATACCGCAAAGTATCTATTAAATCTATTAACCCCTAATCCTATATGCCCCCACAACGCAAACTATCTATTAAATCTATTAACTCCTAAACCGCCATCCCCCACAACGCAAACTATCTATTAAATCTATTAACCCCTAATCCACCATTAACCCACATTGCAAATAATGAATCACTAAGCCCCCTAACCTAACACCCCCTAAATTAACCTCATTACATAAATTAAAATAATCCTAAATTACAATTAAAATAAAAAAACTAACATTACTTAAAAAATAAAAAAAACTAAGTTTAAATTAAGCTAAAATTACAAAAAATAAAAAAAGTCAACATTACATAAAATAATAAACAAAATTATCAAAAATTAAAAAATTAAACCTAATCCCTATGAAAATAAAAAGTCCCCCAAAATAAAAACACCCCCTAATCTGGGGGATGCTTCCGGGCAGTGACCAAGATGAATCCGCTGCTTATCAGTGCATATACTTTACATCCACGCTTAATTTATGTCAGATCTGAAATGTTATATAATTCTGAGCAAATTGATCTATTAAGAAGCCTCATACTCTTGTACTAAGGTACCAGAACGGTAAGCCTGCAGTGGCGACGCATGTGTGTCTGAGGCCTTCACCTAACCCCCCCCCCCCCCGGTCTTTCCGGGTATAACAGCTGACCTGAGCTGTAATCTGAGGGAAGCCATAACCAAAATAACTGGAGCAGCTGCAGTCTTACATATACAGCTTTGGCACCTGCGCAAAACCAGTCAGGAAGCGGTGGATATTAACTAGACTGAGACCCGCCATGGAACCATTAACGGCTACTATTGATTTATGGGGAAGGGAGATGCAGTCTCTCATTCAGAGACACTTTGAGGAATTGGAACAAGAGCTCCAGAGGATCCTACAACTGCCGATCTCCCCAGGGTCCCCCGCAGGGAACTGAGATGCTAAACATGACTGACACCGACAATGGATCGGTAGTTGGCGCGGCCCCTGGGGCCTATTCAGAACAAAGCCCGACATTGACAGCAACACAAGAGGTACATACCCTGACCTCGGAATAAATCTGTGACCGCACCGTTCCTACCGGAGCCACTCACTGGTCAGCAGCTGGCTGCACACGGGGAGCGCAGCTTGCGAGCAGGTAGGTAATTTGAAACCCCAGGTTTTTTGTTTTTTTTATATATATACTTAAGTTATTGGGATTATGAAGGTACTGATCCAAGGCAATGTTTTTCTTATACTGACTAAACCCCTACAGAGGCAAAAGTCCACTATAGTTTAATATAATTATGGCTGCTATAGATAGGCTTAGCCCACACCGCTATATCATAGTTCTTACATACCCACCTTGCCATTTAGTTAGCACCGACCCATATATACTCTCCAAATAATGGTAGCTGCCTACACAGGCACTAAAGCGGATGGCTTTCTCACAGGTCTTTAACGGAGACTTAGAACCCCTATGATTAGTTGGTGCTCACTACCACCCACACATATGTATCTGCTCTGCTTGGACTACAGATCATAGAACTTCCCTCTAAGGGCACAAGAGTGGCCCTTGCTTTCTTTTATATGTTTACCATTCCCCAGGCTTTAGTCAAACTCTATCTAGAGGGCACATGTGAGGCCCAAAGGCTGCAATTGGGGATTAAAAAACTCATGTTTACTTGTTCAGAAACTGTGTATATAAGTTTACAACATATTTTCTTATACCTATATAAAAAAAAGAAAAATGAGGTTAAATATTGGAGATCCACGAGTGGTCTCCCTTTAGTCATGATTACCCTCTGCTAGACAACTTCATATTACTAGGGGGTACAAAAGTGACCTCAAAGATCATCTGGAGGGTATATAGTTTATTTGGCAGACGATATCCATCTTGTTGTTGTTTGAACTTATCATTTGCATATATTTTAATACTTTTATCTGATTCGTATTGATTGTATTATATGCAACTTATTTGTGATGTATGTAATCATTACATGCTTTTTGTAAGCCTTATTTTCAACCTCAATAAAAACCCTAATCTAATACTAAACTACCAATAGCCCTTAAAAGGGCCTTTTCTAGGGCATAGTCCTAAGTTAAACAGCTCTTTTACCTTAAAAAATACTAAGTTCCCCCAACCACCAAACCCCCCAAAATAAAAAACCTAACTCTAAAAAATCCTAAAATACCCATTGCCCCTAAAGGGGCATTTGTATGGGCATTACATTTAAAAGGGCATTCAGCTCTTTTTCAGCACCCAAATCCCTAATCTAAAAAAATCCCCCTCAGATAGGTACTCACGGTTCCTGAAGTCCGGCAGTGAAGTCTTCTTCGAAGCGACGACCTCTTCTATCTTCATCCAGGACCGCAGAACTGAAGACCGGCGACCGTGGATCCATGGAGCGTGGAGGATCCTCTTCATACAATCACAGCCGTACACTGAATACTGAATTTAAGGTACGCAATTAAATATGGCGTCCCTTGCATTTCTATTGGCTGATTTGATTCTTCAAATTCAAATCAGCCAATAGGATGAGCACTACATTTCCACCTGTAATTTCTTAAATGATTTCCTTTAGACCAGGCCCAAACAGAGTTGTACCCTTATAAGGTAAAGCTAAAAGCTTGGCCTTTGAAGAAACATCAGCTGACCAAGATTTTAACCACAGAGCTCTGTGGGCTAGCACAGTGAATCTAGACATCTTAGCTCCCAGTCTAATCATTTGCATGTTGGCATCACAGATAAAGGTATTGGCCAATTTATGAGCTTTGATCGTACCCTGGATATTCTCTACCTTAGTTTCCTCAGAAATGAGATCTGCCAAGGCGTCGCACCAATAAGATGCTGCACCCGCAACCATGGCAATACTTGCTGCAGGTTGACACTTTTATCTTTGATGAATGTACATCTTTTTCAAGTAAGCCTCTAGCTTCTTATCCATTGGATCCTTAAAAGAGCAATTATCCTCAATAAGAATGGTAGTTCTCTTAGCAAGAGTAGAAATAGCTCCTTCTAACTTAGGTACAGTGCGCCATGAGTCATTAATAGAGTCAGCAACAGGAAACATCTTTTTAAAAACAGGGGAAGGGGAAAAAGGAACCCCTGGTTTATCCCATTCCTGAGCTATAATTTCAGACATCTTCCTTGGAGCAGGAGAAACTTCCTCAGAAGATGGAGAATCATAAACTCTATACAGTTTAGAAGACTTAGGGCTCTCTTCCATTGAGCCGTTAAAAATGGAGCCGTAAGCTACTGAAGCGACGACAGCTAAAAGCAATTTACGGCTTCATTTGAGTACCAATTTTCCATTGAAAAGGTTTCCCCTTTGGGAATGGTCACTTTTTTCGTTTAGGTGTGTTAGTATTGTGTTAACGCTTCCACCCGATGCCAGATTTCTAGAACATTAATAGGTTACTACAGGGAGTGCAGAATTATTAGGCAAGTTGTATTTTTGAGGATTCATTTTATTATTGAACAACAACCATGTTCTCAATGAACCCAAAAAACTCATTAATATCAAAGCTGAATAGTTTTGGAAGTAGTTTTTAGTTTGTTTTTAGTTATAGCTATTTTAGGGGGATATCTGTGTGTGCAGGTGACTATTACTGTGCATAATTATTAGGCAACTTAAAAAAAACAAATATATACCCATTTCAATTATTTATTTTTACCAGTGAAACCAATGTAACATCTCAACATTCACAAATATACATTTCTGACATTCAAAAACAAAACAAAAACAAATCAGTGACCAATATAGCCACCTTTCTTTGCAAGGACACTCAAAAGCCTGCCATCCATGGATTCTGTCAGTGTTTTGATCTGTTCACCATCAACATTGCGTGCAGCAGCAACCACAGCCTCCCAGACACTGTTCAGAGAGGTGTACTGTTTTCCCTCCTTGTAAATCTCACATTTGATGATGGACCACAGGTTCTCAATGGGGTTTAGATCAGGTGAACAAGGAGGCCATGTCATTAGATTTTCATCTTTTATACCCTTTCTTGCCAGCCACGCTGTGAAGTACTTGGACGCGTGTGATGGAGCATTGTCCTGCATGAAAATCATGTTTTTCTTGAAGGATGCAGACTTCTTCCTGTACCACTGCTTGAAGAAGGTGTCTTCCAGAAACTGGCAGTAGGACTGGGAGTTGAGCTTGACTCCATCCTCAACCTGAAAAGGCCCCACAAGCTCATCTTTGATGATACCAGCCCAAACCAGTACTCCACCTCCACCTTGCTGGCGTCTGAGTCGGACTGGAGCTCTCTGCCCTTTACCAATCCAGCCACGGGCCCATCCATCTGGCCCATCAAGACTCACTCTCATTTCATCAGTCCATAAAACCTTAGAAAAATCAGTCTTGAGATATTTCTTGGCCCAGTCTTGACGTTTCAGCTTGTGTGTCTTGTTCAGTGGTGGTCGTCTTTCAGCCTTTCTTACCTTGGCCATGTCTCTGAGTATTGCACACCTTGTGCTTTTGGGCACTCCAGTGATGTTGCAGCTCTGAAATATGGCCAAACTGGTGGCAAGTGGCATCTTGGCAGCTGTTCATGGGCAGTTATTTTGCGCCTTGGTTTTTCCACACGCTTCTTGCGACCCTGTTGACTATTTTGAATGAAACGCTTGATTGTTCGATGATCACGCTTCAGAAGCTTTGCAATTTTAAGAGTGCTGCATCCCTCTGCAAGATATCTCACTATTTTTTACTTTTCTGAGCCTGTCAAGTCCTTCTTTTGACCCATTTTGCCAAAGGAAAGGAAGTTGCCTAATAATTATGCACACCTGATATAGGGTGTTGATGTCATTAGACCACACCCCTTCTCATTACAGAGATGCACATCACCTAATATGCTTAATTGGTAGTAGGCTTTCGAGCCTATACAGCTTGGAGTAAGACAACATGCATAAAGAGGATGATGTGGTCAAAATACTAATTTGCCTAATAATTCTGCACTCCCTGTATGGTAACACGACCTTACACTACACTCGATCGCATATACAAGTGAGGCGCCGTATATTTTACCCGTCGCTCGCTGTTAGAATAAAATCAAACAAGTAAACGCATGCGCGATATCTACCTCTCAACTGCAACCTTCCCACTGCAATAACTAATGTATTACCCCTAATCCACCAACCCCCATACCGCAAAGTATCTATTAAATCTATTAATACCTAATCCACAATGCCCCCACAACGCAAACTATCTATTAAATCTATTAACTCCTAAACCGCCATCCCCCCACAATGCAAATTATCTATTAAATCTATTAACCCCTAATCCGCAATGTCCCCAGAACGCAAACTATCTATTAAATCTATTAACCCCTAATCCGCCATTAACCCACATTGCAATTAACCTAATAAATCTATTAACCCCTAAACCCCCAAGGCAAATAGCGAATCACTAAGCCCCCTAACCTAACACCCCCTAAATTAACCTCATTACATAAAATAATCCTAAATTACAATTAAAATAAAAAAACTAAGTTTAAATTAAGCTAAAATTACATAAAATAAAAAAGTCTAACATTACATAAAATAATAAACAAAATTATCAAAAATTTAAAAATTAAACCTAATCCCTATGAAAATTAAAAAGCCCCCCCCCAAAAAACACACCCTAATCTAATACTAAACTACCAATAGCCCTTAAAAGGGCCTTTTGTAGGGCATTGCCCTAAGTTAAACAGCTTTTTTACCTTACAAAATACTAAGTTCCCCCTAACAGTAAAACCCCCCAACCACCAAACCCCCCAAAATAAAAAACCTAACTCTAAAAAATTCTAAACTACCCATTGCCCCTAAATGGGCATTTGTATGAGCATTACCCTTAAAAGGGCATTCAGCTCTTTTTCAGCACCCAAATCCCTAATCTAAAAAATTAGAAGAGGTTGCCGCTTGGAAGAAGACTTTTTTTAGATTAGGGATTTGAGCCCTGAAAAAGAGCTGAATGCCTTTTTAAGGGAAGTAAAAGAGCTGAATGCCCTTTTAAGGGCAATGCCCATACAATGCCCAGGGGCAATGGGTAGTTTAGGATTTTTTAGTGTTATGTTTTTTTTATTTTGAGGGGTTTGGTGGGTGGAGGGTTTTACTGTTAGAGGGGGGACTTTTTTAAGGAAAAGAGCTATTTAACTTAGGGCAATGCCATACAAAAGGCCCTTTTAAGGGCTATTGGTAGTTTAGTATTAGATTACGGCGTGTTTTTATTTTGGGGGGGGCTTTTATATTTTCATAGGGATTAGGTTTAATTTTTTTATTTTTGATAATTTTGTTTGTTATTTTATGTAATGTTAGACTTTTTTATTTTCTGTAATTTTAGCTTAATTTAAACTTAGTTTTTTTTTATTTTTTAAGTAATGTTAGTTTTTTAATTTTAATTGTAATTTAGGATTATTTAAATGTATGTAATGGGGTTAATTTAGGGGGTGTTAGGTTAGGTGGCTTAGTGATTAGTTATTTGCGTTGTGGGGTTTGGCGGTTTAGGGGTTAATAGATTCTTTAGGTTAATTGCGATGTGGGTTAATGGTGGATTAGGAGTTAATAGTTTAAATAGATAGTTTGCGTTGTGGGGGCATGGCGGATTATGGGTTAATCGATTTAATAGATAGTTTGCCTTGTGGGGGCATTGCGGATTGGGGGTTACTAGATTTAATAGATCATTTGCGTTGTGGGGCATACCGGTTTAGAGGTTAATACATTTATTATAAGTTGCAATGTGGGGGGATGGCAGATTATGGGTTAATAGTTTAAATAGGTACTTTGTGATGTGGGAGCATGGCGGTTTAGTGGTTAATACATTTATTATAAGTTGCGATGTGGGGGGATAACGGATAGAGGGGTTTTGACGTGTCGTGTTAGATTTCAATGGAAAAAAGGTCTCAAGGAGCACTTTTTTCCTGTATTACGCCTAGTTGAGCTGGGTGTAATTTTTGTTAGTGTATCGGCAGCCTCCAACAGTGTAGTAACGGTTTGCGTGGGCATTAGAAACCAGGTATAATTTAAAGATTAGCAGCTTCCTATACTTTGTATGGGACACGATAAAGTTTTCAGCAGCCAGTGTCTGTTTGCCGAAATTGAGGTGTATTGGGCCGTTGGAAGCAGTTGATAAACGATATTGCTTCCGACAGCTCATTTATCGGTTTGCGAGTGCACGCAAGCAGAATTACGGCTCAATGGAAACAAGCCCTTAGAAGGGTTGAAAGAAACTGAAGGTTCAGCATTGTGTAAAGTAGCTAGAACCTCATTTAGCAGCCAGTAACTGGAGGTGTTCAATATTAAATCTAAAATTCCCTTCTTCAGATTCTGATGATTTTTCTGCTTAAAGAGAGAATGGCTATAAAGACACTGCAACAAGATGATAATATAGTCATCAAAAATGCAGATAAGGGCGGCACAGTAGTGGTAATGGATAAATCTATGTATATAGATGAGGCAATGAGACAATTGAACAACAGGGCCAATTATTCTGTTCTACGAAAGGATCCCACTAAACAATTTGCAGAGGAACTTGGTCACCTATTGGACGATGGTGTAGAGCTGGGGTGTATTGATAATGAGACAGCATTATGTCTGTATGTAGAACACCCTAAAATACCCCAGTTCCACCACCTTCCAAAGGTGCACAAATCTTTGGACAACGTCCAGGGACGCCCAATAGTAAGTGGAATTGGGTCAATCTTTGAAAATCTCTCAAAGTGGCTAGATTCTATCTTAAATCCACTAGTGAAGACTCTACCCTCTTACATCAGGGATACCAAATCTGTACTGAATATAATGAAAAACACAAAATGGAGTAAGAACTATTGTTGGGTCACTGTGGATGCAGTGGCGTTATACTCCTCGATACCCCATGATGATGGTATAAGAGCAATAGAATTTTTCTTGAAATACTACACAGAATTCTCATTGGATTTTCAGAAATATATCATCAGAGTTACACGGTTTTTACTTTCCCATAACTTTTTCCAATTCCAGGATATTTTCTATCTCCAAAGATGTGGAACTGCTATGGGGGCAAAATTTGCCCCCTCATATGCCAACCTATTTTTAGGTTGGTGGGAGCAGTTCCACATCTTTGGAGATGGAAATGAATACAAAAAAGACATCCTCTTGTATGCAAGATACATTGATGACCTCCTCTTTATATGGAAAGGGGAGGCAGGGGATGTGGTAAAATGTGTCAATAGATTGAATGAGAATCAAATAGGTTTAAAATTCACTTTTGAAACTGGTCTTGATGAAATTAACTATCTAGATGTGACTCTTAAAGGCATTCATGATAAACAGGTTGTTACTAAGATCTATAGAAAAGCAATAACGGGCAACTCATTGCTTCATGGAAAGAGTTGTCACCCGAAGCATACAGCTCATGCGGTAGCTAAAGGTGAATTCATTCGCCTGAAGAGAAATTGTACTCTTGAAAGTGATTTCTCACAGGAAGCAATTGCTTTGGAAAACAGACTCAAAGAGAGGGGGTATTCCAATATGGTAATCAGGAAAGCGAGAAAAGAAGTAGACAAAATAAATAGGTCATCCCTACTAACTGAAAAAGACACAGGCAAAGAAATGTTTAAGGGGGTCAACTTTACCACCAGTTACAGCAACCAATATCCTGAGATTGCAAATATAATTAAGAAACACTTTCATATTTTGGAAGCTGATGAAAAACTGGTGGAAGTTGTCAAAACAGGTATTAGATGCAGCTCCAAAAAATGTCCAACATTGGGATCACTGCTGTCCCCAACAATGCTAAAAACTGAGACTGCCAGATCTTCTTCATGGTTAACTAATAATGGTATGTACCCCTGTGGGCATAATAAATGTAAACCATGTGAGCATTTGACTAGAACAAAAACTTTCTCCTCCAATGTGACAGGAGAAACTTTTAAGATAAAGTCATGTATGAACTGTATGTCTACAGAGGTTGTATATCTACTATATTGCATAGAATGTGGAATGCAATATATAGGTCTCACCTCTAGAGACATAAAATCCCGAATAAGGGAACATCTATCAACCATCACAAGAGGAAAGTCTAGCACTCCATTGGTATGTCACTTTAAAAACAGACACAAGGGATCTATACACACCTTGCGATGGTGTGCGATGGAAAAAGTAAAACTTCCCAAAAGAGGAGGTAATATTGAGAAATTGTTGGCCAAAAGAGAAGCATTTTGGATGTTCAGACTCAGAACACGATATCCTGAGGGTCTGAACTCCAAATACGACTTGATAAATTACTGGGAATAAACTTGGTAACTGTGTCAATTTTTATTTTTATAGTCTGAACAAGAAAGAAGACAGTATTCCATTCCTTTGAGGTCCTTGTTATTTATATTCATATAATAATTTCTCTCTAGTCAAAAACAGTGATAACATAGAATCACCCCTTTCCCATTATACTCAGACATTTTTTGAGAATTATAACATCCTTTCTATTCTATATCTTTCTTACAACAATTTCCCACAAATATTAAAACAAAGAAATCTAATAGTTAACTATGTTACATTGTACCTATCCTTACTAACTGAGTATTTTGTATATTGTATCAAGCAACCGACTACTATATATAATGGTTGCTATACTCCAACAAGGATTGAGAGTAACTAGGGAATATGTTATAAGAGAGTAATACTAACTTACCCACTATAATAGCAACATGGCTTAACGCAGGGTAATAGGACACACAGTTTATTTTGAACACATCATTCACTTATATCCACAGTGTATCTTTCATATTGAGTTTTGTTTTGTTATTTGTCAGCACATATGCCCTGTTAATAGGGTTTATTGTGTACATATGCTTTCGCAATCAATGACTGTGCTGAACACTAACAACAAAATCCCAACCTGGCATTGGCTAATTAGTTAGAGGTGGAGTTTGGACAACCAATAACATTTTAGGCAGTACTTTTTAAACCGAAGTGTATTACAAAATGACAGGCTATGACTACGGCTATATACTGAAACGCGTAAGCCAATTTTTCTACACTTGATCTAACTAATTACAGGGTACTGCTGTCCTGTAACATTTTTTAACCTTTTGGAATAAAGAATTTTGTTTTACTTAACGGCGTTGGTGCTCTCTTGTTCTTTGAAAATTATAATTTAAAGATTAGCAGCTTCCTATACTTTGTATGGGACACGATAAAGTTTTCGGCAGCCAGTGTCTGTTTGCCGAAATTGAGGTGTATTGGGCTGTTGGAAGCAGTTGATAAACGATATTGCTTCCGACAGCTCATTTATCGGTTTGCGAGTGCACGCAAGCAGAATTACGGCTCAATGGAAACAAGCCCTTAGAAGGGTTGAAAGAAACTGAAGGTTCAGCATTGTGTAAAGTAGCTAGAACCTCATTTAGCAGCCAGTAACTGGAGGTGTTCAATATTAAATCTAAAATTCCCTTCTTCAGATTCTGATGATTTTTCTGCTAAAGTGTCAGAGTCTGAGATATCTCCTTCAGAAGCTACTGAAGAATTTTCCTCATCAGACAATTGAGAAAGACTGGCTAATGCTGACTTAGAGGGGTCAGAAACCTTAGTAGCAGGCAACTCTTACACTTACCCGAAGAAGGGAAAGCAGATAAAGCCGCTGACACTGCTGAAGTAATCTGAGCGGCAAAATCCCCAGGTAAATAATTACACCCAGGTGGTTGAGAGGACACAAAAGGCACAGTATGAGACACATCTAAGGCTTGGGACGTTTGAGGAGGAAGCTGCGGCATGTCACGCACAGAAAAATCCTTAGAGACACTTGGCTCAGAAGGGAGAATCTTTTCTTAAAATTTAACATTTTTGCTAAACATGAGGAATAAAACTGCATTGGTAGAGCAATTTGATTCTCTAAACATAGCAAACATTTATCCAGAGAGATAGGCTGATCCTGTTCTGAGTCCATGGGATCAATTTATGAAGCAGTGGATGCTGCTTCCAACCCACTCCGCTTCAGTTCCGCCTAAAGCGGAAGTTTAGAAGCAGCGGTTCTAAAACCGCTGCTCCTTAACTCGTCCGCCACCTCTGAGGTGGCTAGCAGCAATCAACCTGATTGAATACGATCGGGCTGATTGACACCCCCTGCTAGCCGGCGATTGGCTGCAAATCTGCAGGGGGCGGTATTGCACCAGCAGTTCACTATCGTATCATGTCCGTCCGCACAATAGTAAATTTACCCCTATAACTCAAAAGGACAGGTCCCACTAGCAATAACAATAACTATGGACCTAATAAAATTCAAAATTGTTTTTAATTTCTTTTATTGTCAAAATAGTAAATAAAAATGAGGAAAATATGTATGAAAATTAACTTCAGACAAATTATCTGAAGCTCCTACCGGACCAGTGCTAAAATCCCACTAGTAAAATTTACGTTTAAATACGAGGGCCAAACAACTAAAAACAGCTGCAGCACAAGGTCTTAAAAGGCTCAGCACTCAAGGGGTTAATTAAACACAAAGGGCATTTTTTCACTTCTTGCATCTAAAGGAAGACTTTAGATGCAAGACTTTTTAGAAAAAACTAAATTTATGCTTACCTGATAAATATCTTTCTTTCCGGACATGGTGAGTCCACAACGTCATTCCAATTACTAGTGGGATATTCACTCCTGGCCAGCAGGAGGAGGCAAAGAGCACCATAACAAAGATGTTAAATGTCACTTCCCTTACCCATAACCCCCAGTCATTCAGCCAAAGGGAAATGGAAAAAGAAGTGTCTAAAAAATGAGTGTCTAATCTAAAGGGTGGGGTCAGGACTCTCCATGTCCAGAAAGAAAGAAATTTATCAGGTAAGCATAAATTTTGTTTTCTTTCCTAAGACATGAAGAGTCCACGACGTCATTCCAATTACTAGTGGTAACCAATACCCAAGCTAGAGGACACTGAATGAACAGGGAGGGAGAATAAGACAGGCGGACATAAACAGAAGGCACCACCGCTTGAAGAACCTTTCTCCCAAAGGAAGCCTTAGCCGAGGCAAAAGTATCAAATATTTAGAATTTGGAAAAAGTATGCAGAGAGGACCAAGTTGCAGCCTTGCAAATCTGTTTCACAGAAGCTTCATTTTTAAAAGCCCAAGAAGAGGAGACAGCCGTAGTGGAATGAGCTGTAAGTCTCTCAGGAGGCTGCTGTCCAGCAGTCTCATAAGCAAAACGAATCATACTTCTCAACCAGAGGGAAAGAGAAGTAGAAGTGGCCTTCTGACCCTTACGCTTTACAAAGAAACAAACAAACAGGGCAGAAGACATGGCTTTTCTATTTTTATAGGGCTCTTAGATTAGGTGTAATTCTTTTTTATTTTTGATAATTTCGTTTGCTATTTTTCGTAATTTAGTGTTTGTTATTTTTTTGTAATTTAGTATTTTTTGTAATTAGATACTTTGTTACTTTGTAATTTTTATAGTAGTGTTAGGATTTTTTTAATGTGTAATTTAGTTTTCTTTAATTGGTAGTTAGTTTAATTTTAGTTTAATAGTTATATTAGTTTAATTGTTAGTTTAAACTTAGTTTTTTTAATTTTACAAGTAAGTTTTAATTTAAAGGGACAGTCTACCATCAAATTGTTATTGTTTTAAAAGATAGATAATCCCTTTATTACCCATTCCCCAGTTTTGCATAACCAACACAATTATATTAATAAACTTTTTACCTCTGTGATTACCTTGTATCTAGTAACCTTCTTCCAGCCCCCTGATCACATGACTGTGACTGTTTATTATCTATTGTCTTGCATTTAGCATTGTTTTGTGCTAGATCTTAAATAACCCCCTGTGCCTGAACACAGTGTTATCTATATGGCCCACGTGTACTTTCTATCTCTTTGTGTTGAAAAGCGATTTTAAAAGCCTGTGATAAGAGGCAGCCCTCAAAGGCTTAGAAATTAGCATATGAGCCTACCTATGTTTAGTTTAAACTAAGAATACCAAGAGAAAAAAGCAAATTTGATGATAAAAGTAAATTGGAAAGTTGATTAAAATTAAAAGTCCTATCTGAATAATGAAAGTTTAATTAATACTAGACTGTCCCTTTAAGATAGGGAAATTGTTATTTTAAAATAAAGTTAGGGGGCTGTTAGTTTGAATTAGTTTATTGCGATGTGGGGGGCTTTCGGTTTAGTGGTTAATAGTTTAATTTAGTATATTTTGTTGTGGGGGGCTTGCGGTTTAGGGGTTAATAGGTTTATTATAGTGGTGTCGGTGTCGGGGAGCGGCAGATTAGGGGTTAATAACTTTAATATAGTGTTTGCGATGCGGGAGGGCCTTGGTTTAGGGGTTAATAGGTAGTTTATGGGTGTTAGTGTACTTAATAACACTCTAGTTATGAGTTTTGTGTAACAGTTTTGTTGCGTAAGACTTATAACTACTGCTCTCAGATGGCGGTACATATCTTGTCGTTATAGGGTGTAACGCAAGCTTTTTAACCTCACCACAAAACTTGTAATGGCAGCGTTATGGAAGTCCCATGAAAAAAAACGTAATTTTTACGAATGCGTTACAGGCTAAAAGACTTGCGGTACAGCTATACCGACAAGACTTGTAATGGCTGTGTTGCTGTTTTAACGCTGAAACAACTTTAAATCTACCTGTTTGGGATTTATTCTAATTTCATAATCAATGACAATAAATCAGAAATGTTAAATGTCTCTATGCCCCAAGAAGAATACTTTAAGTTACAAGAGATCTGTCCATACAAACAGCAACTATACTCTATTAGATATCTGGGAGTGGAACTCACTCCTGTCTTTAAATCTCACTTTGAATTAAACTATAAGAGACTATTCTCTGAAACCAAATCTACATTACAAAAATGGAGAAAAAAGAAGATATCATGGTAGGGCCATATACAAACGATAAAGATGACAATACTGCTGCTTATTTTTTATATTATGCAAGCGCTATCGCTATCTTTGTCGTCTGCCTTTGTTAAAAAGTTTCAGCAGTGTATATATAAATATATCTGGGGCACAATGAAACTACGGATCCCAAAAGAAACCATGTACTGATCTTTAGATGAAGGAGGCTTGGGGGTCTCAAAACTTTCCCTTTATTAACAAGCGATAGCCCTACAGTGGATTTTAAATTGGCATAATGAAACTAGTGTCAAGGCTTGGGTCACCATTGATTACTACCTTTTGCAGATCCTCTGTGTAGGAGCATTCTGTTGGGTAGATAAAGTTTTCAGACCAGGGGGCGGAGCTAGCCACAGGAGAGAGAGCTGGCACTTGTGAGGAACTCCTGAGATACTTAGCTTATATCACTTATATTATGCCTTGAATTGCCATATCTGGGTGCTGGTCGCCTTGAGAACAGTGTAACTCTAGCTGACCATGTGTGGGGGTGATCAAAGCACCACAACAAGACTGATCTGCTCCCTTTATGGGTGTTTTGGACTCCCCCTGGACCTCGGAGCACTGAGCTGCATTCAGATTGTGTTCTGGAGCCGTTAGACCTGTGGATCAACTGAGTGGAGCGAATGGCCGCCATCTTACCTGCAGCTGCTCCAGACCTGGGACTACCCAGCACGTTGGTGAGATTACTGCCTGTCTTATTTCCATCTAGCAGCTCCTGTTGCACCTGACCCAAGCTTGTGGTAGGGATTGTTAAGCCCCTGCAGAACTTTAATACTTGTGTGGCATACATCCTTTAGTATACCCTCTTGTCAGTAAAGGTGAACCCACGAGTGTCTCTGCAGGCCCAAGATACTGCACTCTGGATTACCTTTAGCAGGCAAATCTCCATTTTACTATTTATCCTAAATCCAGGGACATACAGTCTACAATACTCTATTACAGTCTGGAGCTACAAGGATACAGCCCTCCTTACCTCTGAGGCTATACTATTTCGACTTTATCTCCGAAGTCTTGTTTGCCTGAAAACTTCAGATACAGCCATTGACTCTTGCAACACTTTGCTGTAATATTACAGGGACTTGATTCAGACTGTGCCTTCTACATCACTCACTCCTAAAAAACTGTGCTAACCAATAAATTCAATATTAAGCTTTCACTTTAATAAAATGACAAATATAAAACCTTTAAGGCTACTCAGGGTGTATTCATTCAACAATTAGTGTGACTTCAGTCGTTTACAATCCAGTATCTTGTTACACACAAAATCTTGTTATACACAATCTCTTGTTACACACAATAAGCACCTTTTATCACACATTAAACCATATGTAGCTTTGAGAAACAACACAATAATTATATATTACTATATAATGTTCGTAGCTGTGAGTATATTGATTTTTTTTTCTCACCTTAATGTCTCAGGGAGTATGGTAGAAATAGGTATTCTCAGAAATCCTTCGTTCCTGCTTGTTGGAATCTCCCCTGCTTCCTAGCGAGTGTGGTGCTGCTTCACAGTTCACTGAACACTAAGGAGTGTTTCAGACTACAGTGTTACTACAAAACAAAAGAAGAGAGAGCGCAGCCACGACTCACGGTAAATGTTTTAATATTTCCACTTTGCGCATGCATACATATTGCACTTACAAGAATTAAAATTTAGACAAGCGCCTCTTGAACAACACACAGTTCCCGGCTTTCAACTCGGCAACAGCCATTTCCAGCTCCTTACTCCTGTCCCTCTTCGGCGTGTGAGCTCCGTTACTGGTCGTCTTTGTACTGAACGTCTTTGTGCTTCCTCTTGCAGCGGTGCTGTTGGTGACTGCGGTCCTACGCCGTCTACACGTTTCGTCCGGCTTCTGCTGACTTTTTCAAGACTTTTGGACAATGCATAGTTCTTTTGCGGGGATCCAATGTTTAAATGCAGGTAACTCCTCCTCTTTGTTCTGACGTAAACCAATCGTGTCTTTGGCATTTACACGCCCACTTTCACAGTTCATCGGGCAATTCAAGAGGAAAGAGTAACATGGTTACATAAATTGACTTTCTACATCTGAAATTTTTTGTTACATTATAGCTTGCAATCATTCTGTTTGACAATACATATTGTAAATAAGTATAAAAACACATTCCATAAAAAGTACAATTCATTACAACAAATACTGACGATTTTTAAAAAAAGACTAACATATAGTATTTAATTTAATAAATTAACTGATGAATAAATCGATTAATAATTTGGAAATTAAATTATTAATCGATTTATTCATCAGTTAATTTATTAAATTAAATACTATATGTTAGCCTTTTTTTAAAAATCGTCAGTATTTGTTGTAATGAATTGTAATTTTTATGGAATGTGTTTTTATACTTATATATAATGTAACAAAAAATTTCAGATGTAGAAAGTCAATTTATGTAACCATGTTACTCTTTCCTCTTGAATTGCCCGATGAACTGTGAAAGCGGGCGTGTAAATGCCAAAGACTTCCACTTCCTTGCCCCCCCCCCCCTCCTGTATGGTGTATCAACTTTTCCTGAGGAGGGATAGGACATAAAATTCCTAACAGTCCTCACATAGTCCACATGCTCCTTGACACAAATTATATGGAGGCCTCTGGCTCCTGTTAGGATGTGTTCATACTGATGTGACCTTAAGTGCTAATCTGTTAGGCTGTCACAAGTATCAGTAACCTAGTGAATTATGCACTTTTATTAAAAATTGCTTGTTCTGCTCACCACTGATATAATCCTGCCTCTAACCATTATAAAATATGCCACATTCCTCACATAAGCATACAATGATAAAGTACTGTAACAGTACTGGACCATTTTTCACAAACTAACCGGGACTCTACCACTGATCCTGCTGGGACTCACAGTGACAGCCTTGTCAAGAATGAATGATTGCATCCCGGATCATGAGACGGACAAATACATCATACCTCCCACCAAAATTATAGGATCCTTAACATCCCTCAAAAAAGATATTCTTAAAGCCTTGGAAAAAGAGAATCTATCTGCTCTATCCTTCCTGACAAAAGCTACCTCTGGACTTTATTATAATAAGCATGTGATATATATCCCTAGCAACCTCAGAGACTTAATCATGTCTCATTTCCATGACTTGCCTATTTCTGGTCATCTCGGTGTACAACAGACCATGGAGTTAATCAGAAGGACCTTTTGGTGGCCTCATTTGAATCAAAATATTTATGAATACATAACTTCCTGTGAAGTTTGTGCCAGGAACAAAAGCGACCGCAAAAAACCCTTTGGTTATCTAAACCCTTTACCAATACCGGATACTCCATGGAGCACTGTATCTATGGACTTTATAGTAGATCTACCATCTTCACATCAATACAACACAATTTTAGTCGTTGTTGATCATTTAACAAAATTAGCTCACTTAATTCCGCTAAAACATCTTCCTACTGCTAAAGAAACTGCCACTAGACTTGTGCAGCTTTGAAAAACTTCGGTTCGGTTCGGATCGATTCGAATTCGGAAGAAATCGAATAAATTTGTTTCGGATTCTTTCGGATTCGTGAACAATTCGGTTCGATTCGGTTCGAATCGATTCGGAATTTCGGAATTTCGGTCAGTGTTAAGTGGGATGTGCTGTGTATTACACTAGTATACTGTACAATACTAGTGTAATACACGGCCATCCGAATCCATCCGAATCTACCGAATAAATTCGAATCAATTCAGATTTATTCGGTAGATTCGGCACTACCCCAATTCGGAAATTCGAATCAATCCGAATCTCTCGAATTCGACAAATTCGTCCGAATTTCGATTCGGACCGAATCGAATCGCACATGTCTAACTGCCACAGCTTTTCTAACACACATTGTTAAACTCCATGGTTTACCTACAACCGTAATAACAGATCGGGGGACTCAATTCACCTCATTTTTCTGGAAGGCATTGTGTAATATCTTGAAAATTGACTCCCGACTCTCCACTGCCTTCCATCCTCAGACGAACGTACTTACCGAAAGGATAAATCAAATCCTAGAACAATATCTTAGATGCTTTATATCCCACTTGCAAGATGATTGGTTCCGATTGTTACCTATGGCAGAATTTTCGTATATTAATTCACTCTCCAGCTCCACCAAAACAACACCGTTTTTTGCTACATATGGTTATCCTCCCAAAACCCTACTCCTTCTGAACACAGACAATGTATCACCTGCTGCCACTGATTTTGCTACCAAATTAATGGAATTAATTGATCTCCTGAAGACTCATTTATCTATTGCCAAAACCAATCAGAAACATTATTACGATTTAAGACATAGACCTACTCCTGCTTATAAGATTGGGGATTTAGTTTGGCTTAGCACAAAACACCTGAAATTTAATGTACCCTCCAAGAAGCTTGGAAATCAGTTCTTCGGTCCCTACTCAATTAAGAACATTGTTAATGCATGCAACGTCACTTTGGATTTACCAGCCTCCTCAAGAGTACATCCTTCTTTTCACGTCTCTCTCTTGAAACCCTATATTCCGAACCAACGAACCAACCGTATACGTAACCCTCTACCTCCACTTGACATTGATGACCACGAAGAGTACGAAATCCAGTCCATCCTCGACTCCCGCATAAGACGTCGTAAGCTCGAATATCTGGTGTCCTGGAAGGGTTACGGTCCTGAGGAAAACTCTTGGGTGGCTGTAAAATATTTACATGCACCCAAGTTACTTTCGGCATTTCATAGACGCTATCCTTTGAAGCCACACTTTGAATCCTCAGAGGGGGATCTGTAAGAACTCTAAATACCACCTTAAGCATTACCTGTAAGAACTCTAAATACCACCTTAAGCATTGCTCCTCCTTTTCCTTGTATAGCCTTTATAAGGTCACTTCCTGCTACCTTTTACTGCTTGAATATTTTGTTGCAATCTCTAAGTTTTAGAGGATCTTTGTCTAAAGTTATTTCAAGCTCCCTGCATTCTTTCTGGAGTTTCTTATTTACCAACTGCAGTTCAACCTCCATCTGACACGCATCATATCTGGATACCTTTCAGCTGTCTTCAATGGACCTGCATGCTCCTCTCTGCTACTCTGTTATAATCAGCCATCAATGGACCAGTTGTATTCATAGCTTTGCTTCCTTTAAACAACTTAAACGCAAGTATATGTGTCAGCTCTGAACTTTAACAACTTATTATTTACTGCTGCTTCATAAACTGTCTGCTACTTTATAAACTGTCTGCTCATAAGAATACTTAATGCTGTTATGAAACAAACACCTCTAACTGCTTGCTGCATTAACCCTTGAAGTGTATGTCTGCCTCTCCTGTTACTACCTTGCTAACTAAACATTGACTGCAGTACATCTACTTACCACAAAGTAAACCTATGGCCTTGTCTATATCAAACTGATGTGCTTAGATTGTTAACCTTGCATATTTTGGGAGATCTTATTTAAACTCCATCTGTTTTGCATGTGTTTGCTTTGTACACTGAACTATAGTCTTCATTTACAACTGCTCATATATCAGCCCTTTACTCCTGAAACAGGGTTCTTTTTGCTTTACAAAACCTGTTATTCTATAAAAAGGATAAACAAGGTATATCATAAGTTTAATTGTAATAACTGCTATTTACCTAATTACCCATTTTATTCACCCATGTAATTTGGGTTTAAGGTTTATATCTACAAAAACACTATTTAATCAGGGTTCCATTACAGAACCTTACATATCCAGTGTGCGGCGAAGATCGTACAAAGAGGATCCTCCATGCTCCATGGCTCCGTGGTCGCCGGTCTTCAGTTCCAGGGTCGCCGGTCTTCAGTTGCAGTGTCGCCGGTCTTCAGCTCTGTGGTCTTCGGTCTTCAGTCTTTAGCTCTGCTCCGCGAAGGATGTTCCAGGAAGAAGAAAGAAGAGGTCGCCGCTTGGATGAAGACTTCACCGCCTGGAACAGGACCTTCTCCGCCAGACTTCAGGTACGGTGAATAGCAACCTGGGGCTTAGACTTAGGTTTTTTTAAGTTTTATTTTTTATTTTTATTTTATTTAGATAGGGTGGGCAGTAAAAGAGCTGAATGCCCTTTTAAGGGCAATGCCCAACAAATGCCCTTTTCAGGGCAATGGGTAGTTTAGGGTTTTTAGTGTTAGGTTATTTTATTTGGGGGGTTTGGTGGGTGGGGGGGTTTTACTGTTAGGGGGGCTTTGTGTATTTTCTTGTAAAAGAGCTAATTATCTTTGGGCAATGCCCTGCAAAAAGCCCTTTTAAGGGCTACTGGTAGTTTATTAGAGTAGGGGTGTTTTAATTTTGGAGGGGCTTTTTTATTTTCATAGGGAATAGGTATAATTTTTTAAAATTTGGTAATTTTCTTTTTTATTTTCTGTAATCTTAGATTTTTTTATTTTCTGTAATTGTAGCTTAAAGGGACAGTCTACTCCAGAATTTTGATTAGACAGTCCCTTTAATTTATACTTAGTTTATTTGAATTTTTAAAGTAGTGTTAGGTTTTTTTAATTTAATAGTAACTTAAGTATTTTGTAAATTAGATAATTTGGGTTCATTTAGGGGGTGTTAGGTTGGGGGTGTTAGGTTAGGGGGGTTAGGTTAGGGTTTAGATTTATTGCATTGTGGGCTATGGCGGTTTAGGGTTTAATAGTTTTAATGGGCTTATTGCATTGTGGGTTAATGGCGGATTAGGGGTTAATAGTTTTAATGGGTTTATTGCGTTGTGGGTTAATGGCGGATTAGGGGTTAATAGTTTTAATGGGTTTATTGTGTTGTGGGTTAATGGCGTATTAGGGGTTAATCGTTTTAATAGGTAGTTTGCGATGTTGGGGTTGGTGGATTTAGGGGTTAATAATTTAGTTATTACTTGCAGTGTGGGTTTGATGGCGTATATAAGGGTTAATACACTTTATTAGTTATTGCGGTTGGGGATTGCGGTTGACAGGTAGATAGACATTGCGCATGGGTTAGGTGTTAGTTTATTTTTGAAGGCATTTTTGGGGGCGTTACGGTGCTCCCATACTCAGCGCAAGGCTTGCTACGGCTGCCTTTAATGGCGAGGTAATAATGGAGTAAGATTTCTCCATTTTCGCCACGTAAGTCCTTGCGCTGGATATTGGATACCAATTTACGACGCAATCCCATGTTAGCCTATGGGAGTAAAAATTGCGGGCGACGGGTGAAATATATGTGCCGCATTTATATGCGGCGCTGTATATAGGATACCAAAACCGTGCAAAACCCAGCGGCTTTTGCCGCAGACGCCGCATATGTAATGGGGCCCCACATGTTTGTTTTTAATGTTTAACCAATTCCCTCTGTATGCTGAAGCTCTGTGACTCTGGAATGCCAGGGTGTATAAATAATACTTCAGGAAAGTTTTCTTCTGTGAAAAGCACACTGGTCTAAAAGAGGCTGCCTCCGGGTGGTAAATCGCCATAGAACAAGCCACTGAGCTGTTGTTCGTTCCTGGTAGAGCGCCTCTCTCTTTGTATGCAAATTATTATGACCCTGGGGAAGTCTCCCTATGGGTGATGGGGGAAACCAGACGTGGACTCCTTGACCAGTGTGCTTAGAGGAATGTGGCTGCACCTCACTGACGAGGCCCATAGGAGGCCGAAACGATCGTCTGGGGTTGTCATGTTCCTTGTTCAGAGGAGAATTGCCTGGTATTTCGGGGCTGGACTGACCTTATTTGGCGGGATCAGACTGATATACTTCAGGAAAGTTTTCTTCTGTGAAAAGCACACTGGTCTAAAAGAGGCTGCCTCCGGGTGGTAAATCGCCATAGAACAAGCCACTGAGCTGTTGTTCGTTCCTGGTAGAGCGCTTCTCTCTTTGTATGCAAATTATTATGACCCTGGGGAAGTCTCCCTATGGGTGATGGGGGAAACCAGACGTGGACTCCTTGACCAGTGTGCTTAGAGGAATGTGGCTGCACCTCACTGACGAGGCCCATAGGAGGCCGAAACGATCGTCTGGGGTTGTCATGTTCCTTGTTCAGAGGAGAATTGCCTGGTATTTCGGGGCTGGACTGACCTTATTTGGCGGGATCAGACTGATATACTTCAGGAAAGTTTTCTTCTGTGAAAAGCACACTGGTCTAAAAGAGGCTGCCTCCAGGTGGTAAATCGCCATAGAACAAGCCACTGAGCTGTTGTTCGTTCCTGGTAGAGCGCTTCTCTCTTTGTATGCAAATTATTATGACCCTGGGGAAGTCTCCCTATGGGTGATGGGGGAAACCAGACGTGGACTCCTTGACCAGTGTGCTTAGAGGAATGTGGCTGCACCTCACTGACGAGGCCCATAGGAGGCCGAAACGATCGTCTGGGGTTGTCATGTTCCTTGTTCAGAGGAGAATTGCCTGGTATTTCGGGGCTGGACTGACCTTATTTGGCGGGATCAGACTGATATACTTCAGGAAAGTTTTCTTCTGTGAAAAGCACACTGGTCTAAAAGAGGCTGTCTCCGGGTGGTAAATCGCCATAGAACAAGCCACTGAGCTGTTGTTCGTTCCTGGTAGAGCGCTTCTCTCTTTGTATGCAAATTATTATGACCCTGGGGAAGTCTCCCTATGGGTGATGGGGGAAACCAGACGTGGACTCCTTGACCAGTGTGCTTAGAGGAATGTGGCTGCACCTCACTGACAAGGCCCATAGGAGGCCGAAACGATCGTCTGGGGTTGTCATGTTCCTTGTTCAGAGGAGAATTGCCTGGTATTTCGGGGCTGGACTGACCTTATTTGGCGGGATCAGACTGATATACTTCAGGAAAGTTTTCTTCTGTGAAAAGCACACTGGTCTAAAAGAGGCTGCCTCCGGGTGGTAAATCGCCATAGAACAAGCCACTGAGCTGTTGTTCGTTCCTGGTAGAGCGCTTCTCTCTTTGTATGCAAATTATTATGACCCTGGGGAAGTCTCCCTATGGGTGATGGGGGAAACCAGACGTGGACTCCTTGACCAGTGTGCTTAGAGGAATGTGGCTGCACCTCACTGACGAGGCCCATAGGAGGCCGAAACGATCGTCTGGGGTTGTCATGTTCCTTGTTCAGAGGAGAATTGCCTGGTATTTCGGGGCTGGACTGACCTTATTTGGCGGGATCAGACTGATATACTTCAGGAAAGTTTTCTTCTGTGAAAAGCACACTGGTCTAAAAGAGGCTGCCTCCGGGTGGTAAATCGCCATAGAACAAGCCACTGAGCTGTTGTTCGTTCCTGGTAGAGCGCTTCTCTCTTTGTATGCAAATTATTATGACCCTGGGGAAGTCTCCCTATGGGTGATGGGGGAAACCAGACGTGGACTCCTTGACCAGTGTGCTTAGAGGAATGTGGCTGCACCTCACTGACGAGGCCCATAGGAGGCCGAAACGATCGTCTGGGGTTGTCATGTTCCTTGTTCAGAGGAGAATTGCCTGGTATTTCGGGGCTGGACTGACCTTATTTGGCGGGATCAGACTGATATACTTCAGGAAAGTTTTCTTCTGTGAAAAGCACACTGGTCTAAAAGAGGCTGCCTCCGGGTGGTAAATAGCCATAGAACAAGCCACTGAGCTGTTGTTCATTCCTGGTAGAGCGCTTCTCTCTTTGTATGTATAAATATGTGTTCTGCTTTTAAATAAACTGTTCATTTTGTGTTCAGAAACCTGATTGTTGCCTCAGTTCTGTTCACCTCCATAACTTTAGACTGCGGTCAAAGGTGGATACCAGGAGCTATTGCTCTGGATAAAGGGATGTCCAGGACAAGGGAAGTATTCTGACGAAGGTACTCATTCGGGGTACCAGGCGGTCCGTCACAAAGACTATACACATTTTTCCCATCCCCAAACTCTATGCTCTAGATTAGACTATATTTTTTGCCACGCCACCACTTTAGACTTAGTCAAGTCCACCATTATAAACCTATGCCCCTGGTCTGATCATGATCAACTGTCAGTGGACCTTTTTGTCTCTGATACACAATATTTTAAACATAATTGTCATATGCCCCAACTAATTCTCTCTGATGTCCCATTCCGAGAGGAGCTACGTAGAGATATAATAGGCCTTATTCAGATTAATGATAATAATTCTGTACGGGATGATGTCCTATGGAGGACAATTAAGGCCACAACTAGTGGGTATATTATTAAGAAACAAGCTTTGATTAAGAAATCTTTAGGACTTACTTTATCCAAGCCCATTGTACATTTAGATAACTAAAACACCACAATCATTCTTCCTCTTCCTTACAAATCACCACTCAAATAACAGAAGTCAAAAATCATATCTGTCGATTAGAATTACGTAGAACCAAACTCAAACAATTTTTCTATTACAAGGGTAATAAAGCAGAAACTATGCTTGCAAATAAATTAAGAAATCGCACAAGCCTCACACACATACACCAAATTCAACACAATTACCAAGTTTTACATCTTCCCTCACATATAGGAAACAGTTTCTCCAAATTTTATGAATTCCTATATAATGTTAAGCACACGGAACACATTCTTCCAGCTCCTAAAACTGTTATTCATTTGTTCCTTACTTCTTTTAAACTTCCGAACCTCACGACTAAACAAAGACATTCCTTTGCCTTGCCCAGATCCCTTGCTGACGTTAAATATGTTATTAAAAACCTCAAACTGCTTAACGGGACATTAAACCCAAACATTTTCTTTAATGATTCAGACAGAGCATACATATGTAAACAACTTTTCAATGTACTTCTATTATCAATTTTGTTTCATTATCTTAGAATCCTTACTTGAAGAAGCAGCAATGCATTACTGGGAACTAGCTGAACACATTGGTAAGACAATCGCAAGAGGCAAATATGTGCAGCCACCAATCAGTAGCAAGCTCCCAGCTTCTGATCCTATCTAGATATGCTTTTAAACAAAGTATACAAAGGGAATAAAGCAAATTAGATAAAAGAAGTACATTGGAAAGTTGTTTAAATTTGTGTGCTCTGTCTAAATAATGAAAGAAAATTAGTGGGTTTCATGTCCCTTTAAGGCTCCAGGCCCGGATGGATAACCATAACTTTTCTATAAAACATATATATATTAGCTATCCCCTATCCTTTTGAGATTTTTCTGCTTAGCTGGTAAGGAGGGTGCATTCTTAAAGAAATTCTTAGAGGCCTCCATTATAAACATAATAACATAGTAGATGATGTTTAAAATAGACCGAAGTCCATCGAATTCAACTTATACAAATCTAATATACTTACAAAAAAGCTCCAGTTGAGATTAAATTAATTCCATTAAAAGGTGACCCATTTAACACAGGCAATCATATCCCTGAATTCTGTTTCTAGTCAGAAATGTATCCAAACCATTTTTAAATGTATCTAAGGTATTGGCATTCACTACATCCTTTGGTAATGAGTTCCACAATTTTATTGCTCTTCTTACAGTGTAAAAACGTTTCCGTTGCAGGAGATTAAATCTCCTTTCTTTCCTAAAATATGGAGAGGAACAAGAGGGTATGGGAATGCGCTAAAAAAGCATAAGAGATGTAGGCTAAACGTGTATGGAATGCAAAGAGCTTGCAGATAATATCTGAGAATAAATAACCTTGTAAATTAATAAGGATAATAACGCAATGTACTTATAATAAAACTAAATATATTTTACAAAATAAAGTTGATAGATGCCGGCATTGTAATAACACAATTAAAACATTTTAAAACATTTGATAACAATAAAGGTTAAATACATAACAGATGTATCGCTACTTAATATCACCAATGGGCCAGTGACTAATAAAATTGATTGAGGCAACTAAGTTGCGTATATTGTTACCGTCCAAGTGAAAATGTTACACTTAAATAAGTGTTCACAAACCGTCCAAACACAATCTAGTGTAAAGAGCTAAAAACTTAGCTTTAGAGTGAATTCAGGGTCCCTCGACGATAGTTGATGTTTGACAGTAGATGTGGGACCGAGGTATTATTGATAGCTTTGGTAAACCTCAAGTTCCTATTGTTAGTTCCAGTTCGGAGGTCAAAGTTTCAAATCTCATATGTAAACACTACGGGTTCAACTGGTAACAGCAATAGCTTGTAGTGGGTTTAATAGCAGCAATAGCTTGTAGTGGATTTTATAACATCCATATAGTACATCATGAGTGGGAATTACGCATATAGAGACCACTCAGCAATGTGTAAGTGACTCAATGCACCTCACCTACTACCATATTAATGAACAAGATCTGTGAACGCTGAGGTTTCAACTGGCAGCAGCCTTTTACTTGTGATGAAAATCTGTGTGTTAGGTTCAGCTGGCAGCAGCGTCGGCTAATGTTAAGTTCTGTATAGCATATAAACAAGGTTTAGTAGATCACGGGTGGGAATTACGCATCAAAAGACCACTCTAAATATGCAGGTAGCTCTATGCACCTCACCTACTACTGTGATATTAAGCAAGTCCTGTATGCGCTGACGGTTCAGCTGACGGCAGCGTTTTAAGTTCTGGTGAAATCCGTATGATGAGTTCAGCTTGTGGCAGCATCGGTGTATGCTGGAAACTGTGTAGCAAACAAATGATAGTAGATCACGGGTGGGAATTACGCATCTAGAGACCACTTAGTTTTATGTGAGTGGCTCTATGCACCTACCTACTACTATAGTGTCAAATAAAGAATGAGCAAATTCTACGCGTTTCAGCCCTTCAGGCCTTTATCAAGATGCTCATTGTGATTCTCTTGGACTTTAAATGCCATATTCTTATTTCTTATTGGATGAGGAACACCCAGTGGGTGTGTATTAAATTGACAGCCATTTTACTGACTTTTACATTATTATTCGATACATATAGAAATACATATTGGAACATATATTGAAAAGCATACAAAGAACATAAACTCCATAGAAAATATAAATAACATTACCCATAAGATATTTTTCAATAATTATTTATATTGATTGTCTACAATAAAGAATGTGTATAAAGAGTGTGAATGAACTTTATGTAGTAAATGAATGAACTTTATTTATATTAATTTAATTTTATCGATAAATTCGATATACTTTTATTGTGTACTGCAATTATGTTATAAATGTTAAAAATAATGTTAAAAATAAAAATGGAATGAAATTATGTTGAAAAATGTTAAAAATAATGAAAAAAAATGAAAAAAATGAAAAAATAAAAAAAATGAAAAAAAGATAAAAAAAATAAAAAATAAAAAAATAAAAATAAAAATAATGAAAAAAAAACTTTATTTTTAACATTATTTTTAACATTTATAACATAATTGCACTTCACTATAAAATTTGTCGAATATTTATAGAATTTATAGAATTTATCGATAAAATTAAATTAATATAAATAAAGTTCATTCATTTACTACATAAAGTTCATTCACACTCTTTATACACATTCTTTATTGTAGACAATCAATATAAATAATTATTGAAAAATATCTTATGGGTAATGTTATTTATATTTTCTATGGCGTTTATGTTCTTTGTATGCTTTTCAATATATGTTCCAATATGTATTTCTATATGTATCGAATAATAATGTAAAAGTCAGTAAAATGGCTGTCAATTTAATACACACCCACTGGGTGTTCCTCATCCAATAAGAAATAAGCATATGGCATTTAAAGTCCAAGAGAATCACAATGAGCATCTTGATAAAGGCCTGAAGGGCTGAAACACGTAGAATTTGCTCATTCTTTATTTGACACTATAGTAGTAGGTAGGTGCATAGAGCCACTCACATAAAACTAAGTGGTCTCTAGATGCGTAATTCCCACCCGTAATCTACTATCATTTGTTTGCTACACAGTTTCCAGCATACACCGACGCTGCCACAAGCTGAACTCATCATACGGATTTCACCACAACTTAAAACGCTGCCGTCAGCTGAACCGTCAGCGCATACAGGACTTGCTTAATATCACAGTAGTAGGTGAGGTGCATAGAGCTACCTGCATATTTAGAGTGGTCTTTTGATGCGTAATTCCCACCCGTGATCTACTAAACCTTGTTTGTATGCTATACAGAACTTAACATTAGCCGACGCTGCTGCCAGCTGAACCTAACACACAGATTTTCATCACAAGTAAAACGCTGCTGCCAAATGAAACCTCAGCGTTCACAGATCTTGTTCATTAATATGGTAGTAGGTCAGTGTTTTTCAACCAGTGTGCCGTGGCACACTAGTGTGCCGTGGGAGATCCTTAGGTGTGCCACGGCAGACTGACAACAGTGTGACATATTTTTTAAACTTTGCTTGTTTTTTTACTCCCAGTGCAGGGGTAGTTTGTAGGAGGCATGGCATAACAGCACAATACATACAGTATGTGTGTGTTTGTGTGTACGTGTATATATATATATATATATATATATATATATATATATATATATATGCTGTATTAGGCTACAATGTGTGATTTTTTTTAAAATTTTGGGATGGTGGTGTGCCACAGGATTTTTTAATGTAAAAAAGTGTGCCACGGCAAAAAAAAGGTTAAAAATCACTGTAGTAGGTGAGGTGCATTGAGTCACTTACACATTGCCGAGTGGTCTCTATATGCGTAATTCCCACCCATGATCTACTATATGCATGTTATAAAATCCACTACAAGCTATTGCCGCTATTAAACCCACTACAAGCTATTGCTGTTACCAGTTGAACCCGTAGTGTTTACATATGAGATTTGAAACTTTGACCTCCGAACTGGAACTAACAATAGGATCTTGAGGTTTACCAAAGCTATCAATAATACCTCGGTCCCACATCTACTGTCAAACATCAACTATCGTCGAGGGACCCTGAATTCACTCTAAAGCTAAGTTTTTAGCTCTTTACACTAGATTGTGTTTGGACGGTTTGTGAACACTTATTTAAGTGTAACATTTTCACTTGGACGGTAACAATATACGCAACTTAGTTGCCTCAATCAATTTTATTAGTCACTGGCCCATTGGTGATATTAAGTAGCGATACATCTGTTATGTATTTAACCTTTATTGTTATCAAATGTTTTAAAATGTTTTAATTGTGTTATTACGATGCCGGCATCTATCAACTGTATTTTGTAAAATATATTTAGTTTTATTATAAGTACATTGCGTTATTATCCTTATTAATTTACAAGGTTATTTATTCTCAGATATTATCTGCAAGCTCTTCGCATTCCATACACGTTTAGCCTACATCTCTTATGCTTTTTTAGCGTATTTCCATACCCTCTTGTTCCTTTCATATTCTTTGATTTGTATTTTGGAGGTATATTTACCTTTTTGGGAATAGCTCAGAGTAGAGTGTTTGTATCTATTACTAATTATTTTCTAAAATATGTAGAGTCCAAAACGTCATCAATTACTAGTGGGAATATTACTCCTGGCCAGCAGGAGGAGACAAAGAGCACCACAGCAAAGGTGATAAGTGTCACTCCCCTACCCATAAACCCCAGTCATTATTTTTGCCTCTATCAATGGAGGAGGTAAAGTTTTGGTGTCTGAAGAAAATTGGATTTCTTTTCGCTAAAAGCAAGTTTTTTGGGTATAGCTGTAGTCCATGTCAATCCCTGCAGTAGAGTAGTGGTGGCTTTAAAGCAGTTAGGAACTTGTAAGGTGGGCCTTGCTGCGTTTTCCTAACATTTTGATGCCCTAGTATAGAAAGCCAGAGTAGGTTTACTCTGTTCTTTCTTTTTCTGCAGGTCTCTGTGAGGAGTATGTGTCCTCTCACGCCTTGAAAGCTGTCCTCCTGCCGGACAGCTAGATTGCAGGTAAGTGCATTTTGTCTCCTAGGAACTGGAGTTTTTGCACTTCTCATAATATAGCTGCCATATTTTATTGGGACAAACTGATCCTTTGTTAAGGATTTATCATTGGCAGGATGAAGGCACTGATGTGACAGAGACTTAGGGGGTTAATCTCTCTCTATGTGTGGAGAGGATTCTTTCACCATATATTATTTTATTTTGAGGGCTCTTATTGCAAATTGAGCTTTAGTTAAGCAGTTTCTGTGATAAAATGCTAAGTCCGTCTGAGTGTTTGTTCAGTTTATCCCGAAAAGGCTCTCTTTTTTTTATTGAGGTTCTTGAATATACAAAGTAAAAAAAAAAAAAACATACCGGAATTGGTAAGACTGAATACAATTTTCATACTTATAGTCTAGTACAATTGAGAACTAGGAGATGATATTATATACACATACCATAGTTATAGTCTAGTACAAATAAAACTAGATTAATAGCAATCAGAAATATAACATACACTAATATCAAAAACCTAATTTTCTTTTTGTAAGCATACCTTCTGTTTAGGACTAGTTGGGCCACTCTTGGACCCCTGATCCCTTATAAGAGGAAGTAGCAGAAGGTAGAAGATATAAGACCACTTTTGGGCCTTTATAGAACTAAGCATAAAAATATTTATTAACTTCAGATATAATGTACATAGCAAATACAAAAAAAAAATGGTTCATACAAATGAGAACTAGAAAATGATATTATATACACGTACCATAATTATAGTCTAGTACAAATAAAACTAGATTCATAGCAATCAGAAATATGACAAACACTAGTACCAGAAACCTCATTTTCTTTTTGTAAGCAGACCTTCTGTTTAGGACTAGTTGGGCCACTCTTGGACCCCTGAGCACTGGCAGGAGTAAGTAACAGAAGGTAAAATATATAAGACCCCTTTATGGAACTAAGCAATGTGGGGGCTTGGTGAGGGGCATATATTCAATATAACTAGAGTAATTAAAGTATTACAAAGCTACCTATGTGGTTAATACTAGCAAACTAGATACGTATATATAGATTTACACTGATAATATATAGGGCTATTATCAAACCCTCGTGTCTTGAAATACCTATATGTGTTGAGGAGGGGGATAAATATAACTGTCGCAATTAAGCGCAGATAATTATAGTACTTGGACTTGTAGGAAAATGGGACCAATACAAGACTATAATTTAACTCTAACTAAGATATAAGAAAGGACTTATTACACTTAATGATGAGTATAACCGCTGATATACAATTGGCAAGCCCTGCAGTCCCATCATATTGCAAATATATGTACTTATATAACTGATCAAAGCTCTCTTAGTATAAGACTCTTAAACTGTTCCATCAAATATAAAGATATACAAACTCAGCCTATTTAAACAACGTAAACACTCACCCTGAGTACTTTGTGGGCTCTAGCCCCAAAAAAATATAACTTATGTATGAAATATACAAATTTAACGTTTCACAAAGTGTCCCAAGAAACAGCAAGCATGTATATGATTTAATGAGAAGCTCTTATAATTGGCGTTTCATGCTAATTTAAGGTTAAATTCTGTAAATTAGCCACTATAAGAAAGCCTTTCTGGACAATAAGAAATGTATAACATCCTTTTCTCTTAGGCTATCTCCCAAGCATATACAATTTTTTTTTATTTTTTTTTTAAATAATTCTTTCAGAGAGCTCAATTCTTCCCACGTGTAACTGAAAAACATAATTTATGTAAGAACTTACCTGATAAATTCATTTCTTTCATATTAGCAAGAGTCCATGAGCTAGTGACGTATGGGATATACATTCCTACCAGGAGGGGCAAAGTTTCCCAAACCTCAAAATGCCTATAAATACACCCCTCACCACACCCACAATTCAGTTTAACGAATAGCCAAGAAGTGGGGTGATAAAAAAGTGCGAAAGCATATAAAATAAGGAATTGGAATAATTGTGCTTTATACAAAAAAATCATAACCACCACAAAAAAGGGCGGGCCTCATGGACTCTTGCTAATATGAAAGAAATGAATTTATCAGGTAAGTTCTTACATAAATTATGTTTTCTTTCATGTAATTAGCAAGAGTCCATGAGCTAGTGACGTATGGGATAATGATTACCCAAGATGTGGATCTTTCCACACAAGAGTCACTAGAGAGGGAGGGATAAAATAAAGACAGCCAATTCCTGCTGAAAATAATCCACACCCAAAATAAAGTTTAATGAAAAACATAAGCAGAAGATTCAAACTGAAACCGCTGCCTGAAGTACTTTTCTACCAAAAACTGCTTCAGAAGAAGAAAAGACATCAAAATGGTAGAATTTAGTAAAAGTATGCAAAGAGGACCAAGTTGCTGCTTTGCAAATCTGATCAACCGAAGCTTCATTCCTAAACACCCAGGAAGTAGAAACTGACCTAGTAGAATGAGCTGTAATCCTTTGAGGCGGAGTTTTACCCGACTCAACATAGGCAAGATGAATTAAAGATTTCAACCAAGATGCCAAAGAAATGGCAGAAGCTTTCTGGCCTTTTCTAGAACCTGAAAAGATGACAAATAGACTAGAAGTCTTTCGGAAAGATTTAGTAGCTTCAACATAATATTTCAAAGCTCTAACAACATCTAAAGAATGCAACGATTTCTCCTTAGAATTCTTAGGATTAGGACATAATGAAGGAACCACAATTTCTCTACTAATGTTGTTGGAATTCACAACTTTAGGTAAAAATTCAAAAGAAGTTTGCAACACCGCCTTATCCTGATGAAAAATCAGAAAAGGAGACTCACAAGAAGATAATTCAGAAACTCTTCTGGCAGAAGAGATGGCCAAAAGGAACAGAACTTTCCAAGAAAGTAATTTAATGTCCAATGAATGCATAGGTTCAAATGGAGGAGCTTGAAGAGCCCCCAGAACCAAATTCAAACTCCAAGGAGGAGAAATTGACTTAATGACAGGTTTTATACGAACCAAAGCTTGTACAAAACAATGAATGTCAGGAAGAATAGCAATCTTTCTGTGAAAAAGAACAGAAAGAGCAGAGATTTGTCCTTTCAAGGAACTTGCGGACAAACCCTTATCTAAACCATCCTGAAGAAACTGTAATATTCTCGGTATTCTAAAAGAATGTCAAGAAAAATGATGAGAAAGACACCAAGAAATATAAGTCTTCCAGACTTTATAATATATCTCTCTAGATACAGATTTACGAGCCTGTAACATAGTATTAATCACAGAGTCAGAGAAACCTCTTTGACCAAGAATCAAGCGTTCAATCTCCATAACTTTAAATTTAAGGATTTGAGATCCTGATGGAAAAAAGGACCTTGAGACAGAAGGTCTGGTCTTAACTGAAGAGTCCACGGTTGGCAAGAGGCCATCCGGACAAGATCCGCATACCAAAACCTGTGAGGCCATGCCGGAGCTACCAGCAGAACAAACGAGCATTCCTTCAGAATCTTGGAGATTACTCTTGGAAGAAGAACTAGAGGCGGAAAGATATAGGCAGGATGATACTTCCAAGGAAGTGATAATGCATCCACTGCCTCCGCCTGAGGATCCCGGGATCTGGACAGATACCTGGGAAGTCTCTTGTTTAGATGAGATGCCATCAGATCTATTTCTGGAAGTTCCCACATTTGAACAATTTGAAGAAATACCTCTGGGTGAAGAGACCATTCGCCCGGATGCAACGTTTGGCGACTGAGATAATCCACTTCCCAATTGTCTATACCTGGGATATGAACCGCAGAGATTAGACAGGAGCTGGATTCCGCCCAAACCAAAATTCGAGATACTTCTTTCATAGCCAGAGGACTGTGAGTCCCTCCTTGATGATTGATGTATGCCACAGTTGTGACATTGTCTGTCTGAAAACAAATGAACGATTCTCTCTTCAGAAGAGGCCAAAACTGAAGAGCTCTGAAAATTGCACGGAGTTCCAAAATATTGATCGGTAATCTCACCTCCTGAGATTCCCAAACTCCTTGTGCCGTCAGAGATCCCCACACAGCTCCCCAACCTGTGAGACTTGCATCTGTTGAAATTACAGTCCAGGTCGGAAGCACAAAAGAAGCCCCCTGAATTAAATGATGGTGATCTGTCCACCACGTTAGAGAGTGTCGAACAATCGGTTTTAAAGATATTAATTGAGATATCTTTGTGTAATCCTTGCACCATTGATTCAGCATACAGAGCTGAAGAGGTCGCATGTGAAAACGAGCAAAGGTGATCGCGTCCGATGCAGCAGTCATAAGACCTAGAATTTCCATGCATAAGGCTACCGAAGGGAATGATTGTGACTGAAGGTTTCGACAAGCTGCAATCAATTTTAGACGTCTCTTGTCTGTTAAAGACAGAGTCATGGACACTGAATCTATCTGGAAACCCAGAAAGGTTACCCTTGTCTGAGGAATCAAAGAACTTTTTGGTAAATTGATCCTCCAACCATGATCTTGAAGAAACAACACAAGTCGATTCGTATGAGATTCTGCTAAATGTAAAGACTGAGCAAGTACCAAGATATCGTCCAAATAAGGAAATGCCACAATACCCTGTTCTCTGATTACAGACAGAAGGGCACCGAGAACCTTTGAAAAAATTCTTGGAGCTGTAGCTAGGCCAAACGGTAGAGCCACAAACTGGTAATGCTTGTCCAGAAAAGAGAATCTCAGGAACTGATAGTGATCTGGATGAATCGGAATATGCAGATATGCATCCTGTAAATCTATTGTGGACATATAATTCCCTTGCTGAACAAAAGGCAAGATAGTCCTTACAGTTACCATCTTGAACGTTGGTATCCTTACATAATGATTCAATATTTTTAGATACAGAACTGGTCTGAAGGAATTCTCCTTCTTTGGTACAATGAAGAGATTTGAATAAAACCCCATCCCCTGTTCCGGAACTGGAACTGGCATAATTACTCCAGCCAACTCTAGATCTGAAACACAATTCAGAAATGCTTGAGCTTTCACTGGATTTACTGGGACACGGGAAAGAAAAAATCTCTTTGCAGGAGGTCTCATCTTGAAACCAATTCTGTACCCTTCTGAAACAATGTTCTGAATCCAAAGATTGTGAACAGAATTGATCCAAATTTCTTTGAAAAAACGTAACCTGCCCCCTACCAGCTGAGCTGGAATGAGGGCCGCACCTTCATGTGGACTTAGAAGCAGGCTTTGCCTTTCTAGCAGGCTTGGATTTATTCCAGACTGGAGATGGTTTCCAAACTGAAACTGCTCCTGAGGACGAAGGATCAGGCTTTTGTTCTTTGTTGAAACGAAAGGAACGAAAACGATTATTAGCCCTGTTTTTACCTTTAGATTTTTTATCCTGTGGTAAAAAAGTTCCTTTCCCACCAGTAACAGTTGAGATAATAGAATCCAACTGAGAACCAAATAATTTGTTACCCTGGAAAGAAATGGAAAGTAGAGTTGATTTAGAAGCCATATCAGCATTCCAAGTCTTAAGCCATAAAGCTCTTCTAGCTAAAATAGCTAGAGACATAAACCTGACATCAACTCTAATAATATCAAAAATGGCATCACAAATAAAATTATTAGCATGCTGAAGAAGAATAATAATATCATGAGAATCATGATTTGCTACTTGTTGCGCTAAAGTTTCCAACCAAAAAGTTGAAGCTGCAGCAACATCAGCTAATGATATAGCAGGCCTAAGAAGATTACCTGAACACAGATAAGCTTTTCTTAGAAAGGATTCAATTTTCCTATCTAAAGGATCTTTAAACGAAGTACCATCTGACGTAGGAATGGTAGTACGTTTAGCAAGGGTAGAAATAGCCCCATCAACTTTAGGGATTTTGTCCCAAAATTCTAACCTGTCAGACGGTACAGGATATAATTGCTTAAAACGTTTAGAAGGAGTAAATGAATTACCCAATTTATCCCATTCTTTGGAAATTACTGCAGAAATAGTATTAGGAACAGGAAAAACTTCTGGAATAACCACAGGAGATTTAAATACCTTATCTAAACATTTAGAATTAGTATCAAGAGGACCAGAATCCTCTATTTCTAAAGCAATTAATACTTCTTTAAGTAAAGAACGAATAAATTCCATTTTAAATAAATATGAGGATTTATCAGCATCAATCTCTGAAACAGAATCCTCTGAACCAGAAGAGTCATCAGAATCAGAATGATGATGTTCATTTAAAAATTCATCTGTAGGGAGAGAAGTTTTAAAAGATTTTTTACGTTTACTAGAAGGAGAAATAACAGACATAGCCTTCTTGATGGATTCAGAAACAAAATCTCTTATGTTATCAGGAACATTCTGCACCTTAGATGTTGAAGGAACTGCAACAGACAATGGTACATTACTAAAGGAAATATTATCTGCATTAACAAGTTTGTCATGACAATTAATACAGCCGGAGGAATAGCTACCAAAAGTTTACAGCAGATACACTTAGCTTTGGTAGATCCAGCACTAGACAGCGATTTTCCTGTAGTATCTTCTGACTCAGATGCAACGTGAGACATCTTGCAATATGTAAGAGAAAAAAACAACATATAAAGCAAAATAGATCAAATTCCTTATATGACAGTTTCAGGAATGGGAAAAAATGCCAAAGAACAAGCTTCTAGCAACCAGAAGCAATGAAAAATGAGACTTAAATAATGTGGAGACAAAAGCGACGCCCATATTTTTTAGCGCCAAATCCACATTATTTGGCGCCTAAATGCTTTTGGCGCCAAAATGACGCCACATCCGGAACGCCGACATTTTTTGCGCAAAATAACGTCAAAAAATGACGCAACTTCCGGCGACACGTATGACGCCGGAAACGGAAAATAATTTTTGCGCCAAAAAAGTCCGTGCCAAGAATGACGCAATAAAATGAAGCATTTTCAGCCCCCACGAGCCTAACAGCCCACAGGGAAAAAAGAGTCAAATTTTTGAAGGTAAGAAAAAATGAATAATTCAAATGCATAATCCCAAATATGAAACTGACTGTCTGAAAAATAAGGAAAGTTGAACATTCTGAGTCAAGGCAAATAAATGTTTGAATACATATATTTAGAACTTTATAAACAAAGTGCCCAACCATAGCTTAGAGTGTCACAGAAAATAAGATTTACTTACCCCAGGACACTCATCTACATGTTTGTAGAAAGCCAAACCAGTACTGAAACGAGAATCAGTAGAGGTAATGGTATATATGAGAGTATATCGTCGATCTGAAAAGGGAGGTAAGAGATGAATCTCTACGACCGATAACAGAGAACCTATGAAATAGACCCCGTAGAAGGAGATCACTGCATTCAAATAGGCAATACTCTCCTCACATCCCTCTGACATTCACTGCACGCTGAGAGGAAAACCGGACTCCAACTTGCTGCGGAGCGCATATCAACGTAGAATCTAACACAAACTTACTTCACCACCTCCATCGGAGGCAAAGTTTGTAAAACTGAATTGTGGGTGTGGTGAGGGGTGTATTTATAGGCATTTTGAGGTTTGGGAAACTTTGCCCCTCCTGGTAGGAATGTATATCCCATACGTCACTAGCTCATGGACTCTTGCTAATTACATGAAAGAAAGTATAATCTTCCTAGCGCAGAGAGCAGATAATCTCTGCAGCTACCCTATGCCTAGCTTGGGAGCTTAAGCCTGAAAACAGACATACATATATAGGCCAAAATACATATATGCAGAGGGGGTATAGCAAACAAGGGACTTAAAATTATCATCGGCATTGTCCTAAAGGGGAAGTTCAACAACTTGTTGTAAAGTTCTTTGTTAAAGGGTCCGAAACAAACATCGAAGCCACAGATTAATGTGATGTGACATCAAAGCTCTGCAGCATCTGTCTCTTAGTTAGTATTTCAGTCGATCCCAACAGTATCGTAAGCACTGAGGCCACAAAATATCCCTGAGCTAGGACAGAGGAGAGATGTAGCATGACGTAGCCCTCTAAAAGCAATCCCGTTTGGCAAAATACTGCCCCGAAACATAGTCAATACAGCCTCCTTAATTCCCCCTGACTTCCAGCTCTGGTTCTGCTGTTCCACTGCATTCTGTAAACGCATCATCATGTCCTGACTAGAACCCTGTTGCAAATAATCCACTTTCCCCGCCGCGAGCGGCCATCCTGCCGCAAGTATCGGTGCCTCTTCTCTTGTCAGGGGGAGCAGGGTCCAGGGTTCCTCCACCTTATGGTGCTCAATAGGCAGACAAGCTTTACAAGCAATATTTGACTCTTGGCCACTGTATTCACCTGGAGAGGCATCCTGCGGTAATAAGCATACCTTATTTGGCGCTACCCTCCAAATTATCCCGTGTCTAACAGGCCCCTGTTGTGATACCGGGTCATGCCGGGTTATAGTATCCAACTCTTGACTAGTTAGTGTTTCCTCAGATTCCACAGTAGAAGCTGCCTCAATTATAGATGGTGTCTGGTATGATAAGACTTGTTTACGTCTCAAACGGTAGGCTTTCGTTAGATCAGTCTCTTTCACGGCAGTGATCTTTGTCCCAAATGTGCGCAGGACTTTTGAGATTTCCTCCTCCACGTAAGAGAAACGGGCGCTTAATAGCTCAATAATACTGCAGCTTAATTGGTCATCCATAGTGGAGTCTAGACGGTATTCTTACTTCAGCACAACTGGCTGGATATACTGATTAAACAGAAAAGTGGGGGGTAGAGAAAGGTTTAGGCTGCTCCATGACCTCTGCTGCGCACCTTCTCTATTTCAGGCTGCTTACTCTTAATAATGCACAAATAACACATATATCTGTTCCTGAAGTAGTGCTTGTCCCAGATTCAGTGAAGAGAATGTGATCTAAGAGCTTTTAGAGAGACAAACCTCAGTTTTATCAGCTCACATATTCAGACAGGACTTAACAAGCAGCCATCTTGGTCGGTGGTTGGACCCGCCCCCCCAAAAAGGCTCTCTTTATTATTTGTCCGTTGTGTTTTTAGACATTCTTTTTGTATGGGGCCTATCTATCAAGCCGCCAACTTTGTTGCATTCACCGGCACCAATACACTCGCCTAATATTGCCTAACATTGCGGCCACGGACCTGACAATGGGGAGCTTAGGTTTTTTTAGATAGAGTTTTTATTTGGGGGGGTTGGTTGTGTGAGTGGTGGGTTTTACTGTTGGGGGTGTTTGTATTTTTCTTTACAGGTAAAAGAGCTGATTTCTTTGGGGCAATGCTCCGCCAGGGCCATTGGTAGTTTATTGTAGGCTAGGTTTTTTTTTTATTTTGTTTTTTTTTTTTAAATTTGATAGGGCTATTAGATTAGGTGTAATTCGTTTTTATTTTTGATACTGTGGTTGTTGTTTTTTTGTAACTTAGTGTTTGTTTGTTTTTGTAACTTGTTTTTTTTTGGTAACAGTAATTTTTTATTGTAGATTTAAATCATTTGAGTAGGGTTAGGTTTTTTTTTAATATGTGATATAGTTAATTTAATTGGTAGTTTAATGTAATTTTAGTATAATAGAGAGGGTAGGTTAATTAATAGTTTAATATAGTTTAATTTATTTGTAGGATAATAGTTAGGGTAGGTTAATTAATAGTTTAATATAGTTTCTTTTAATTCTACAGGTAAGTTTTAATTTATTATAGGATAGAGATGTTGTAATTTTAATATAAAGTTAGCGGGTTGTTAGGTTTAGGGGTTAATTGCTTAATTTAGTTTATGGCGATGTGGGGGGCTGGAGGTTTAGGGGTTAATAGGTTTAGTTAGTGGTAGTGATGTGGGAGGCCAGGGGTTTAGGGGTTATTACTTTTATTTAGTTGCGGTGGGGTCCGGGAGCAGCGGGATAGGGGTTAATACTTGTATTTAGTTGCGGTGGGGTCCGGGAGCGGTGGAATGGGGTTAATAACATTATGTAGGTGGTGGCGATGTCAGGGTGGCAGATTAGGGGTGTTTAGACTCGGGGCTTATGTTAGGGTGTTAGGTGTAAACTTTACTGGTTTTCAACCATAGAAACCAATGGAATATCTGGCAGCATCGAACATGAGCTTTCGCTGCTTTCAGACTCCCATTGATTCCTATGGCATCCACGGCCTTCAGGATGGCAGATTGAAAACCAGGTACTCTGGGCCGGAATAGCTGCGAGTGTACTGGTTAACTATTTGATAACTTTGAAAAAGTGTCAAATAGTGCCGAATGTGTATTCAGAACATCTGTATTGACGTAAGCATCGATCTGTGTCGGATTGAGACCGGCAGATCGTATGTTACGTCACAGATTTCAACTTTTGCCGGTCTGTAGGCTTTGATAACTAGGTCGAATCAAGCTCGCCACAATTACGCTGCAGAATTCCAGCGTATTTGCGGTTGAAGACTTGATAAATATCCTCCTATGTCTCATTTGCTAGGAGCACAGCTGCTGTAAATTTGCTTTAGGATTTTTTGGCTGTTCTGAACAATGCGCGCTTTTGATGTATGGCGCAGTTTCTCTTTGGCCGATCATGTGACCGCTGTGCTTCCGTGTTCAGTGTGTGAATGGAGCGGCGGTTTGTGTAACAACCGCTCTAGATAGTAGGATAGTCGCTATCTGCAGGATTTCAGCTTGCTTTTCATTCAGAGGGCTCCTTAGCATATTACTGGGATGTAGAGGACCCCAGTTTGTTTAATAATTCTGTTCTTTGGTTGACTCCATTAAACGTTATTATCCTAGGGAACGACTACTTAAAGTGACAGTAGTTATTACTTGAAAAGTTTGTTTTTTGCTCAGTTAGGGGAACTTTTATTTGCACTATTATAGTACAAGATTTCTTGTGATTAGTGTTTATGAGTTTAGATGCACAAATTGTTTTGCATATGCAATTCTGTGCTGCATGTTTATCTAGAACTCTTCAAAATAAAGATAAATTGTTTTCCCACTCAGCTCCATGTCTTTCAGGATGATGCTGCTCAGGCAATGCCACAGCTTTCTCTTCAAACGTCCCAAGCCTCTAAGGCATCACATACAGTGCCCTGCAGTTCCTCTCAGCCTCCTGGAGGAGTTTATTTGCCTGCAGAAATTGGTGCTCAGGTATCTTCTGCTGTATCTGCAGCATTATCTTCTTTTCCTATGCTATAGGGAAAACACAAGAGGATATTTAGAGATTCAGATAGCAAGGTTACCTTCCTCATAAGTTTGACCTTCCTCATAAGTCTGATGAGGAGGATATGTCGGTAGCCTCTGAGGGTGAAATCTCAGATTCGGACAGAATAATTCCTTCATCTGATGCTGAAGTAGTAATCTTCAGATTTAAGCTTGAATACCTTCATGTATTGTTAAAGGAGGTTTTGGCTACTTTTGACGACTCCGATACTACTGTCGTTGTCAACCCTAATAAATCTAGTAAACGTAATTAATACTATGCTGTTCCTTCCACTGCGGAAGTGTTTCCTGTTCCAGAACGTGCAACAGAGAGTATTTCACAGGAATGGGAGAAGCCAGGGATGCCTTTTTCTCCCGTCTTTAAAAAAGATGTTTCCTGTTGCTGACTCCATTTAAGATTCATGGTGCGTGGTGCCTAAAGTAGAAGGGGCAATTTCTACTCTGGCTAAGAGAACTAGTGTTCCTATTAAAGAGAACTGCTCTTTTAAGGATCCAATGGAAAAAAGCTGGAGACTTATTTGAAGAAGATGTATGTTCATCAGGGTCTTCAATGGCAACCTGCAGTATATTTTGCCACTGTGTCTAGTGCGACATTGTTTGATATGATGCCTTGTCTGATGCACTTCAGGTAGAGACTCCTTTGGAGGAGATCCAAGACAGGATTAAGGCTCTAAAGCTAGCCAATTCCTTCATTTCTGTTGCTTCCATGCAGGTTATTAAACTGGGAGCCAAGATATCTGGCTTCGCTGTGTTACCCTGCAGGGCATTGTGGCTAAAATCTTGGTCAACTTCCAAGTCCAAGCTTCTGGCGCTTCCTTACAAGGGTAAGAACTTGTTTGGACCTGGTCTGGCAGAAATAATTTCTGATGTTATGGGTGGAAAAGGGCCTTTTCTGCCACAAGACAAGAAGAATAGACCTAAAGGACGTCAGAGAAGAAACCCGCGGCTGAGTCTAAATCAACATGAAGGGTTTGCCCCGATATGGGATCAGATCAAGTGGGGGGCAGAATTTCTCTGTTGTATCAAACTTGGATACAAGATGTCCCAGATTCCTGGGCTGTGGACATAGTATTGCAGCGTTACAAAATAGAATTCAAAACTTTTCCTCCCATGGGCAAGTTCTACCTCTCAAAATTATCTACAGACCAGATAAAAAGAGAGGCTTTCTTGCATTGCGTCCAGGACCTTTCTTCCCTGGGAGTGATAGTTCCAGTTCCTATAAGGGAACAGGGTCTAGGATTCTAGTCTAATCTGTTTGTGGTTCCTAAAAAGGAGGTAACTTTTTGTCCTATTCTAGACCTTAAGTGTCTCAACAAGTTTCTCAGGGTACCCTCCTTTAAAATGGAAACCATTTGTTCCATTCTTTCCCTGGTCCAAGAGGATCAGTTCATGTAGATCAAAGACTTGAAGAATGCGTTTCTTCGTGTTCCCATCCACAGGGATCATCACAAGTTCTGAGATTTGCATTTCTAGACAAACATATTCAGTTTGTGGTGCTTCCGTTTGTCCTTGCCACAGCTCCCAGAATGTTTTCAAAGGTTCTGGGGGCTCTCTTGGCAGTGATCAGGTCTCGAGGAATTGCAGTGGCGCCCTACCTCGATGACATATTGGTTCAGGCCATCTTTCAACAAGTAAACTCTCATACAGAGATCTTGTTGTCTTTTCTACATTCCCATGGATGGAAAGTGAATCTGGAAAAGAGTTTCCTTGTTCCAGCCTCAAGGGTAGTTGTCTTAGGGACCATAATAGATTCCCTATCTATGAAAATATTTCTGACAGAGGTCAGAAAATCCAAAATTCTTTCCTCTTGCCTCTCTCTGCAGCCATCAGTGACTCACTGTATGGAGGTAATTGGTCTGATGGACATTATTCCCTTTTCTCGATTCCATTTGAGAGCTCTGCAGTTATGCATGCTCAGACAATGGAATGGGGACCATTTGGATCTGTCTCAGAGGATAGATCTAGATCAGGCAACAAGAAATGTGGTGGCTTTCTCTGGAGCATCTGTCTCAGGGCTCATGCTTCCGGAGGCCTTCCTGGGTGATTGTAACCATGGACACCAGGCGCACTCGAGAGGAGTCTGCTCTCCCCATAAATTCTTGGGGTTGAGAGCAATTTACAATGCTCTGATGGCTTGGCCTCAGTTGTCCTTAGCCTGGTTTATCAGTTTCCCGTCGGTCAATGTCACCTCTGTGGCTTACATCAACCACCAGGGAGGAACTCGGAGTTCCTTAGCCATGAAGGAGGTGGCTCGGATTGTTCTGTGGGCAGAAGCTCACAATTGCTGTCTATCTTCCATCCACATTCCAGGGGTGGACAACTGGGAAGCGGACTTCCTGTGCAGACAGACATTTCAACCCAGGAAGTGGGCTCTCCATCCGGAGGTATTCTCCAGGTTAACCCTCAAATGGGGGGTGCTGGAGTTGGATCTGATGGCGTCTCGACAAAACGCCAAGCTTCCCAGGTACGGTTCAATGTCAAGAGTTCCACAGGTTGTCCTGATATATGAAGAAAGGGTTAAATATGAGCGCAGGGTGAATCACCAAACTCCTGATAGACCTAAAGGTCCCTTATATAGGTCAGAAACAAGTAGTAGAAAATAACAGAAAACAGGAGCGCTAAAAGCTGAAGGTGAATTAACTCTAAACGTGATTTGTGGAATACAATAAAACCAAGTTCGCTAGTAATATATCCTAGTGAAATAAAAGTGCTAATCAAAAACAAAATATAAATTAGTCAAGTGCCAATCGCTAATGGTGTGTCTTGATAAAAAACTAGAACAAATACAAAATTATTTCAAATTACCAGGTGTATACCTTTAAATAGTGCACTAGTGTTCTTAGTAGGTTAAGATACTATGGTTAAAAAAGAAGACCAAATCTTACATATAAAGAAAAGGGCGCTATGCCAATTTAATATACTGCATAAAACATAAAAGGATAGTATTAAACAATTCTATTAAAAATTCTTATCTGTAAATGTATAAAACTAACGGACGTCTCCGTTAAAAAACAATAAAACTCAGGTTGCCACCACATAAAAATGTATATAGGAAGATCCGTTAATGTGGACCAGTTGAAATAATGTCAGTTCGAGTTAACGAGTTAACATGAGTGATTCCCAGAGTCAATACTTTCAGATAGCGATCAACCGCAGGCTTACCCCCACACTGTGTGTGCTCTGAAGTCTCTGTACTCCCTGTATAGGGAGAAACGCGTTGATGAAGTCACAACTATAGCTAATCTATCTACATTCTAAGCTGGAGCCACACTCGTGAGTGTGCATTGCTGCAGGAAACTGTTACCCTTTGTACAATCGAAAACTGGCAATTGTTAGCTGGGCCGGCGGAGACTAAAAGTATTGACAAGCAGGGTCGGCATAATTTGACAAGGGTATTACTGCACAGAACTTTATCGCAGAGTGGAGTCGGAGTCCCTCCGTTTGGGGATTGGACAAAGCTATTTTTCTACACATCACTCCTTCAAAGGTATCTTGCGTGTTGATACACACTTAAGAGCAGATACTTTGGTAGCAAAAATTTCAGTTACCTTCTGAAGCCGCTCCGATAAAGAACCAATCAGGAGGCTGATCCAGGACAGCGCCCATAAAGGTGACGTCACCCCACTACGGCGGTAACTTTGAGTACAGAGACTTCAGAGCACACACAGTGTGGGGGTAAGCCTGCGGTTGATCGCTATCTGAAAGTATTGACTCTGGGAATCACTCATGTTAACTCGTTAACTCGAACTGACATTATTTCAACTGGTCCACATTAACGGATCTTCCTATATACATTTTTATGTGGTGGCAACCTGAGTTTTATTGTTTTTTAACGGAGACGTCCGTTAGTTTTATACATTTACAGATAAGAATTTTTAATAGAATTGTTTAATACTATCCTTTTATGTTTTATGCAGTATATTAAATTGGCATAGCCCCCTTTTCTTTATATGTAAGATTTGGTCTTCTTTTTTAACCATAGTATCTTAACCTACTAAGAACACTAGTGCACTATTTAAAGGTATACACCTGGTAATTTGAAATAATTTTGTATTTGTTCTAGTTTTTTATCAAGACACACCATTAGCGATTGGCACTTGACTAATTTATATATTTTTTTTTTATTAGCACTTTTATTTCACTAGGATATATTACTAGCGAACTTGGTTTTATTGTATTCCACAAATCACGTTTAGAGTTAATTCACCTTCAGCTTATAGCGCTCCTGTTTTCTGTTATTTTGTCCTGATATATGCTCTGGTGGTTCCTTGGGATTTCAGTCTGGCATCTCTTTTTCCTCCCTTTACTCTTCTTCCACAAGTCATTGCTCGTATCAAACAGGAGAGAGCATCAGTAATTCTAATAGCTCCTGCGTGGCCTCGCAGGATCTGGTATACAGACCTAGTGAAGATGTCATCTCAGCCACCTTGGAGGTTGCCTCTGAAGAAGGACCTTCTAACTCAGGGTCCATTCCTTCATCCAAATCTAACTTCTCTGAAGCTGACTGCTTGGAGATTGAACGCTTAGTTCTGTCTAAGCGTGGTTTTCCTGAATCAGCTTGCAAGCCTGTTACTAGAAAGATTTACCATAGGGTATGACGTAAATACCTTTATTGGTGTGAATCCAGGGGAAATTCTTGGCGTAGGGTCAGGATGCCTAGGTTTTTGTCTTTTCTCCAGGAAGGTCTGGAGAAGGGATTGTCAGTCAGTTCTCTGAAGGGTCATATATCTGCATTATCTATTTTGTTGCACAAGCATCTGGCGGATGTGCCAAATGTTCAATCTTTTTGCCCTGGTCAGAATCAGGCCTGTGTTTTAGTCTGTTGCTCCTCCTTGGAGCCTTAACCTTGTTCTTAAAGTTTTGCAGCAGGCTCGATTTGAGCCAATGCATTCCATAGATATTAAGTTGTTATCTTGGAAGGTTTTGTTTCTTATTGCTATCTCTTCTTCTGCCTGGAGAGTTTCGGACCTCTTGGCTTTGCAGTGTGATTCACCTTCTCTTATCTTTCATGCTGATAAGGCGGTTTTTCGTACTAAGTTAGGTTTTTTTTAAAGTGGTTTCGGATAGAAATTTTAATCAGGAAATTTTTGTTCCTTCTCTATGTCCTGATCCGTCTTCTAATTAGGAACGTTTGTTGCACAACTTGGATGTTGTGCATGCTTTCAGATTTTATGTACAGGCAACTAAGGATTATCGCCAGACTTCTGCCCTGTTTGTTTGTTTCTCTGGAAAGTGTAAGGGTCAGAAAGCTAATGCTACTTCTCTTTCTCTCTGGTTGAGAAGTATTATTCGTATTGCTTATGAAACTGCTGTTTAGCAGCTTCCTGAGAGAATTACGGCTCATTCCACGAGGGCTGTCTCCTTTTTTTGGGCTTCTAAAAGTGAAGCTTCTGTAGAACAGATTTGCAAGGCTGCAACTTGGCCCTCTTTGCATACTTTTTCAAATTTTACAAATTTGATACTTTTGCCTCAGCCGAGGCTTCTTTTGGGAGAAAGATTCTTCAAGCAGTGGTGCCTTCTGTTTAGGTCTGCCTGTCTTGCTATCCCTCCCTAGTCATCTGTGTCCTCTAGCTTGGGTATTGGTTCCCACTAGTAATTGATGATGTTGTGGACTCTCCATATCTTAGGAAAGAAAACAAGATTTATGCTTACCTGATAAATCCATTTCTTTCCGGATATGGAGAGTCCACGACCCCACCTTTAATTTTAAGACACTTATTTTTTGACTAAACCTCAAGCACCTCTACACCTTTGTGTTATTCCTTTGTTCCATTTCGCTTCAGTCGAATGACTGGGGTTTATCGGTAGGTGAGTGACACTTAACAGCTTTGCTGTGGTGCTCTTTGCCTCCTCCTGCTGGCCAGGAGTGATATTCCCAGTAGTAATTGATGACGTCATGTACTCTCCATATCCGGCAAGAAATAGATTTATCAGGTAAGAATAAATCTTGTTTTCCTCCAGCCTTAAATTGTGACCTCTTGTCACAAACAATTTTCTTGGAATAAACAGATCTTCTGCCATCTCTGTATATGGGCCTTAAAGGGACACTAAACCCAAATTGTGTCTTCCATGATTCAGATAGAGCATGCAATTTTAAGCAACTTTCTAATTTACTCCTATTATCAATTTTTCTTCGTTTTTCTTCAATTTTTTTTTTACATGGGTAAATGTAAGCCTCCAATAAGCAAGCGCTATCCATGGTGCTGAACCTAAAATGGGCTGGCTGCTAAGATTTACATTCCTGCTTTTAAAATAAAGATAGCAAGAGAACAAAGAAAAATTGACAATAGGAGTAAATTAGAAAGTTGCTTAAAATGCCATGCTCTATCTGAATCATGAAAGAAAAAAATGTGGGTTCAGTGTCCCTTTAAATATATTTATATAAAGTAATCATGTGACCTCTCAAGCGCCTTTTTTCTAGAGAAAACAGACTCAGTTTGGCTAACCTCTCCTCATAGTTTAAATTCACCATTCCCCTTTTTAGCTTTGTGGCCCTTCTCTGAACTTTTTCTAATTCTGCAATGTCTTTTTTTTTAGATCTGTCCCCAGAACTGAACGCCATACTCAAGGTGAGGTCTTACCAGGGATTTATATAGTGACAGAATTATGCTTTTCTCCCTTGCATCAATGCCTCTTTTAATACATACTAGTATCTTATTAGCCTTAAAAGCTGCTGTCCTGCATTGTATGCCCATTTTTAGCTTGTTATCTATTAGTACTCCCAAATCCCTTTCCTCCTCTGTTTGGCTTAGTCTAGTCCCATTTAAATAATACATTGCTTGCTTATTTTTACTTCCAAAGTGTAGAACTTTGCATTTTCCCATATTAAATCTCATTTTCCATTTACCTGCCCATACTTATAATTTTTGCAGACCCCTTGTAACACAAGTACATCCTCCTCTGACCTAATGACCTTACACAACTTTGTATTATCTGCAAAAATAGAGATGTTGCTATTTAATCATTGCTCCAAGTCATTAATAAAAATATTAAAAAGAACAGGACACAGTACTGATCCCTTTGGGCCTCGACTGATTACCTTTGTTCAATCTGAGTATGATCCATTTACTACTACTATGTCTCGTTGCTCCCTGTCTTTTATCCAGTTATTTATCTATGAGCTAACATTTCCAGCTATTCCCAGTCCCTTAATTTTGTACATTAGTCTCTCATGTGGCACTGTATTAAATACCTTTGCAAAATCCAAGTATATCACATCAACTGATTCCCCTTTATCTATATTTTTACTTCCTTCCTCATAGAATCTAATTAAATTAGTTTAACATGATCTATTTCTCATAAAACCATGATGATTTGAACTCATAATCTTGTTTACACAAATATACTTATCAATATAATCCTTTATAATCCCTTCAAGTATCTTACCCACTATTAATGTCAGACTAACTGGTCTATAGCTTCTTGGATCAGCCCTGCTTCCCTTTTTGAAGAGTGGCACCACATCAGCTTTATGCCAGTCCTGGGGTACTATGCCTGAGGATAATGAGTCTTGAAAAATTAGTAGAGGTTTGTCTATAACAGTGGAAAGTTTCTGTAAAACCCTTGGGTATATTTCATCTGAGCATGGAGTTTTTTTTTTACCTTAATATTATCTATTTTTTTTCCTGATATCTTCTAGGCATAACCCAGTTAATGGTACGGGCTTGTATGTTCTAGTTTGTTTCAAAGTATCCTCCATTGGTTCCTCTTGTGTATTCTGAAGAAAATAATTGGTTTAGTACCTCATCCTTCTCCCTGTCACTGTTAATCATGTTACCCTTCACACATTTCAATGTGCCTATATTGTCTTTCTTAGATTTTTTGCCATTTATGTACTTAAAAAACCTTTTAGGGTTTGACTTAGAAACAATTGCAATTAATCTTTCATTTTCAATTTTGGCTAATTTGATTGCTTTTTTGCATGCTTTTTTACATTCCTTATATATTTGGTATGTTGAGTCTGTACTATTTTCTTTAAATAATTTAAATGCCCTATGTTTTTTCCTAATTTCTCTTAACACATTTTTATTAAGCCACTTTGTCTTGAATTTATTTATTTTACTTTTATAACCATATGGTTTGTGTTGATATGTATATTTATTTAACAAAGTTTTAAATGTTATCCATTTATCCTGTGTATTTTTTTATTAGAGAATACTTTATCCCAATGTATGCTATTGAATGCTTTCTTTAAATCATTTAATTTTGCTTTCTTAAAATTAAATGTCTTAGTTAAACCTTTAAGATACTGCTTTTGGAAAGTGATTTCAAATGTGACCATGTTATGATCACTGATACCCTTTGACTTCTATGTTTGATATTATATCTGTATTGTTTAATAGCACTAAATCCAATATAGCTTTATTCCTAGTTGGCTCCTCTATTAATTGTGACAAGATGTTATCCCCGAGAAGTCTATCTCCCTTAGCTGAATTACTGGTTTAATTGGTACAGTTTATGTCAGGGTAGTTACAATCTCCCATAATTACAACACTGTTATTATTAGCAGCCTTTCCTATTTGCATTAGTAGTTGAGTTTCATTCATGTCACTAATGTTGGGGGGCATGTAGTATGTTCCTATCAGGGTCACCACTAGAAATTTTGGGGCCCCTTACTTAACCATTGATCAGCCCCCCCCCCCCCCCCTTTGACATGTGCAATTTTTGACCAAGTGACTAAAACGTATATGCACTTTATTCTTAAGTGTAGTCAAACTTGGAAATGTTGTAAAGGTAGTAACACACAAACACAGAAAAACACAGACACACTCATACACTGAAACACACACTCACACATAAGGATTCACATATAGACACTCTAGCAGCACGCAAAGAAACACACAAACACACCCACACAGACACTTAGCACTTGTTTAAATTGACCTGACAAGTAATGAGCTAGACTACAGTTTTGTCAAAAAAGGAGATTTACAAGACAAAATATGGAGTTCTGATTATCTTTTTGTCAAGGAAGATGACAACTATATGATGACAACAGCATGCAGTGGCTGAAAGGAAGAGCCCTGAACTGCCCAAACAATAATTTAAAGGATAAGTGGTGGATTGATGACTTCCGGAAAGGTCTCATTAGTCTCAAAGTCTATAGAAAGATGTGAATATGCAGTAGTAAGGTCAAAATGTCCTAAAAAGGAACAGACAATGGACACACACAAACTCAAACACAAACTTGCACATACACCCAAGAAAACACCCACAGAGACAGCCTCAGAAAACATACAAATACATACACACTCACAGAAACCCACAGAAAACACACAAATACATACACACAGAGACACCCGCAGAAAACAAACAAAGACATACATACACATACACCCTCACTGAGACATCCAGAGAAAACACACAAAGACATACACACACACACCCTCACAGAGACACCCACAGAAAATGCACAAAGACATACACACACACACCCTTACAGAGACACTCACAGAAAACACACAAATATATGCACACACCATCAAAGAGACACTCACAGAAAATACACAAACATATGCACACACTCTCACAGAGACACCCCCAGAAAACACACAGACATATGCACACACCCTCACAGAGACATTCAAAGAAAACATACAAACATACATACATACACACACACACACACCCTCACAGAGACACCCATAGAAAATGCACAAAGACATATGCACATACCCTCACAGAGACATCCACAGAAAACACAGACATACATATACACACCCTGACAGAGACATCCACAGAAAACACACAAAGACATACACACCCACCCTCACAGAGGCATCCACAAAAATACACAAAGATAAACATAGACACAGAGACACCCACAGAAAATGCACAAAGACATACACACACACCCTCACAGAGACATCTACAGAAAACACACAAAGACATACTCACACATCCTCACAGAGACACCCACAGAAAATGCACAAAGACATATGCACACAACCTCACAAGAGACATCCACAGAAAACACAGACATACATACACACACACACCCTCACAGAGACATACACAGGAAACACACAAAGACATACACACTCACCTTCACAGAGGCATCCAAAGAAAATACACAAAGACATACATACATACCCTCACATAGACACCTACAGAAAATGCACAAAGACATACACACACACACCCTCACAGAGACATCCACAGAAAATGCACAAAGACATACACACACACCCTCACAGAGACACCCACTGAAAACACACAAAGACATACATACCTACACACCCTCACAGAGACACCCACAGAAAATGCACAAAGACATACACACACACACCCTCACAAGAGACATCCACAGAAAGCACAGACATACATACACACACACCCTCACAGAGACATCCACAGAAAACACACAAAGACATACACTCTCACCCTCATAGAGGCATCCACAGAAAATACACAAAGACATACATACATACCCTCACAGAGACAACCACAGAAAATGCACAAAGACATATGCACACACCCTCACAGAGACATCCACAGAAAATGCACAAAGACATACCCTCACAGAGAGACCCACAGAAAAAAATACATACACACTCATAGAGACACCAACAAAAGCACAGACATAAACACAGACACCCACAGAAACACTCACAGAAGGTTAAATTTCTGCACACTGCCATCGCCTAAATCAACAGTTTGTGACATGCATGATAATAAAATAGCAGAAATTAAGAGATCACTTTTTAAAGAATCATATTTGTAAATGTGCAAACAAAAATACTTCTGTGACTTTAAAATTGTACTTTAATAATCTTTCAGAATGGGTAGATGAAGAAAAGTACATTTGAAAGGTTGACATGTTTGATCCCCCCCACCATTTTCCCCAACCAAGAGCACCACTTCAAATCTGGTGTACAAATGATCCCATCTGTCAGCTGTACTTATGGATTTTGAAAACTCTGTACTCTATGTGGTCTTGGTGGAACCATAAGCTGTGGTACTCAATCACATACCATTAGATCTGGTTAAATGCAGGATTTAGGCTTGTTTGTATGCATTTCAAAATTAAGTCAGCTGTAGTGTAAACTGAACAGTGTTAAGTTAACCTGTCTCATTTCAAACACTGAGCAATCTTAGCCTGAGAGTATAACATTTTATGCAGATGTAAAAATCTTAGATAAAATGCCTCCTGGCATCTGGAAAGTCCATGCATAAAGGGGCAGTATGTAGTAGGGCTGGAATGTAATATATATATATATATATATATATATATATATATATATATATATATATATACGTATATATACACAAGTAACACATATGGATTGTTATGCTGCACAGCCTAAAATATCACCTGTAATTTTTTAATTGTTAACCCTTTCAACACTGAATTTTTCAGTTTACAATGTTAAACACTGCCATCTGCAGGACAAAAGCACATATTGCTCTAAATAACAAACAGCCAGATTACAAATTTTGAGTGCTATAGGGAAATTAACGACCGTAACATTTTCAGCGTTGGTTCACTCCTCTATAGCGCTGCTATTACAGGTTTGCAAAAAGCAGGCTTGTGCGGGCGATATGGTGGCGTTGAGTTCCATGCTTCACCCAAATACAAGTGCTGCTTTGACGTGCTCGTGCACGATTTCCCCATAGACATCAATGGGGAGAGCCGGCAAAAAAAAAAGCCTAACACCTGCGATCGGGAAAAAAAAAGCTACGTAACGCAGCCCCATTGATGTCTATGAGGAAAGAAAAAGTTATGTTTAAACCTAACACCCTAACATAAAAACCACGCCTAAACACAACTAATCTGCCGCCCCCGACATCACCGCCACCTACATAATGTTATTAACCCCTAATCTGTTGCCCCTAGCATCGCCGCCACCTAAATACACTTATTAACCCCTAATCTGCCGCCCTTAACATTGCCGCCACCTACATTAGAGTTATTAACCGCTAATCTGCCCCCAATGTCGCCGCCACTATATTAAAGTTATTAACCCCTAAACCTCTGGCCTACAACATCACTAACACTTAATAAATATATTAACCCCTAAACCTAACCCTAATGTAACCCTAACCCTAACACCCCTAACTTAAATATAATTAAAATAAACTGAAACTAAAATTACAATAAAATAAATTAAATTAATAAAATACAATTATCTAAATTACAAAAAAACACTAAATTACACAAAATAAAAACTAAATGATCAAAAATAAAAACAAATTACTCCTAATCTAATAGCCCTATCAAAATAAAAACACCCCCCCCCCCAATAAAAAAACCTAGCCTACACTAAACTGCCAATGGCCCTTAAAAGGGCCTTTTACAGGGCATTGCCCCAAAGAAATCAGCTCTTTTACCTGTAAAAAAACAAACAAACAACCCCCCAAAAGTAAAACCAACCACCCACACAACCAAACCCCCCAAATAAAAACCTATTTAAATAAACCTAAGCTAACCATTGTCCTGAAAAGGGCATTTGGATAGGCATTGCCCTTAAAAGGGCATTTAGCTCTTTTACTGCCCAAACCCTAAGCTAAAAATAAAACCCACCCAATAAACCCTTTTTAAAAACCTAACACTAACCCCCCACTGATCCACTTACAGTTCTCGAAGACTGGACATCTATCCTCATCCAGTTGGAAGAAGTCTTCATCCAAGCGGGCAGAAGTCCTCATCGAAGCCGACAGAAGTCTTCATCCAAGTGGGTAGAAGTCTTCATCCATCTTCTATCTTCATCCATCCGGCGCGGAGCGGATCCATCTTCAAGACATCCTCTTTTTCCGATGGTCAACGTAGAATTGAAGTTTCCCTTTAAGGTACGTCATCCAAGATGGTGTCCCTTACATTCCGATTGGCTGATAGAATTCTATCAGCCAATAGGAATTAAAGGGGAAAAAATCTTGTTGGCTGTTGCAACCAGCCAATAGGATTGAGCTTCCATCCTACTGGCTGATCCAATCAGTCAATAGAATGCGAGCTCAATCCTATTGGCTGATTGCATCAGCAAATAGGATGAAAGCTCAATCCTATTGGCTGATTGCAACAGACAATAGGATTTTTTTCCCTTTAATTCCTATTGGCTGATGGAATTCTATCAGCCAATCGGAATGTAAGGGACGTCATCTTGGATGACGTACCTTAAAGGGAAACTTCATTCTACGTTGACCATTGGAAGAAGAGGATGCTCCGCGCCGGATGTCTTAAAGATGGACCCGCTCCGCGCCGGATGGATAAAGATAGAAGATGCCGCCTGGATGAAGACTTCTGCCCGGTTGGATGAAGACTTCTGCCGGCTTCGATGAGGACTTCGGCCCGCTTGGATGAAGACTTCTGCCGGCTTCGATGAGGACTTCTGCCGCTTGGATGAGGATGGATGTCCAGTCTTCGAAAACTGTAAGTGGATCGTCGGGGGTTAGTGTTAGTTTGTTTTAAGGGTTTATTGGGTGGGTTTTATTTTAAGATTAGGGTTTGGGCAATGTAAAAGAGCTAAATGCCCTTTTAAGGGCAATGCCCATCCAAATGCCCTTTTCAGGGCAATGGTAAGCTTAGGTTTATTTAGGTGGTTTGGTTGGGTGGGTGGTGGGTTTTACTGTTGGGGCGTTGTTTATATTTTTTTTTTACAGGTAAAAGAGCTGATTTATTTGGGGCAATGCCCCGCAAAAGGCCCTTTTAAGGGCCATTGGTAGTTTAGTGTAGGCTAGGGTTTTTTTTTATTTTGGGGGGGCTTTTTTATTTTGATAGGGCTATTAGATTAGGAGTAATTCATTTTTATTTTTGATCATTTCATTTTTTATTTTGTGTAATTTAGTGTTTATTTTTTTTTGTAATTTAGATAAATGTATTTGATTAATTTAATTTATTTTATTTTATTGTAATGTTAGGTTTTAGTGTAAGGCAGGTTAGGTTTTATTTTACAGGTAACTTTGTATTTATTTTAACTAGGTAGCTAGTAAATAGTTAATAACTATTTACTAACTAGTCTACCTAGTTAAAATGAATACAAACTTACCTGTGAAATAAAAGTAAAACCTAAAAAAGCTACAATGTAACTATTAGTTATATTGTACCTAGCTTAGGTTTTATTTTACAGGTGAGTATTAAGTTTTAAATAGGAATTATTTAGGTAATAATAGTAAGTTTTATTTAGATTTATTATAATTATATTTAAGTTAGGGGGTGTTAAGGTTATACGTTAGGGTTAGGTTTAGGGGTTAATAGGTTTATTATAGCGGCGGTGTGGGCAGGCGGTACATTAGGGGTTAATAATATTTAAATAGTGTTTGCGATGCGGGAGGGCGGCGGTTTAGGGGTTAATAATTTTATTATAGTAGCAACAATGTCGGGAAGCGGCGGAATAGGGGTTAATAAATTTAGTTTAGTGTTTGCGATGCGGGAGGGCCTCTGTTTAGGGGTTTATAGGTAGTTTATGGGTGTTAGTGTACTCTGTGACAGTTTAGTTATGAGTTTTATGGTACAGCTTTGTATCATAAAACTCATAACTACTGACTTCAGATGGCATTACGGATCTTGTCATTTTAGGCTGTACCGCTCACTTTTTGGTCTCACCGCAAAACTCCTAATACCGGCGCTATGGGAGTCCCATTGAAAAAGGACTTTTCTTAAAGTGCGGTACTGACGTTGTGTGACGGCCAAAAAGGTGTGTGGCACACCTATTCTGACAAGACTTGTAATAGCGGCGTTAGGGAAAAAGCATCGTTATTGGCCATAATTATGCTTTTTCACTCATAACACAAAACTCGTAATCTTGCTGAAAATCATTATTTTCTCAAAAAGTTGGGTGCTTGTAGGAAGAATATGAAATCTATACAAATGATTAAAAAATATTTATGTGTAAGCAAAAAATATTTACACAAGAAAATTTATACAAATTTATAAAAAAAAGGAGATCATAATCCTTGTTAAGACCTATAGGATGCAAAGTTTTAAGTTGTTGAATCCACCGACTTTGTGTCCCATTTCAATGAAATGTGATGAGACAGGAAGAGTCCTGTCTTCACATCTGATAGAGGACTTGTGGGCACTGATTTTGTCCATAATAGGGCATATGGTCTCCCCCACATAGCCCTGCCCACATGGGCACTTTAGTAAATAGACCACAAAGTCAGTGTCACAGGTGTAATAGCCATTAAGTTTCTTTCTGTCTTGTAGTTGTGCCACAAATGTACCCTTAATCATTGCATTGCATTGGGCTCAATGTAGGTAGGGATCCTTTTTGGGAGTAGTTAGAAAGTTGATTCTATCAGTATTATGTCCACCCCCGTCAGCTTTTACCAACATCTCTATTTTGTGGAGGAATTGAATTAATGTACTGACAGTTTAAGGTTTACACTGAGTTATTCACACACATAGTTATCATAATAAGAGAGTATTCTCCTCCATTCCAAAAAGTCAATTTATTCGCACCATGAGAAATGTAAATGACAAAGATTTACAAAAGATAAGGTTGGAGGAAATGGATGGCAAGAGGCTGAGATGGACAGAGGGTATCCTTCCATTATCTCAGCATGTAAAAGCAATGTATTAACAAATGTAGGAATGAGAAATAAGAAAGACAATAAACAAATCATTTTTTCTTCTGAGTACAACACATATAGTAAGCATATAATCATCAAAAAACACTGGTACCTTTTAAATAAATACAATCCACACACGGAATTCAAAAATTCCCTCCATGCATTCCTACAAAAGGGTGAAAAACATCAGAGACATGTTGGTAAAAGCTGACGTGGGTGGACATAATACTGCTAGAATCAACTATCTAACTACTCCCAAGAAGGGTTCTTACCCCTGCCTACATTGTGCCCAATGCAATGCAATGATTAAGGGTACATTTGTGGCAGAACTACAAGACAGAAACAAAAGTGAAATTAATGGCTATTAAACCTGTGACATTGACTTTGTGGTCTATTTACTAAAGTTCCCATGTGGGGGAGACCATACACCCTATTAGGGACAGAATCAGTGCCCACAAGTCCTCTATCAGATGTGAAGACAGGATTCTTCCTGTCTCATCACATTTTATTGAAATGGGACACAAAGTCAGTCAACTTACACTTTAGATAATTGATCACATTCCAAAGCTCAGAAGAGGTACTGGTAATAGGGAGTTAGAGTTGAAAAAGAGAGAGGTCTGGTGGATTCAACAACTTAAAACTTTGCATCCTATAAGTCTTAACAAGGATTATGATCTCCATTTGTTTTTTATAAATTTTGTATATTTTCTTGCGTAAATTTTTTTTGCTTATACATAAATATTTTTTAATCATTTGTATAGATTGCATATTCTTGCTAAGTTTTACCTTTTACAAGCACCTAACCTGTTGAGAAAATAATGATTTTGTTATTTAGAGCAATAATGGCAGGTGGCAGTGTTTAACATTGTAAACTGAAAAATTCAGTGTTGAAAGGGTTAACAATTAAACAATTAAAAAAATTAAAGTACAGGTGCTATTTAAGGCTGTGCAACATAGCGATCCATAGCATGACTAAGCGTCAGTGTGACCTGAAATGTTGCTGTCCTTCTCTTATGTCACCATAATAAAGACAATCTTTTTTTGAAGAAACAGTGCTGACGCCATTACTTGTTCTACTTGGATATATTTGTGAGGCGTTGCAGGACCCTCAGGCGTACGTGCACTACTGATATAAACCATGAACTGTTTTGCTGCATACTAGTGCCGGACCTATTGTTTTCCATATATATATATATATATATATATATATATATATATATATATATATATATATATATATATATATATATATATATATATATATATATATATATATAACACATAGAAACACCCAGCACTCACCAGCTAGCTCACAGCTAAGATAAAATCACAACTGGAAAGGTTAGTCACCACATCTGGCCAAATGGGAAAGCTCAGGCACCACGTCAAGGTCCTTTCCATTGCCTGAGTCCCTAACACAGCCACACCATCATGCAAGCTCACAAAGCCAAACAGACTGCGAACAAAGAAGGGGTGCACAGTTGGCTGTAATCACCCAGAGAAAATACAAAACATGGAAGGGAACTGCATTCCAAGACCGGACCAGGTACACATCATGTGACTCAGCAACATCCAGCCCTGGGTGCTAAATAGCACTCCAAAAAAGCTGTGATGTCACCAGAGCCACAGGCAGTTAACCCCAGTCCGGAATGGGTGCAAGAAACAAGGGGGATTACAAACAAAAAGTAATACAACACATAGAAACACCCAGCACTCACCAGCTAGCTCACAGCTAAGATAAAATCACAACTGGAAAGGTTAGTCACCGCATCTGGCCAAATGGGAAAGCTCAGGCACCACGTCAAGGTCCTTTCCATTGCCTGAGTCCCTAACACAGCCACACCATCATGCGAGCTCACAAAGCCAAACAGACTGAGAACAAAGAAGGGGTGCACAGGTGGCTGTAATCACCCAGAGAAAATACAAAACATGGAAGGGAACTGCACTCCAAGACCGGACCAGGTACACATCATTTTTTTTTTCCGTTGGTAAAAATTGTTTTAGCCTTTTTAATTAACCAAATACTAAGCCAAAATAATAATGTCTGTTACTAGAAGTGAATCAAATGAATCTGTACTCAGTGTTAAAATATATTCCCCAAAATTACCCCTCAATAAGGGAGATGTCCTTAAAATGGACGTCATAGGCCACATTAAAAATAGGTGTAAGATTGTGGGTGTTTTAAATGATTATATGGATATGCTTGCAATTAAGGCCAAAAATATTGCTATTGATAATGGAAGGTGGAATGAAAAAAGTGAATTGTTCCAAGAATTATTAAAAATTAATCAATGCAAAAATCTCAAAAAATGAACTAATACTCAAATCCTGGCCCCTTGTAATATGCATTATTAACGAAATGTCCACACACCTTATAGAAAAGGAATTGCAAATACAGGGGCTAGAAGATGATATTCGCTCATCACGCATGTGTGAAGAGAGTTTAGAGATAGCCGAAAATGAAATTGTTACATTTAAATGAGACATGGCCGCCTTAGAAGAGCGTAACCAAGATTTAGTAGCCCAAATAGGACATTTAAAAAAACAATCTCGCCATAATGAAACCCCCTCTATTAGCATTGAGGATAATGCAGGTATTTTAGAAACCCTAAAAGGACTTATGAGAAGTAAATTACAGAACTTTAGGGAAGAATTTAAACACAGGTCACTGATTGGCTCAGAGATAAACTTCCCACATAGACAGTCACCTCATGTTTTAAATTCAGGGAACTGCTACACTTCAGAGGGGGAGGACAGTGATTATAGTGAGTCAGAGGGCAGAGCCAGCTACCCAAATAGCACCCATAATGCTAATATGCGTAATGGATCTCCCCACAGTTGAAGGGCAAATAGGGAACACTCCAACCCTAACGAGAAGGTCCCTAGGAAGACCCGAGATATGCGTCTAATAAGGTATATGACACCCCTAAAATAATTACTTTCTTAAATGGTGCAGTACCTAAATTTTCCAAAAAGGGAACCACTTCTATAATTGATCACTTAGGAACTTATGAGAATGCTTTATCCATAATGAATGTTAATAGTGAGCCATCAAAAATTAATTTTCTGCCCTGGGTATTTGAAAGTGAACATCAAAAATTCTTTGCTTCACTAAAGGATATCAATGTTCATTCCTGGAGTGAAACAAAACGACAGTGCAAAAAGGAATTTGTTTGTTATCGCACAATCGCTGCTGCTAAAGCGGCTGTATACGTTTTGAAATGTGCCGCAAATCAAAGCCCAATTAAATTCCTTTCTGCACTAAAAAGTGCATACAGTATGGACGAAGATTACCCCAAACTGGCCTTCCCCACAAAGTTTTAACTTTGCCCCTTCCCCATCGAGGGCCGAGGCAAAGAGACAATATACTCAAAATGAGGGGCATACCCAGGTAAAGAATTATCCCCAAAGAGATGAACACCCACAAGGTAATCGGTACCCCCATAAAAATAAATACCAAAAGTGGCGAAAATACTCTCAGGGTAACCAGACACCCCAAGTAAATAGTGCTCCCCAAGACATTAATGCTGAACAAGTTGAACCCCAAAGACAACCACATCAAATTGGAAACAATAGCTATGATCCTGAGGGATCCCAAGGATCCAGGAATAAATACCCTGGGATATAAAAAAAAATCGGTCCATGGGTAAAAAGAGCTTATATAGTCAAGTGGACCAACTTACACAGTTAAGTCAATTATGTACACTATTTACTAATATGAGTCAAGCTTTGATGGCTCAGCACTCTAGTAATCCTTTTTTAGGGGTACAGCCAGTGGCCAGCAGTGGGCCACAGGCACAGTCATAAATACTGTGGTATTACCTGAGAGAGAGGGGAGAGATATACCAAACAAAATGATAAATGTCAATAATGATACTAATCATATTCTCTCCCTACAGACCAGGAACGGATGATTTAGATGTGATGGCGAGCAACCTCAGCCTGGAAGCACTAACAAACCTCTTCCTTTGCAGTCTTATTCCTACAGATGCAGTACACAGGAACCCTGTTGACCCTATTACAGAGGAAAGGACTGGTAAGAATGAAAATTCTTCTGCATCAGGTAACGTGGCGGATTCAGGTAACTTGTGATGAAGCCCACAGATGTGTAATCAAGCTAATTTTATGTGTGAAATGGTAGAAATTGCAGGGAGATATTATGTATTAGCTGAGCTCCAAGACTCAGTTACTAACCCTATCATGGGATTAATTGATACTGGATCTCAGGCGACTATTTTATTCCACGGGTACTACACACAGTTAAATGAGCTAACACCCCACAAACCTAAAATAAAAGAATTTGGTGGTTCACTAATAGGTGTTGGGGGTGACTCTCTCAAAGTCTACGGTACGGCATGGTAAAAGCTAAAACTGGGGAACAGGGTAATAAGACACCCTATCATTATAGTGGATCTGCCAACTGATCGTTTGATAATTGGTAGTGATCTCCTGAAGCGATTAAGCACCATAATTGATTGCATAAATAATGTAATTTGGTCACAAGTAAAATGGTCTATTAATTATGAGCGGTCCGGTATATCTCGCACCAGACATAACTGTCATGTAGTGGAAGAGAAGCCAAATGCTGTGGAGATTCATTTAAGGAATGACTCTGTACCTGAAATCACTATCCTACAAATAGATTATCAGACTCCTTTAATTTCGCCTGGAAAGATAGCCAATATTTCCTTAGACAGCGATGTTTTAATCATATCTCTCCACAAGGGGGATGCTAAGTCCCCTAAAGGGGGAGATCATTCTCAATTCTTCGCAGAAATTGAGAAAGTTAAGGATGATCTATTTATCCCTAGGCAAGTACATGACCTAGGAAAAACCAAGTATGCCAAATTGAGCTTAAAACAGGAAGCTAGCTATATAAGCGAAGGCTTATTAGCGCGGATAGCTGAACCTAAAGTGATTAAATATCTTTCTCCCCAAGATCTCTTGGTCCATGACCTGGATGACAAGGTTGAAAGCTATAACATCACAGCTAAGTGTTTATTATCTATCTCCATAGGTAATAAATCAGCAAAGCACCTGTTTTTAGTCTTAAATACTCCCCATAATCAAATATATATTGGCAATGATCTCTTACATAGATATGCCATACAAATAGATTTGATTAACCTTTTCCTCTGGAGCAGGTTAAAGGGGGACTAAATTTTATTGTGTAAGGTTAAAAAACAGAGATTACTCTGAACTCCACATTAAATACTATTTACCCCTAAAAAAAACGTATGTCACTCCCCTATTTCCTGGCCGATAACAGGAAGCGTCGGCTTCAGGTGACAGGAGTGACAGTGACGGTCAATGGTACAACAGAAGTGAATAACAAACGTGTTTGCTTTTCTCAATGTTAACTGTTGTCTATCAGTGTGAAATGAACAAGCCGAAGCTAACTGGTCACATGACTTTTATGTGGTCACAGCAAGTTTGTTAACCAATCACCAGCAATTTTCCCTACACATCCCTCATTGCTCGTCATCACAGAGGAGTGTGTCAAAAGCGCCTTCATTGTGATAGGCTAGCTAACTATCGGCTAGATTACGAGTTGTGCGTTAGGGTAAAAAAGCAGCGTTAAGAGGTCCTACGAGTCTTGCAGGTTTAGGTGTACCGCACAATTCTTTGGCCTAACCGCAAAACGACTTACGTAAACTTCGTAAAGTCTTTTTTCTATGGGACTTCCATAGCGCCGGTATTACGAGTCTGTCCTGGGAGGCCAAAAAGTGAGCGGTACACCCCCTACCTCCAAGATCCCTAACGCATTTAAAAGTCAGTAGAACGCCGTAACATAAAACTCATAACTAAAGTGCTAAAAAGTACACTAACACCCATAAACTACCTGTTAACCCCTAAACCGAGGCCCTCCCGCATCGCAAAAACTAAAATAAAAATTGTAACCCCTAATCTGCCGTTTCGGACACCGCCGCCACCTACATTATAGTTATGAACCCCTAATCTGCTGCCCCCAACACCGACGCCACCTACATTATATTTATTAACCCCTAATCTGCCGCCCCCAATGTCGCCGTCACCTACCTACACTTTTTAACCCCTAATCTGCCGCCCCCAACGTCGCCGCCACTTTAATAAACATATTAACCCCTAAACCGCCGCACTCCCGCTTTGCAAACATTAGTTAAATATTATTAACCCCTAATCTGCCGGCCCTAGCATCGCCGCTACCTACCTACATTTATTAACCCTTAATCTGCCGCCCCCAACGTCGCCGCCACTATATTAAAGTTATTAAACCCTAAACCTAAGTCTAACCCTAAACCTAACACCCACTAACTTAAATATAATTTAAATAAATCTAAATAAATATTCCTATCATTAACTAAATTATTCCTATTTAAAAAAAAATACTTACCGATAAAATAAATCCTAAGCTAGCTACAATATAACTAATAGTTACATTGTAGCTATCTTAGGGTTTATTTTTATTTTGCAGGCAAGTTTGCATTTATTTTAACTAGGTAGAATAGTTATTAAATAGTTATTAACTATTTAATAACTACCTAGTTAAAATAAAGACAAATTTACCTGTAAAATAAAACCTAACCTAAGTTACACTAACACCTAACACTACAATATAATTAAATAAATTAACTCAATTAAATTAGCTAAAGTACAAAAAACAAAAAACACTAAATTACAGAAAATAATAAACAAATTACAAATATTTAAACTAATTACATCTAATCTTAATAGCCCTATCAAAATAAAAAAAGCCCCCCCAAAATAAAAAAACCCTAACCTAAACTAAACTACCAATAGCCCTTAAAAGGGCCTTTTGCGGGGCATTGCCCCAAAGTAATCAGCTATTTTACCTGTAAAAACAAAAATACAAACCCTCCCAAGAGTAAAACCCACCACCCACACAACCAACCCCCCCAAATAAAATACTATCTAAAAAAACCTAAGCTCCCCATTGCCCTTAAAAGGGCAGTTAGCTCTTTTGTCGCCCAAAGTCCCTAACCTAAAAATAAAACCCACCTAATACACCCTTAAAAAACCTAACACTAACCCCCTGAAGATCTACTTACCGGGAGACGTCTTCATCTAAGCCGGGCCAAAGTCCTCAAAGAAGCCGGGAGAAGTCTTCATCCAAGCCGGGCGAAGTGGTCCTCCAGACGGGCAGAAGTCTTCATCCAGACGGCATCTTCTATCTTCATCCATCTGGCGCGGAGCGGGTCCATCTTCAAGACATCCGACGCGGAGCATCCTCTTCATCCGGAGTCTTCTTACTGAATGAAGGTACCTTAGATTCTGATTGGCTGATAGAATCCTATCAGCCAATCGGAATTAAGGTAAAAAAAATCCTATTGGCTGATGCAATCAGCCAATAGGATTGAGCTTGCATTCTATTGTCTGTTCCAATCAGCCAATAGAATGCAAGCTCAATCCTATTGGCTGATTGGATCAGCCAATAGGATTGAACTTCAATCCTATTGGTTGATTGCATCAGCCAATAGGATTTTTTCTACCTTAATTCCGATTGGCTGATAGAATTCTATCAGCCAATCGGAATCTAAGGGACGCCATCTTGGATGACGTCACTTAAAGGTACCTTCATTCAGTAAGAAGACTCCGGATGAAGAGGATGCTCCGCGTCGGATGTCTTGAAGATGGACCCGCTCCGCGCCGGATGGATGAAGATAGAAGATTTATTTGGGGGGTTGGTTGTGTGGGTGGTGGGTTTTACTGTTGGGGGGGTTGTTTGTATTTTTTTTACAGGTAAAAGAGCCGATTACTTTGGGGCAATGCCCTGCAAAAGGCCCTTTTAAGGGCTATTGGTAGTTTAGTTTAGGCTAGGGGTTTTTTATTTTTTTGGGGGGGGGGGCTTTTTTTATTTTGATAGGGCTATTAGATTAGGTGTAATTAGTTTAAATATCTGTAATTTGTTTATTATTTTCTGGAATTTAGTGTTTGTTTTTTTGTACTTTAGCTAATGTTATTTAATTTAGGTAATTGTATTTAATTTAGTTAATGTATTTAATTAAATTGTAGTGTTAGGTGGTAGTGTAACTTAGGTTAGGTTTTATTTTACAGGTCAATTTGTATTTATTTTAGCTAGGTAGTTATTAAATAGCTAATAACTATTTAATAACTATTCTACCTAGTTAAAATAAATACAAGCTTGCCTGTAAAATAAAAATAAATCCTAAGCTAGCTACAATGTAACTATTAAGTATATAGTAGCTAGTTTAGGGTTTATTTCATAGGTAAGTATTTGGTTTTAAATAGGAATAATTTAGTTAATGATAGGAATATTTATTTAGATTTATTTAAATTATATTTAAGTTAGTGGGTGTTAGGTTTAGGGTTAGATTTAGGTTTAGGGTTTAATAACTTTAATATAGTGGCGGCGACATTGGGGGCGGCAGATTAGGGGTTAATAAATGTAGGTAGGTGGCGGCGATGTTAGGGCTGGCAGATTAGGGGTTAATAATATTTAACTAATGTTTTCAAGGCGGGAGTGCGGCGGTTTAGGGGGTTAATATGTTTATTATAGTGGCAGGCAGCGACGTTGGGGGCGGCAGATTAGGGGTAAAAAAAGTGTAGGTAGGTGGCGGCGACATTGGGGGCGGCAGATTAGGGGTTAATAAATATAATGTAGGTGGCGTCAGTGTTGGGGGCAGCAGAATAGGGGTTCATAACTATAATGTAGGTTGTGGCGGTGTCCGGAGCGGAAGATTAAGGGTTAATAATATAATGTAGGTGTCGGCGATGTCGGGGGTGGCAGATTAGGGGTTAATAAGTGTAAGATTAGGGGTGTTTAGACTCTGGGTTCATGTTAGGGTGTTAGGTGTAGACATAACTTTTATTTCCCCATAGGAATCAATGGGGCTGCGTTAAGGAGCTTTACGCTGCTTTTTTGCAGGTGTTAGATTTTTTCTCAGCCGTCTCTCCCCATTGATTCCTATGGGGAAATCGTGCACGAGCACGTACGACCAGCTCCCCGCTGACTTAAGCAGCGCTGGTATTGGAGTGCGGTAATGAGCAAAATTTTGCTCTATGCTCGCTTCTTGTCTTTTAACGACGGGTTTGTAAAAACTCGTAATACCAGAGCTGCAGGTAAGTGAGCGGTGAGACAAAACTGCTTGTTAGCACCGCATAGCCTCTAAAGCAAAACTCGTAATCTAGGTGTATGTAAGTAAGTGATAATCATATCAATCCGATATAACATCTTTAAATGACAGGATCGGGTTACGTTAAACAGTGGACTTAGCTGAATAAATATGAAAAATGGTTATTACTAAGTATTCGCTTGTTAAATGGCCAATTTACTGAGATGCCTTATTTAGGAATGGAAGATAAATCTGATGATTATGCTAGATTATACAAAAAACTCTATGTGAGATTAACTAACAAACAAACAACGCCATATGGTTTATGGGTACAAGGGGATCACACAATGATTGCGTGCCTATCAGTACTTATGAAAAATACCCACGGCTAATTTACTATTAGGTCAGATAATCACGGCAACACTGTCATTCGTATATAAATCTAGTATTACTCAACTGTATTGATCTATATGTTACAACAGGGCATTCAAATCTATATGCACATTACCTCAAATCATGTACTGATATTGAATGCTACAGTAACAGAGAGGGAGTGCAAATTTATGAGCTTAAGTGCTTTAGAGGGAAGGGATTCAGTTCAATCAGATTTATGGGGTAACCGGTATTGTCCATAATAAAAGGGATCAAAATAATTCCTGAATCTAAATTGTATATATCCAGAAAAACTGTGGATTGAAATTTCTGCCCAAGAACCCCAATACAAACCCCCGTTAATCAGATCAGGTGTTTACAGTAGGAGTAGGGGAAATTATTAACTACAGTGTAAAAAAAGTGTAAACCTGTGTGATAAAAATCCTCACATAGTGAATGAGTAATCAATTGGCAATACTCAAATCTAGTTTATAATTCTAGAATTGATTCAGACCTATAACATAGATTGAACAAAACTTAACAGCGCCCCTAAATATATCAAAAATATATAAAAAAATTCTGTGAGTACATAGGCCTAGATTTGGAGTTTGGCGGTAGCCGTGAAAACCAGCGTTAGAGGCTCCTAACGCTGGTTTTAGGCTACCGCCGGTATTTGGAGTCATTCAAAAAAGGGTCTAACGCTCACTTTTCAGCCGCGACTTTTCCATACCGCAGATCCCCTTACGTCAATTGCGTATCCTATCTTTTCAATGGGATCTTTCTAACTCCGGTATTTAGAGTCGTGTCTGAAGTGAGCGTTAGAAATCTAACGACAAAACTCCAGCCGCAGAAAAAAGTCAGTAGTTAAGAGCTTTCTGGGCTAACGCCGGTTCATAAAGCTCTTAACTACTGTGCCCTAAAGTACACTAACACCCATAAACTACCTATGTACCCCTAAACCGAGGCCCCCCCACATCGCCGACACTTGATTAAATTTTTTTAACCCCTAATGTGCCGACCGCCACCTACGTTATACTTATGTACCCCTAATCTGCTGCCCCTAACACCGCCGACCGCTATATTATATTTATTAACGCCTAACCTGCCCCCCACAACGTCGCAGCCAGCTACCTACAATAATTAACCCCTAATCTGCCGACCGCAAAGAGCCGCCACCTACATTATCCCTATGTACCCCTAATCTGCTGCCCCTAACACCGCCGACCCCTATATTATATTTATTAACCCCTAATCTGCCCCCCACAACGTCGCCTCCACCTGCCTACACTTATTAACCCCTAATCTGCCGAGCGGACCGCACCGCTATTATAATAAAGTTATTAACCCCTAATCCGCCTCACTAACCCTATAATAAATAGTATTAACCCCTAATCTGCCCTCCCTAACATCGCCGACACCTAACTTCAATTATTAACCCCTAATCTGCCGACTGGAGCTCACCGCTATTCTAATAAATGTATTAACCCCTAAAGCTAAGTCTAACCCTAACACTAACACCCCCCTAAGTTAAATATAATTTTAATCTAACGAAATTAATTAACTCTTCTTAAATAAATTATTCCTATTTAAAGCTAAATACTTACCTGTAAAATAAATCCTAATATAGCTACAATATAAATTATAATTATATTATAGCTATTTTAGGATTAATATTTATTTTACAGGTAACTTTGTATTTATTTTAACCAGGTACAATAGCTATTAAATAGTTAAGAACTATTTAATAGCTAAAATAGTTAAAATAATTACAAATTTACCTGTAAAATAAATCCTAACCTAAGTTACAATTAAACCTAACACTACACTATCAATAAATAAATTAAATAAAATACCTATAATTATCTACAATTAAACCTAACACTACACTATCAATACATAAATTAAATACAATTCCTACAAATAAATACAATGAAATAAACTAACTAAAGTACAAAAAAGAAAAAAGAACTAAGTTACAAAAAATTAAAAAAATATTTACAAACATTAGAAATATATTACAACAATTTTAAACTAATTACACCTACTCTAAGCCCCCTAATAAAATAACAAAGCCCCCCAAAATAAAAAAATGCCCTACCCTATTCTAAATTACTAAAGTTCAAAGCTCTTTTACCTTACCAGCCCTGAACAGGGCCCTTTGCGGGGCATGCCCCAAGAAGTTCAGCTCTTTTGCCTGTAAAAAAAAACATACAATACCCCCCCCAACATTACAACCCACCACCCACATACCCCTAATCTAACCCAAACCCCCCTTAAATAAACCTAACACTAAGCCCCTGAAGATCTCCCTACCTTGAGTCATCTTCACCCAGCCGAGCCAAATTCTTCATCCAAGCGGAGCAAGAAGAGGTCCTCCATCCGGTAGAAGTCTTCATCCAAGCGGGGCAGAAGAGGTCTTCCATCCGATTGAAGTCTTCATCCAAGCGGGATCTTCTATCGTCATCCATCCGGAGCGGAGCGGCAGCATCCTGAAGACCTCCGACGCGGAACATCCATCCTGGCCGACAACTGAACGACGAATGACGGTTCCTTTAAATGACGTCATCCAAGATGGCGCCCCTCTAATTCCGATTGGCTGATAGGATTCTATAAGCCAATCGGAATTAAGGTAGGAATATTCTGATTGGCTGATGGAATCAGCCAATCAGAATCAAGTTCAATCCGATTGGCTGATTGGATCAGCCAATCGGATTGAACTTGATTCTGATTGGCTGATTCCATCAGCCAATCAGAATTTTCCTACCTTAATTCCGATTGGCTGATAGAATCCTATCAGCCAATCGGAATTCGAGGGACGCCATCTTGGATGACGTCATTTAAAGGAACCGTCATTCGTCGTTCAGTCGTCGGCCAGGATGGATGTTCCGCGTCGGAGGTCTTCAGGATGCTGCCGCTCTGCTCCGGATGGATGACGATAGAAGATCCCGCTTGGATGAAGACTTCAATCGGATGGAAGACCTCTTCTGCCCCGCTTGGATGAAGACTTCTACCGGATGGAGGACCTCTTCTTGCTCCGCTTGGATGAAGAATTTGGCTCGGCTGGGTGAAGACGACTCAAGGTAGGAAGATCTTCAGGGGCTTAGTGTTAGGTTTATTTAGGGGGGGTTTGGGTTAGATTAGGGGTATGTGGGTGGTGGGTTGTAATGTTGGGGGGGGTATTGTATGTTTTTTTTTACAGGCAAAAGAGCTGAACTTCTTGGGGCATGCCCCGCAAAGGGCCCTGTTCAGGGCTGGTAAGGTAAAAGAGCTTTGAACTTTAGTAATTTAGAATAGGGTAGGGCATTTTTTTATTTTGGGGGGCTTTGTTATTTTATTAAGGGGCTTAGAGTAGGTGTAATTAGTTTAAAATTGTTGTAATATATTTCTAATGTTTGTAAATATTTTTAAATTTTTTGTAACTTAGTTCTTTTTTTCTTTTTTGTACTTTAGTTAGTTTATTTCATTGTATTTATTTGTAGGAATTGTATTTAATTTATTTATTGATAGTGTAGTGTTAGGTTTAATTGTAGATAATTATAGGTATTTTATTTAATTTATTTATTGATAGTGTAGTGTTAGGTTTAATTGTAACTTAGGTTAGGATTTATTTTACAGGTAAATTTGTAATTATTTTAACTATTTTAGCTATTAAATAGTTCTTAACTATTTAATAGCTATTGTACCTGGTTAAAATAAATACAAAGTTACCTGTAAAATAAATATTAATCCTAAAATAGCTATAATATAATTATAATTTATATTGTAGCTATATTAGGATTTATTTTACAGGTAAGTATTTAGCTTTAAATAGGAATAATTTATTTAAGAAGAGTTAATTAATTTCGTTAGATTAAAATTATATTTAACTTAGGGGGGTGTTAGTGTTAGGGTTAGACTTAGCTTTAGGGGTTAATACATTTATTAGAATAGCGGTGAGCTCCAGTCGGCAGATTAGGGGTTAATAATTGAAGTTAGGTGTCGGCGATGTTAGGGAGGGCAGATTAGGGGTTAATACTATTTATTATAGGGTTAGTGAGGCGGATTAGGGGTTAATAACTTTATTATAATAGCGGTGCGGTCCGCTCGGCAGATTAGGGGTTAATAAGTGTAGGCAGGTGGAGGCGACGTTGTGGGGGGCAGATTAGGGGTTAATAAATATAATATAGGGGTCGGCGGTGTTAGGGGCAGCAGATTAGGGGTACATAGGGATAATGTAGGTGGCGGCGGTTGACGGAGCGGCAGATTAGGAGTTAATAATAATATGCAGGGTTCAGCGATAGCGGGGGCGGCAGATTAGGGGTTAATAAGTGTAAGGTTAGGGGTGTTTAGACTCGGGGTACATGTTAGAGTGTTAGGTGCAGACGTAGGAAGTGTTTCCCCATAGCAAACAATGGGGCTGCGTTAGGAGCTGAACGCGGCTTTTTTTTAGCTCAAACAGCCCCATTGTTTCCTATGGGGGAATCGTTCACGAGCACGTTTTTGAGGCTGGCCGCGTCTGTAAGCAACTCTGGTATCGAGAGTTGCAGTTGCGTTAAATATGCTCTACGCTCCTTTTTTGGAGCCTAACGCAGCCTTTCTGTGGACTCTCAATACCAGAGTTATTTTAAAGGTGCGGCCAGAAAAAAGCCAGCGTTAGCTACGCGGGTCGTTACCGACAAAACTCTAAATCTAGCCGTTAGTTAATAAACAAAATACGTAATTACATATGCTGAGAACAGTTTAAAGGTATACCCAATAATTGTTGTTCTCATTCATTCCATAAGGCATTACTGTGTTCAAATTAAAAATCCATTTGGTTTCCATTTTTAAAAGTCTCTGTTCCGTTGCCCCCCCTCTGATTCCAGGTCTTAGTTTCTCTAGCCCCAACACTTGAAATCTCTTGGATTCCCATTGTGAAATTGCAGAAAATGTTTGGCCACACTAGTTATTTTCTTGCCCTTTTCTATATCTTTTTGGGCTGTTCTTATGTTGCTCAAATTTTCCATCATACGAGTGCCCATGCATCTAGTGGTCATCCCTATGTAATATAAATCACATTTACATAGATCATATTAGTGCTTTTACAATTGATATGATCTTTAATATTCCAGATTTTACCAAATCTATCTACCATCGTCTGTTTTTTAATCATATATTGACAAACTTTACAAATTGCCACAGGCAATGGAGCCTTTAAATAGAGGGGCTTTATTTGCGTTTCTATCAAAGTGGCTTCTTGTTAGTGAGTCACTGATATTATTGGCCCGTCTAAAGGTAAAAGAAGGTGTATCTGGAATCAATGGTCTTAATAATTCATCCGCTTGGAGAACATGCCAATGATTTTTCACAATGTTATTAATGTGGCCACTGGCTGAAATCGTAGGGTATTATCTTTCTTTTTGACCTTTGTGGTAAGCAATTATTTCCTGTCTCTAGTTAGTGCCTTATTATATGCCTTGGGTAGAGATTTTCTGGAGTAACCTCTATTTAATAATCTGGTTCTTAAATCCAATGCTTCTGTTTTAAATATCTCTACAGTACTACAATTTCTCCTTAAACTGAGATATTTACCCACAAGTAGCCCCGTGATAGTAGATGGATGGTGGTGACTACTGGCTAGGAGTATATTGTTGGTTGCTGTGGGTTTTCTATAGGTATCAGTTACCAAGTGGTTCTCAACCTTGCCCACTCTAAGATCAAGAAACTCCACTTTCTCATTACTGATTGTAGAAGTAAGATACAACCCAAAAGGGTTAATATTGAGTACCTTGATGAATTCAAGCAATATATTATGAGGACCATTCCACACAAAGAATATATTGTCTATATATCTGGACCAGTGGGATATATGTGTAGTAAAGTGTTTAAGTGACTCATGAAACACTATTGTTTCTTCCCACCAGTCCAGATATATATTTGCATATGTGGGAGTGCAAGAGATGCCCATAGCTGTCCCACACAGTTGCAGGTAAAACATAACATAACCCCACAGGATATCACCTTATCCAAGGGAACTACCATAGGATATGCACTGTGAATTATTACACTTTTGGATTCAAGAATAATGTAATTGGGCTAATATCTGAAGGATACTTAACTGAAGAACAGTTAATAGAACAATCCTTTATATCTGTGCCAGAGGGATTGTTTACAATTCAGTCTATTTATCCCTTTATCTCAGAGGAAGGCATCTGTAAAATTGAAGAAGCCTCCCTAGTATTTGATCAGCCGATTAAAGAGCAAGAATACCCCAATACCCAGAATCATGGGGGCAATGGTTGGAAGAAACCTATGAGATAGGACAGCCTGAAATCTTTCCAGGATTTCAGCAAATAGTTGAAGAGCAAATCTCCTTAGCTAATGGCTGTTCCAGTGATGATGAACGCATACAGCTACGAGAACTCCTGAGGGAGTACAAGGATGTTTTTGCTAGGGATTCTTATGACTGTGGGACTACAGATTTGCACATTGCAAGAATCCAAACAGATCCCAGTGCACCACCTGTCTTTGTTAAAAAATACAGACTTCCTTTAGCCTCATATAATTCTCTTGCAGAAATCATAAGGAACTTGGAAGAAAGAGGTATTATCAGACAGGTGCATAGCTCTTATAATAATCCTATTCTAGGTGTTCTTAAGCCCAATGGACAATGACGTTTGTGTGCTGACTTAAGACAGCTAAACAAACAAGTGTACATGTCTGGCTGGCCTGTGCCATATATTGACCAGTGCCTAGCGCAGATGCAGGGATCCAAAATATTCACTGCCATTGATTGTGTACAGGGATATTGGACCATAAAGGTACATGAGGAGGACCAGTATAAGCTTGCATTCTCGTTTCAAAAGGTCTAGTATACATTCCAAAGGCTCCCGTTTGGATAAATAAATTCAGGACATAAATTTGCAGCATTCATGCATACGGCTATGCCTGATGCACTGGAAAGGGGGACCTTATCTTATGTTGATGATGTTTTAATCAAAAGCACAGACTTTGAGAAACACATCACTGAACTTAAGCACGTCCTCAGCCAACTTAAAAGGGCAGGTGTCAAATTATCCCTACAAAAAGCTCAATGTTGCCGCACTCGTGTTACTTCTGAAGGGTTAAATCCTCCGAAGAAAAAGAAGGAAGCTATGATAAATTCTAAGAACCCAAATAACTTAAAGGAATTAATATCATTCCTGGGTATGACAAATTATTCCCACACATTTATTGATAATTATGCAGAATTAGCTAAACCACTGCTACTTCTTCTAAAGAAGGATGTGAAATGGCACTGGGGTGAGGCTCAAGAAACAGCCATCAGAGAGCTGAAGAGAAAACTCACTCAAGCACCTTGCTTAGCCTACCCTGAAGGGGGTAAACCTTTCTACTTAGAGAGAGGTTACACAGATATAAGCATGAGTGCTGTTTTATACCAAAAGCATGATAATTTAAGTAAAGTCATTGCTTATGCGAGCAAAAATTTCCGCAGCTATATATAGGGCGAGAAAATTATTGTAGAAACGGCCCACCAGCCTTTGCTATATCTGCAAAGTGAGAGAATAAGAGATGGGAACCTGTCTAATAGCCACATAACAGCTTGGACTCTTTCCTTACAAGGCTGGCCTTTAGAAATTCGCTACAAGCAAAATAAAAAGAATCCAGTCGCACGGGGGCTTGCTGAGCTTCACGACTGTACTGCTAAGGATCATGGGGAAGAGTTATTAGAAGATTTCCTGGAGGAACAATTGCTTTCCCCATATAAAATATACGAGGACCATTGTCAAACATTACCTTGGGTATATGTTGATGGTTGTTCTTACCATGCCACTATTGATAATGAGCACAGATTAGTCGCTGGCATTGGTATAACTTGGGCAAATGGATTCCCAAACATTTCTGTAGGTTTCAACATTGGACCAAGATCCAGTCAAGTTGCAGAACTCAATGCTGTTCTAAAAACCATTGAGAAGGCTATTGAACAAGGTATTCATGAATTTGTAATCCTTACCGACTCAAATTATGTGCGTGACAGTTTTGTTGTATACCTGCCAACTTGGAAAAGAAATGGCATGCAGAAAACTAACAACAAATCAGTCAAACATGGCAAGTTGTTCTGTGAGATTGATAATCTAGTGGTATCCAATGGGTTAAAAATACACTGGAAGGAGACCAAGGGTCACTCCAGGATTATAGATCCTGATAAGGAATCTATCTATCTATTGGGTACTTATAGAGCGTGAACTAATCACCCGTGAGGGTCTCAATGCTCTAAGGGAAAGAGGATAGGAGAAGGGGGGAGGGGATGGGCGTTCAGTCGAAGAGCCAGGTTTTGAGGTCCTTTCTGAACTTTGTAAGGGAGGTGGATTGTCTGAGGTGCAGTGGGAGGGTGTTCCACGTCTTTGCTGCTATGTGGGAGAAGGATCTTCCGCCCGCTGTGAATTTGCTGATGCGGGGGTTGACTGCGAGTGCTTGGTCAGCCGATCGGAGTTGTCTGGCGGGGTGTAGAAATTTATGCGGTGGTTGATGTATTCGGGTCCGATGTTGTGTAGGGCCTTGAACGCGTGGGTAAGGAGCTTGAAGGTGATTCTCTTGTTGATGGGGAGCCAGTGAAGGTTCCTTAGGTGTTCGGTGTGGCATTAGAGAGGAATGTCAAGGATGAGTCTGGCTGAGGGGTTCTGGATTACCTTGGAGTCTCTTTTGGAGTTTGATGGTGGAGCCGGCATAGAGTGCATTGCCGTAGTCTAATCCGGCTGCTGACGAGGGAGTGGGTGACTGTTCTTAGTTTTGGTAGGGATCCACTTGAAGATTTTTCGTAGCAGGCGGAGAATGTGGAAGCATGTTGAGGAGATGGCATTGATTTGTCGGTCCATGGAGAGTGAGGAGTCCAGGATGAAGCCTAGATTTCGTGCATGGTCGGTTGGGGTTTGAGGGTGACCAAGGTCTGTGGGCCACCAGGAGTCATCCCATGCGGATTTATTGGGTCCGAGGAGGAGGACTTCAGTTTTGTCTGTGTTCAATTTGAGCCTGTTGTCCTTCATCCAGGTGGCGACTGCTGTCAGGCCTTCGTGGACATTCTTTTTGGTGGTGGTGGGATCTCGGGTGAGTGAGATGATTAACTGGGTGTCGTCGGCGTAGGAGACGATGTTGAGGTCATGGCGTCGGAAGATGGCGGCGAGAGGGGCTATGTAGATGTTGAAGAGGGTGGGGCTCAGCGAAGAGCCTTGCGGTACACCACAGTTGACTGATGTGGGTTTGGAGGAGAAAGGCGTGAGTCTGACTTTCTGGGTCCTGCCCGTGAGGAAGGAGGTGATCCATTCCAGGGCTTTGCTGTGGATGCCGGCATCGTGTGGGAGGCGGAGGGTGTAGTGGTCGACATTGTCAAAAGCTGCTGAGAGGTCTAGGAGGAAGAGGGCAGAGGTTTCTCCTCAGTCGAGCATGGCACGGATGTCATCTGTGGTAGTGAGGAGGGCGGTCTCGGTGCTGTGGTTGCTTCTGAAACCGGATTGGGTGTGGCCCAGGGTGTGGTTGGCCTCAATGTGGCCAATAAGTTGCAAGTTGATGGACTTCTTTATGACTTTGGCCGGGAAGGGGATTAGATAGATGGGGCGGTAGTTATTCAGGTCCGTGGGGTCTGCCGAGGGTTTCTTCAGCAGGGGTTTCAGTTCCACATGCTTCCAGATATCCAGGAAGCTGCCGGTTTTGATGGAGCAGTTGATGGTGCGGCGGAGTTCAGGGGCGATGGTGTTGCTTGCTTTGTTAAATATGTGATAGGGGCATGGGTCCGAGGGTGTGCCGGAGTGGATGGATTTCATGATTCTGAGGGTGTCATCTGTGGTGACAGGGCTCCAGATAGTCCGTGTGTTGAGAGGGGGCTAATTTGAGAGGGCTGTTGTTGAGTGTAGGGGAGTGGGTGGTGGAGGTTGAGTTATGAGGCGTGTCATAGATATCAAGGATCTTGCGGTGGAAGTGTGCAGCGAGGGTATTTCAGAGGTCCTGGGAGGGTGGAATGTTGGTGGTGTCGCTGTTGGGTTTAGAGAATTCCTTGATGATGGAGAACAACTCCTTGCTGTTTTGTGCATTAGAGTTGATTCTGTCTTGCATGGTTGTTTTTTTTGTGGTTTTTATGAGGTGGTGGTGGGTGGTGATTGCTTTCTTAAAGGCAGCTTTATCCAGAAGGGTCTTGCTGAATCTCCAGGATCTTTCCAGTTGTCTGCAGTGGCGTTTGGAGTCCTGGAGGGCCAGGGTGAACCAGATTGCTTTGTTGGTGGTTTGGCGGCCAGATCATTTTTTAAGGGGGGCGAGGGTGTTGGCGCAGTCTGTAATCCAGCGGTGGAGGTTGCGGGCAGAGGAGTTGGCATCTGTGGGGGTAGGTGGGGAGGATTTGTTCAGGGTGCAGTGTAGTTGGTCTTGGGTGATGTTGTTCCAGTTTCTGCGGGGCGGGTGATACTGTCAGAGGTGGGTGGTGGGTTTGTTGAAGGAGAAGTGTATGCAGTGGTGGTCAGTCCAGAGGAGTTCGGTGATGTGATTGACTGAGATGTGGTTGCCCGAGAAGAAGATCGGGTTGAGGGTGTGGCCGGCTGTGTGGGTTGGGTAGTTTATGAGTTGCTTCAGTCCGATAGCTCCGAGGTTTTCCAGGAGGGTGGAGGTGTTGTGATCATTGGGGTTGTCAAGATGGAAGTTGAGGTCACCGAGGAGGATGTAGTCCGTTGAGGTGAGGGGATGGGGTGTGATGTGGTCGGTGATGAAGTCACAGAAAGCGGGACGAGGTCCGGGAGGTCTGTAGATGAGGGTGCCACGGAGGATGATGTTGGGGTTGACCTGGGTCTTGAAGTGCAGGTGTTCTAGGCCTGGTGAGTGGTCATCGGAGCTGGTTGTGACTTGGATGATGTGTTTGTGGATGATGGCAATGCCTCCTCCAGGTCGGTTGCTGCGGTCTTTGTTGCAGATCTTGTAGCTGTTGGGTATTGCAATGGTGATGTCTGGTGCTGGTACGGGGTTTAGCCAGGTCTCGATGAGGAAGGCGAGGTCAGGGGAGGTGGAGTCTAGCAGGTCTCAGATTTCGAGGGTGTACTTGTGGATAGAGCTGGTGTTGAGGAGGATGCAGTTAAGGTAATTGTGGCTGTTTTGGGTGGGCTAGTTGGTTGGGTTGTGGTCCAGAGGGAAGGAGCAGTTGCAGCAGGTGAAAGGTCCGAAGGTGTTGGTCGGGGATGCGTGGTGGCAGGCGGACAATCTACCGGTGTTGAGTGCATGGAGGGTGCTGGCGGACGTTTCTGGAGCCAAGGTTCGTGGCGTTCGGTGCGATCAGAGCGAGGACCAGCGGTGCAGTCGTGCAGCGAGCACCATTAAATACAGCAGGAAGGTGGGTGGGCTGGTTAGCTGGGTAGGGGGTGTGGAGCGACAGGGGATAGGTGTGAAATAATAACAGAGCAAACAAAATACAGAAAGATACAGAACAAATACATAGGGATAAGGGAGAGAGAACTTTGGTCACCACTTCGCTAGTGAAGGCAGGAAGGCAATGATCTTGCAGATTCATTAGCCAAATAAGGAGCCATAACTGGAGAACTCCTTAATATCGACCACTTTATGGGTGCAATTCAGGTAGAAGCCATTACCAGAAACCAGGCTAAACAACAAAGTGAGCCTAACCTGGTACAATGGAGTCAGGATTCTAAGAGTGAGGACCTGATCACTAGTCAAAAAGAAGACCCCATTAAACACATAAAAGATCCTGAAAGCAACCCCATCTCAAAAGAGGATGGTAATGGTAAGGAAGATCTTAGAATCTTAATGAAATCCAGATCACAATTCAAGTTACAGGATGGTTTGTTAATTAGAACCTCCAAAACAGGCATCCAGCAATGGATGGTACCTACAAAGTTCAGAGGTCTCATGCTCCCACATCCGACGATCGTGGTGTCCAATTAATGTATGAGATATTACGTGACTACGCCTTTTGGCCATATATGTTGAAGGATGTTCAAACCTACTGTCAAGGTTGTTTAATCTGTCCACAGTTCCAACCCACTGTGCCAACGCAAAGAGCATTGCAGAAAAGGGGGATTGTAATGCCATGGTCAGATATACAAATTGATTTTATCTGTCCAGTAACTAGGTCATCAAGAGGTAACAAATACATGTTGACAGTAGCATGCCTGTTCACTAAATGGGTAGAGTGCATCAATGCACCTAACAATAGGGCTGAAACATGCGCAGCATTGCTCATCAACCACTTGTTTTCCAGATTTGGTTTACCCCAGAGAATCGAATCCAATCGGGGAACCCACTTCACTAGCGAAGTGATGACCAAAATTGGGAAAATACTAGCGGACAAAAGAAAGCTCCATATTGCATATAGAGCTACCTCAAGTGGTGGTGTAGAGCATTACAACCAGTCCATTGTGAAAATCCTCAAAACGTTTGTGAGTAAAACAGGTAAAGACTGTGATGTAAAATTTCCTCTAGTACTAATGGCATTAAGAGCAATTCCAAGTAGTGCTACTAAGATGTCACCTTTTGAATTGATGACTGGTAGAAGAATGTTTCTACCTCAACATCTATTGTACCATACATCAGAAAAGAACTTGATAAATGCTGCCAATACACATCAATATGTGGAGAACTTAAGGAAGCACCTGCAATATGACATTGCATTTGCTCAAAGGAACATAGAAAAGTCCGCAACTGCCGCTAAAACTTATTATGATCTCAAAACGTCCAAAAAGGAATATGAAATAAATGATAAAGTTTATCTATAAAACTTTGGAAGAGATCATGTTAAGGAGAAGAAATTTCTTCCATCATGGAAGGGTCCTTTTGTCATTACTGACAAAATATCCCATTGCCTATAAAATTAGGATACCTAAAAATGGGTCCATATTAACCAGTTGCGAGCGTGCCATCCCAGCTACAAGTCATAGAGGGAGAATGAAGTGTCATATCCCCAGATGCACTAAAGAAATATTGTAATTTAAAGATGTCTAACTAACGAGCATAAATGGGAGGATTGAAAAATAACGGACTCTCTTTGTAGAAGACTGTCTATGATGCATTCTGTCAATACACTCACCAAGTACCACTGACTTTAAGCCAATTCAAATACATGTGTCCTACATCTATTTAAAATTGGAAGGGGGAATTATGTCGGGATACCTGTGAAATAACATTAAATAAACTACAGATGTATCACATAATCTAATATTTCATTTTTGGCTAATATCTAATTTGAGATGAATTGGTCTCACTATAGCCCCAACCCCCTCTTGTTCTGAAACACAGATGTGTAGAACAAAAGAAATAGACACTTGTAAAACTCAAGATGTACTTTAACAGAGGATCCCTCTTCTATGTAATAAAAGTTATCAGGTAATGACCCCATGTGGAGATATACAGACATACTGTCTATAATGACCTCTTTGAAGCTCAGGTGTAATTAACACAATGGCCCCAATTTATCAAGGTCTGTCGGACCTGATCCGACAGTGCGGATCAGGTCTTACAGACCTCGCTGAATACAAGAGCTGCTGGTGCAAAGCCGCCCCCTGCATCAACCCGATCGTACTCGATCGGGTTGATTTCCGGCGATGTCTGTCCGCCTGCTCAGAGCAGCCGGACAGGTTATGGAGCAGCGGTCTTTGTGACCGCTGCTTCATAACTGCTGTTTCTTTCTCACAGACTTTGAGGAACACATCACTGAACTTAAGCACGTCCTCAGCCAACTTAAAAGGGCAGGTGTCAAATTATCCCTACAAAAAGCTCAATGTTGCCGCACTCGTGTTACTTCTGAAGGGTTAAATCCTCAGAAGAAAAAGAAGGAAGCTATGATAAATTCTAAGAACCCAAATAACTTAAAGGAATTAAGATCATTCCTGGGTATGACAAATTATTCCCACACATTTATTGATAATTATGCAGAATTAGCTAAACCACTGCTACTTCTTCTAAAGAAGGATGTGAAATGGCACTGGGGTGAGGCTCAAGAAACAGCCATCAGAGAGCTGAAGATGAAACTCACTCAAGCACCTTGCTTAGCCTACCCTGAAGGGGGTAAACCTTTCTACTTAGAGAGAGGTTACACAGATATAAGCATGAGTGCTGTTTTATACCAAAAGCATGATAATTTAAGTAAAGTCATTGCTTATGCGAGCAAAAATTTCCGCAGCTATATATAGGGCGAGAAAATTATTGTAGAAACGGCCCACCAGCCTTTGCTATATCTGCAAAGTGAGAGAATAAGAGATGAGATCCTGTCTAATAGCCGCATAACAGCTTGGACTCTTTCCTTACAAGGCTGGCCTTTAGAAATTCGCTACAAGCAAAATAAAAAGAATCCAGTCGCACGGGGGCTTGCTGAGCTTCACGACTGTACTGCTAAGGATCATGGGGAAGAGTTATTAGAAGATTTCCTGGAGGAACAATTGCTTTCCCCATATAAAATATACGAGGACCATTGTCAAACATTACCTTGGGTATATGTTGATGGTTGTTCTTACCATGCCACTATTGATAATAAGCACAGATTAGTCGCTGGCATTGGTATAACTTGGGCAAATGGATTCCCAAACATTTCTGTAGGTTTCAACATTGGACCAAGATCCAGTCAAGTTGCAGAACTCAATGCTGTTCTAAAAACCATTAAGAAGGCTATTGAACAAGGTATTCATGAATTTGTAATCCTTACCGACTCAAATTATGTGCGTGACAGTTTTGTTGAATACCTGCCAACTTGGAAAAGAAATGGCATGCAGAAAACTAACAACAAATCAGTCAAACATGGCAAGTTATTCTGTGAGATTGATAATCTAGTGGTATCCAATGGGTTAAAAATACACTGGAAGGAGACCAAGGGTCACTCCAGGATTATAGATCCTGATAAGGAATCTATCTATCTATTGGGTACTTATAGAGCATGAACTAATCACCCGTGAGGGTCTCAATGCTCTAAGGGAAAGAGGATAGGAGAAGGGGGGAGGGGATGGGCGTTCAGTCGAAGAGCCAGGTTTTGAGGTCCTTTCTGAACTTTGTAAGGGAGGTGGATTGTCTGAGGTGCAGTGGGAGGGTGTTCCACGTCTTTGCTGCTATGTGGGAGAAGAATCTTCCGCCCGCTGTGGATTTGCTGATGCGGGGGATGACTGCGAGTGCTTGGTCAGCTGATCGGAGTTCTCTGGCGGGGGTGTAGAAATTTATGCGGTGGTTGATGTATTCGGGTCCGATGTTGTGTAGGGCCTTGAGCGCGTGGGTAAGGAGCTTGAAGGTGATTCTCTTGTTGATGGGGAGCCAGTGAAGGTTCCTTAGGTGTTCGGTGTGGCATTGGAGAGGAATGTCAAGGATGAGTCTGGCTGAGGGGTTCTGGATTACCTTGGAGTCTCTTTTGGAGTTTGATGGTGGAGCCGGCATAGAGTGCATTGCCGTAGTCTAATCCGGCTGCTGACGAGGGAGTGGGTGACTGTTCTTAGTTTTGGTAGGGATCCACTTGAAGATTTTTCGTAGCAGGTGGAGAATGTGGAAGCATGTTGAGGAGATAGCATTAATTTGTCGGTCCATGGAGAGTGAGGAGTCCAGGATGAAGCCTAGATTTCGTGCATGGTCGGTTGGGGTTTGAGGGTGACCGAGGGCTGTGGGCCACCAGCAGTCATCCCATGCGGATTTATTGGGTCCGAGGAGGAGGACTTCAGTTTTGTCTGTGTTCAATTTGAGCCTGTTGTCCTTCATCCAGGTGGCGACTGCTGTCAGGCCTTTGTGGACATTCTTTTTGGTGGTGGTGGGATCTCGGGTGAGTGAGATGATTAACTGGGTGTCGTCGGCGTAGGAGACGATGTTGAGGTCATGGCGTCGGAAGATGGCGGCGAGAGGGGCTATGTAGATGTTGAAGAGGGTGGGGCTCAGCGAAGAGCCTTGCGGTACACCACAGTTGACTGATGTGGGTTTGGAGGAGAAAGGCAAGAGTCTGACTTTCTGGGTCCTGCCCATGAGGAAGGAGGTGATCCATTCCAGGGCTTTGCTGTGGATGCCGGCATTGTGTGGGAGGCGGAGGGTGTAGTGGTCGACATTGTCAAAAGCTGCTGATAGGTCTAGGAGGAAGAGGGCAGAGGTTTCTCCTCAGTCGAGCATGGCACGGATGTCGTCTGTGGTGGTGAGGAGGGCGGTCTCGGTGCTGTGGTTGCTTCTGAAACCGGATTGGGTGTGGCCCAGGGTGTGGTTGGCCTCAATGTGGCCAATAAGTTGCAAGTTGATGGACTTCTTTATGACTTTGGCCGGGAAGGGGATTAGATAGATGGGGCGGTAGTTATTCAGGTCCGTGGGGTCTGCCGAGGGTTTCTTCAGCAGGGGTTTCAGTTCCACGTGCTTCCAGATATCCAGGAAGCTGCCGGTTTTGATGGAGCAGTTGATGGTGCGGCGGAGTTCAGGGGCGATGGTGTTGCTTGCTTTGTTAAATATGTGATAGGGGCATGGGTCCGAGGGTGTGCCGGAGTGGATGGATTTCATGATTCTGAGGGTGTCATCTGTGGTGACAGGGCTCCAGATAGTCTGTGTGTTGAGAGGGGGCTAATTTGAGAGGGGTGTCGTTGAGTGTAGGGGAGTGGGTGGTGGAGGTTGAGTTATGAGGCGTGTCATAGATGTCGAGGACCTTGCGGTGGAAGTGTGCAGCGAGGGTATTGCAGAGGTCCTGGGAGGGTGGAATGTTGGTGGTGTCGCTGTTGGGTTTAGAGAATTCCTTGATGATGGAGAACAACTCCTTGCTGTTTTGTGCATTAGAGTTGATTTTGTCTGGATGGTTGTTTTTTTTGTGGTTTTTATGAGGTGGTGGTGGGTGGTGATTGCTTTCTTAAAGGCAGCTTTATCCAGAAGGATCTTGCTGAATCTCCAGGTTCTTTCCAGTTGTCTGCAGTGGCGTTTGGAGTCCTGGAGGGCCAGGGTGAACCAGATGGCTTTGTTGGTGGTTTGGCGGCCAGATCATTTTTTGAGGGGGGCGAGGGTGTTGGCGCAGTCTGTAATCCAGCGGTGGAGGTTGCAGGCAGAGGAGTTGGCATCTGTGGGGGTAGGTGGGGAGGATTTGTTCAGGGTGCAGTGTAGTTGGTCTTGGGTGATGTTGTTCCAGTTTCTGCGGGGCGGGTGATACTGTCAGAGGTGGGTGGTGGGTTTGTTGAAGGAGAAGTGTATGCAGTGGTGGTCAGTCCAGAGGAGTTCGGTGATGTGATTGACTGAGATGTGGTTGCCCGAGAAGAAGATCGGGTTGAGGGTGTGGCCGGCTGTGTGGGTTGGGTAGTTTATGAGTTGCTTCAGTCCGATAGCTCCGAGGTTTTCCAGGAGGGTGGAGGTGTTGTGATCATTGGGGTTGTCAAGATGGAAGTTGAGGTCACCGAGGAGGATGTAGTCCATTGAGGTGAGGGGATGGGGTGTGATGTGGTCGGTGATGAAGTCACAGAAAGCGGGACGAGGTCCGGGAGGTCTGTAGATGAGGGTGCCACGGAGGATGATGTTGGGGTTGACCTGGGTCTTGAAGTGTAGGTGTTCTAGGCCTGGTGAGTGGTCATCGGAGCTGGTTGTGACTTGGATGGTGTGTTTGTGGATGATGGCAATGCCTCCTCCAGGTCGGTTGCTGCGGTCTTTGTTGCAGATCTTGTAGCTGTCGGGTATTGCAATGGTGATGTCTGGTGCTGGTACGGGGTTTAGCCAGGTCTCGGTGAGGAAGGCGAGGTCAGGGGAGGTGGAGTCTAGCAGGTTCCAGATTTCGAGGGTGTGCTTGTTGATAGAGCTGGTGTTGAGGAGGATGCAGTTAAGGTAATTGTGGCTGTTTTTGGGTGGGCTAGTTGGTTGGGTTGTGGTCCAGAGGGAAGGAGCAGTTGCAGCAGGTGAAAGGTCTGAAGGTGTTGGTCGGGGATGCGTGGTGGCAGGCGGACAATCTACCGGTGTTGAGTGCATGGAGGGTGCTGGCAAACGTTTCTGGAGCCAAGGTTCGTGGTGTTGGGTGCGATCAGGGCGAGGACCAGCGGTGCAGTCGTGCAGCGAGCACCATTAAATACAGCAGGAAGGTGGGTGGGCTGGTTAGCTGGGTAGGGGGTGTGGAGCGACAGGGGATAGGTGTGAAATAATAACAGAGCAAACAAAATACAGAAAGATACAGCACAAATACATAGGGATAAGGGAGAGAGAACTTTGGTCACCACTTCGCTAGTGAAGGTAGGAAGGCAATGATCTTGCAGATTCATTAGCCAAATAAGGAGCCATAACTGGGTGCAATTCAGGTAGAAGCCATTACCAGAAATCAGGCTAAACAACAAAGTGAGCCTAACCTGGTACAATGGAGTCAGGATTCTAAGAGTGAGGACCTGATCACTAGTCAAAAAGAAGACCCCATTAAACACATAGAAGATCCTGAAAGCAACCCCATCTCAAAAGAGGATGGTAATGGTAAGGAAGATCTTAGAATCTTAATGAAATCCAGATCACAATTCAAGTTACAGGATGGTTTGTTAATTAGAACCTCCAAAACAGGCATCCAGCAATGGATGGTACCTACAAAGTTCAGAGGTCTCATGCTCCCACATCCGACGATCGTGGTGCCAAATTAATGTATGAGATATTATGTGACTACGCCTTTTGGCCATATATGTTGAAGGATGTTCAAACCTACTGTCAAGGTTGTTTAATCTGTCCACAGCTCCAACCCACTGTGCCAACGCAAAGAGCATTGCAGAAAAGGGGGATTGTAATGCCATGGTCAGATATACAAATTGATTTTATCGGTCCAGTAACTAGGTCATCAAGAGGTAACAAATACATGTTGACAGTAGCATGCCTGTTCACTAAATGGGTAGAGTGCAACAATAGGGCTGAAACATGCGCAGCATTGCTCATCAACCACTTGTTTTCCAGATTTGGTTTACCCCAGAGAATCGAATCCAATCGGGGAACCCACTTCACTAGCGAAGTGATGACCAAAATTGGGAAAATACTAGCGGACAAAAGAAAGCTCCATATTGCATATAGAGCTACCTCAAGTGGTGGTGTAGAGCATTACAACCAGTCCATTGTGAAAATCCTCAAAACGTTTGTGAGTAAAACAGGTAAAGACTGTGATGTAAAATTTCCTCTAGTACTAATGGCATTAAGAGCAATTCCAAGTAGTGCTACTAAGATGTCACCTTTTGAATTGATGACTGGTAGAAGAATGTTTCTACCTCAACATCTATTGTACCATACATCAGACCAGAACTTGATAAATGCTGCCAATACACATCAATATGTGGAGAACTTAAGGAAGCACCTGCAATATGACATTGCATTTGCTCAAAGGAACATAGAAAAGTCTGCAACTGCCGCTAAAACTTATTATGATCTCAAAACGTCCAAAAAGGAATATGAAATAAATGATAAAGTTTATCTATAAAACTTTGGAAGAGATCAGGTTAAGGAGAAGAAATTTCTTCCATCATGGAAGGGTCCTTTTGTCATTACTGACAAAATATCCCATTGCCTATAAAATTAGGATACCTAAAAATGGGTCCATATTAACCAGTTGCGAGCGTGCCATCCCAGCTACAAGTCATAGAGGGAGAATGAAGTGTCATATCCCCAGATGCACTAAAGAAATATTGTAATTTAAAGATGTCTAACTAACGAGCATAAATGGGAGGATTGAAAAATAACGGACTCTCTTTGTAGAAGACTGTCTATGATGCATACTGTCAATACACTCACCAAGTACCACTGACTTTAAGCCAATTCAAATACATGTGTCCTACATCTATTTAAAATTGGAAGGGGGAATTATGTCGGAATACCTGTGAAATAATATTAAATAAACTACAGATGTATCACATAATCTAATATTTAATTTTTGGCTAATATCTAATTTGAGATGAATTGGTCTCACTATAGCCCCAACCCCCTCTTGTTCTGAAACACAGATGTGTAGAACAAAAGAAATAGACACTTGTAAAACTCAAGATGTACTTTAACAGAGGATCCCTCTTCTATGTAATAAAAGTTATCAGGTAATGACCCCATGTGGAGATATACAGACATACTGTCTATAATGACCTCTTTGAAGCTCAGGTGTAATTAACACAATGGCCCCAATTTATCAAGGTCTGTCGGACCTGATCTGACAGTGCAGATCAGGTCTGACAGACCTCGCTGAATACAAGAGCTGCTGGTGCAATGCCGCCCCCTGCATCAACCCGATCGTACTCGATCGGGTTGATTTCCGGCGATGTCTGTCCGCCTGCTCAGAGCAGGCGGACAGGTTATGGAGCAGCGGTCTTTGTGACCGCTGCTTCATAACTGCTGTTTCTTTCTCACAGACTTTGAGAAACACATCACTGAACTTAAGCATGTCCTCAGCCAACTTAAAAGGGCAGGTGTCAAATTATCCCTACAAAAAGCTCAATGTTGCCGCACTCGTGTTACTTCTGAAGGGTTAAATCCTCAGAAGAAAAACAAGGAAGCTATGATAAATTCTAAGAACCCATATAACTTAAAGGAATTAAGATCATTCCTGGGTATGACAAATTATTCCCACACATTTATTGATAATTATGCAGAATTAGCTAAACCACTGCTACTTCTTCTAAAGAAGGATGTGAAATGGCACTGGGGTGAGGCTCAAGAAACAGCCATCAGAGAGCTGAAGAGGAAACTCACTCAAGCACCTTGCTTAGCCTACCCTGAAGGGGGTAAACCTTTCTACTTAGAGAGAGGTTACACAGATATAAGCATGAGTGCTGTTTTATACCAAAAGCATGATAATTTAAGTAAAGTCATTGCTTATGCGAGCAAAAATTTCCGCAGCTATATATAGGGCGAGAAAATTATTGTAGAAACGGCCCACCAGTCTTTGCTATATCTGCAAAGTGAGAGAATAAGAGATGAGAACCTGTCTAATAGCCGCATAACAGCTTGGACTCTTTCCTTACAAGGCTGGCCTTTAGAAATTCGCTACAAGCAAAATAAAAAGAATCCAGTCGCACGGGGGCTTGCTGAGCTTCACGACTGTACTGCTAAGGATCATGGGGAAGAGTTATTAGAAGATTTCCTGGAGGAACAATTGCTTTCCCCATATAAAATATACGAGGACCATTGTCAAACATTACCTTGGGTATATGTTGATGGTTGTTCTTACCATGCCACTATTGATAATGAGCACAGATTAGTTGCTGGCATTGATATAACTTGGGCAAATGGATTCCCAAACATTTCTGTAGGTTTCAACATTGGACCAAGATCCAGTCAAGTTGCAGAACTCAATGCTGTTCTAAAAACCATTGAGAAGGCTATTGAACAAGGTATTCATGAATTTGTAATCCTTACCGACTCAAATTATGTGCGTGACAGTTTTGTTGAATACCTGCCAACTTGGAAAAGAAATGGCATGCAGAAAACTAACAACAAATCAGTCAAACATGGCAAGTTGTTCTGTGAGATTGATAATCTAGTGGTATCCAATGGGTTAAAAATACACTGGAAGGAGACCAAGGGTCACTCCAGGATTATAGATCCTGATAAGGAATCTATCTATCTATTGGGTACTTATAGAGCGTGAACTAATCACCCGTGAGGGTCTCAATGCTCTAAGGGAAAGAGGATAGGAGAAGGGGGGAGGGGATGGGCATTCAGTCGAAGAGCCAGGTTTTGAGGTCCTTTCTGAACTTTGTAAGGGAGGTGGATTGTCTGAGGTGCAGTGGGAGGGTGTTCCACGTCTTTGCTGCTATGTGGGAGAAGAATCTTCCGCCCGCTGTGGATTTGCTGATGCGGGGGATGACTGCGAGTGCTTGGTCAGCCGATCGGAGTTGTCTGGCCGGGGTGTAGAAATTTATGCGGTGGTTGATGTATTCGGGTCCGATGTTGTGTAGGGCCTTGAACGCGTGGGTAAGGAGCTTGAAGGTGATTCTCTTGTTGATGGGGAGCCAGTGAAGGTTCCTTAGGTGTTCGGTGTGGCATTGGAGAGGAATGTCAAGGATGAGTCTGGCTGAGGGGTTCTGGATTACCTTGGAGTCTCTTTTGGCGTTTGATGGTGGAGCCGGCATAGAGTGCATTGCCGTAGTCTAATCCGGCTGCTGACGAGGGAGTGGGTGACTGTTCTTAAGTTTTGGTAGGGATCCACTTGAAGATTTTTCGTAGCAGGTGGAGAATGTGGAAGCATGTTGAGGAGATGGCATTGATTTGTCGGTCCATGGAGAGTGAGGAGTCCAGGATGAAGCCTAGATTTCGTGCATGGTCGGTTGGGGTTTGAGGGTGACCGAGGGCTGTGGGCCACCAGCAGTCATCCCATGCGGATTTATTGGGTCAGAGGAGGAGGACTTCAGTTTTGTCTGTGTTCAATTTGAGCCTGTTGTCCTTCATCCAGGTGGCGACTGCTGTCAGGCCTTCGTGCACATTCTTTTTGGTGGTGGTGGGATCTCGGGTGAGTGAGATGATTAACTGGGTGTCGTCGGCGTAGGAGACGATGTTGAGGTCATGGCGTCAGAAGATGGCGGCGAGAGGGGCTATGTAGATGTTGAAGAGGGTGGGGCTCAGCGAAGAGCCTTGCGGTACACCACAGTTGACTGATGTGGGTTTGGAGGAGAAAGGCGTGAGTCTGACTTTCTGGGTCCTGCCCGTGAGGAAGGAGGTGATCCATTCCAGGGCTTTGCTGTGGATGCCGGCATCGTGTGGGAGGCGAAGGGTGTAGTGGTCGACATTGTCAAAAGCTGCTGAGAGGTCTAGGAGGAAGAGGGCAGAGGTTTCTCCTCAGTCGAGCATGGCACGGATGTCGTCTGTGGTGGTGAGGAGGGCGGTCTCGTGCTGTGGTTGCTTCTGAAACCGGATTGGGTGTGGTCCAGGGTGTGGTTGGCCTCAATGTGGCCAATAAGTTGCAAGTTGATGGACTTCTTTATGACTTTGGCCGGGAAGGGGATTAGATAGATGGGGCGGTAGTTATTCAGGTCCGTGGGGTCTGCCGAGGGTTTCTTCAGCAGGGGTTTCAGTTCCACGTGCTTCCAGATATCCAGGAAGCTGCCAGTTTTGATGGAGCAGTTGATGGTGCGGCGGAGTTCAGGGGCGATGGTGTTGCTTGCTTTGTTAAATATGTGATAGGGGCATGGGTCCAAGGGTGTGCCGGAGTGGATGGATTTCATGATTCTGAGGGTGTCATCTGTGGTGACAGGGCTCCAGATAGTCCGTGTGTTGAGAGGGGGCTAATTTGAGAGGGGTGTCGTTGAGTGTAGGGGAGTGGGTGGTGGAGGTTGAGTTATGAGGCGTGTCATAGATGTCGAGGATCTTGCGGTGGAAGTGTGCAGCGAGGGTATTGCATAGGTCCTGGGAGGGTGGAATGTTGGTGGTGTCGCTGTTGGGTTTAGAGAATTCCTTGATGATGGAGAACAACTCCTTGCTGTTTTGTGCATTAGAGTTGATTCTGTCTTGGATGGTTGTTTTTTTGTGTGGTTTTTATGAGGTGGTGGTGGGTGGTGATTGCTTTCTTAAAGGCAGCTTTATCCAGAAGGGTCTTGCTGAATCTCCAGGTTCTTTCCAGTTGTCTGCAGTGGTGTTTGGAGTCCTGGAGGGCCAGGGTGAACCAGATGGCTTTGTTGGTGGTTTGGCGGCCAGATTATTTTTTGAGGGGGGCGAGGGTGTTGGCGCAGTCTGTAATCCAGCGGTGGAGGTTGCGGGCAGAGGAGTTGGCATCTGTGGGGGTAGGTGGGGAGGATTTGTTCAGGGTGCAGTGTAGTTGGTCTTGGGTGATGTTGTTCCAGTTTCTGTGGGGCGGGTGATACTGTCAGAGGTGGGTGGTGGGTTTGTTGAAGGAGAAGTGTATGCAGTGGTGGTCAGTCCAGAGGAGTTCGGTGATGTGATTGACTGAGATGTGGTTGCCCGAGAAGAAGATCGGGTTGAGGGTGTGGCCGGCTGTGTGGGTTGGGTAGTTTATGAGTTGCTTCAGTCCGATAGCTCCGAGGTTTTCCAGGAGGGTGGAGGTGTTGTGATCATTGGGGTTGTCAAGATGGAAGTTGAGGTCACCGAGGAGGATGTAGTCCGTTGAGGTGAGGGGATGGGGTGTGATGTGGTCGGTGATGAAGTCACAGAAAGCGGGACGAGGTCCGGGAGGTCTTTAGATGAGGGTGCCACGGAGGATGATGTTGGGGTTGACCTGGATCTTGAAGTGTAGGTGTTCTAGGCCTGGTGAGTGGTCATCGGAGCTGGTTGTGACTTGGATGGTGTGTTTGTGGATGATGGCAATGCCTCCTCCAGGTCAGTTGCTGCGGTCTTTGTTGCAGATCTTGTAACTGTCGGGTATTGCAATGGTGATGTCTGGTGCTGGTACGGGGTTTAGCCAGGTCTCGGTGAGGAAGGCGAGGTCAGGGGAGGTGGAGTCTAGCAGGTTCCAGATTTCGAGGGTGTGCTTGTGGATAGAGCTGGTGTTGAGGAGGATGCAGTTAAGGTAATTGTGGCTGTTTTTGGGTGGGCTAGTTGGTTGGGTTGTGGTCCAGAGGGAAGGAGCAGTTGCAGCAGGTGAAAGGTCCGAAGGTGTTGGTCGGGGATGCGTGGTGGCAGGCGGACAATCTACCGGTGTTGAGTGCATGGAGGGTGCTGGCAGACTTTTTTGGAGCCAAGGTTCGTGGCGTTGGGTGCGATCAGGGCGAGGACCAGCGGTGCAGTCGTGCAGCGAGCACCATTAAATACAGCAGGAAGGTGGGTGGACTGGTTAGCTGGGTAGGGGGTGTGGAGCGACAGGGGATAGGTGTGAAATAATAACAGAGCAAACAAAATACAGAAAGATACAGCACAAATACATAGGGATAAGGGAGAGAGAACTTTGGTCACCACTTCGCTAGTGAAGGCAGGAAGGCAATGATCTTGCAGATTCATTAGCCAAATAAGGAGCCATAACTGGAGAACTCCTTAATATCGACCACTTAATGGGTGCAATTCAGGTAGAAGCCATTACCAGAAACCAGGCTAAACAACAAAGTGAGCCTAACATGGTACAATGGAGTCAGGATTCTAAGAGTGAGGACCTGATCACTAGTCAAAAAGAAGACCCCATTAAACACATAGAAGATCCTGAAAGCAACCCCATCTCAAAAGAGGATGGTAATGGTAAGGAAGATCTTAGAATCTTAATGAAATCCAGATCACAATTCAAGTTACAGGATGGTTTGTTAATTAGAACCTCCAAAACAGGCATCCAGCAATGGATGGTACCTACAAAGTTCAGTGGTCTCATGCTCCCACATCCGACGATCGTGGTGCCAAATTAATGTATGAGATATTACGTGACTATGCCTTTTGGCCATATATGTTGAAGGATGTTCAAACCTACTGTCAAGGTTGTTTAATCTGTCCACAGTTCCAACCCACTGTGCCAACGCAAAGAGCATTGCAGAAAAGGGGGATTGTAATGCCATGGTCAGATATACAAATTGATTTTATCGGTCCAGTAACTAGGTCATCAAGAGGTAACAAATACATGTTGACAGTAGCATGCCTGTTCACTAAATGGGTAGAGTGCATCAATGCACCTAACAATAGGGCTGAAACATGCGCAGCATTGCTCATCAACCACTTGTTTTCCAGATTTGGTTTACCCCAGAGAATCGAATCCAATCGGGGAACCCACTTCACTAGCGAAGTGATGACCAAAATTGGGAAAATACTAGCGGACAAAAGAAAGCTCCATATTGCATATAGAGCTACCTCAAGTGGTGGTGTAGAGCATTACAACCAGTCCATTGTGAAAATCCTCAAAACGTTTGTGAGTAAAACAGGTAAAGACTGTGATGTAAAATTTCCTCTAGTACTAATGGCATTAAGAGCAATTCCAAGTAGTGCTACTAAGATGTCACCTTTTGAATTGATGACTGGTAGAAGAATGTTTCTACCTCAACATCTATTGTACCATACATCAGACCAGAACTTGATAAATGCTGCCAATACACATCAATATGTGGAGAACTTAAGGAAGCACCTGCAATATGACATTGCATTTGCTCAAAGAACATAGAAGTCCGCAACTGCCGCTAAAACTTATTATGATCTCAAAACATCCAAAAAGGAATATGAAATAAATGATAAAGTTTATCTATAAAACTTTGGAAGAGATCAGGTTAAGGAGAAGAAATTTCATCCATCATGGAAGGGTCCTTTTGTCATTACTGACAAAATATCCCATCGCCTATAAAATTAGGATACCTAAAAATTATACATTTATGGATAAATGGGTCCATATTAACCAGTTGCGAGCGTGCCATCCCAGCTACAAGTCATAGAGGGAGAATGAAGTGTCATGTCCCCAGATGCACTAAAGAAATATTGTAATTTAAAGATGTCTAACTAACGAGCATAAATGGGAGGATTGAAAAATAACGGACTCTCTTTGTAGAAGACTGTCTATGATGCATACTGTCAATACACTCACCAAGTACCACTGACTTTAAGCCAATTCAAATACATGTGTCCTACATCTATTTAAAATTGGAAGGGGGAATTATGTTGGGATACCTGTGAAATAACATTAAATAAACTACAGATGTATCACATAATCTAATATTTAATTTTTGGCTAATATCTAATTTGAGATGAATTGGTCTCACTATAGCCCCAACCCCCTCTTGTTCTGAAACACAGATGTGTAGAACAAAAGAAAAAGACACTTGTAAAACTCAAGATGTACTTTAACAGAGGATCCCTCTTCTATGTAATAAAAGTTATCAGGTAATGACCCCATGTGGAGATATACAGACATACTGTCTATAATGACCTCTTTGAAGCTCAGGTGTAATTAACACAATGGCCCCAATTTATCAAGGTCTGTCAGACCTGATCCGACAGTGCGGATCAGGTCTGACAGACCTCGCTGAATACAAGAGCTGCTGGTGCAATGCCGCCCCCTGCATCAACCCGATCGTACTCGATCGGGTTGATTTCCGGCGATGTCTGTCCGCCTGCTCAGAGCAGGCGGACAGGTTATGGAGCAGCGGTCTTGATAAATATGCCCCAATGTCTCACTAGACCCTCTTTGAAGATCTAATACACATTCTCATTTGGAAAGGCTGCTGGCTCAAATAACAGCAAATTCTCAGATAAATGGCTTGTGCCTAATTTTCATGTAGTTTAAGATACTCAAATGAATATATATTCAGACACATATTAAATATGAACATATGAATCTGAGAGATTGTCTATGCCTACGAAGGATAATATGGGAAGTTGAAAACCTAAGAATTAACATTTGAAAATATCTTAACCTATGTACTTTTGATAACAAATTATCTATAAAGTTCTTAGGTAAATTAATGTGTACCGCAGACCGCCTGAATAATATATATAATGATCCAAGAGATACATCACATGTTACATACTGTGTTGGATATAATGAATCAAAAATAAATAACTGCATTGATATTTATTAATATTTTACTTATTTCAAAATAACAACATCTGTTTCTTTATTTTTCAGACGTGTAATAAACCAACAAGATGTCCTATGAATATTGGTCATGAACATAAGTCCATGCACTCAAAAATGATTAGAAACATGAAATATACTGTATTCATATTAAGATACAATATAATGCCAGGATGTTGAATGCTATGATTCTGTGAAGACCAAGTAATTAACAGTATAATTGCTTACTAATATGATGCTAGAAGTATACTCATGTTTAGTCTCTATAGATACATGCTAAATTATATTAGATGGAACATATATGTGATCAGATAAGTTTATTAATACAAGAAATTATAGTATATGGAATAAACATTTTAAGGTGAGATATTTAGGCTGCAGTAGTGTTGATGGTAAAACTGCATTTCTGGTTGTCTGCTGCTACCTATAGTTCAGAAATGGTATTACAACCAAAAGATATCTGGTCGCTCAGGGAGGCATCTCCCAAATAACCAATAATATGTTCAGATTCGAGGGTGAATCAGAGACAAGCATTGGTAAGGGCCTATCCAATTATTGTGGAAATGATTAAAGAAAATAAGGGGGGGTTAATCTTGAATGAAAAGCCCCACACACTAGACAAGGGGACAGACTCAAAGAAGCATAACTTTTGGAGAGAAAAATACACAGGTTTTGTGCCAAGTATATTCTCTGCCATTTTGGGACACTTTCTTGGACAAAGGAAGATAACAATTTTGAGGCCTGTATCCTTACAATAGTGGACTAAATTCTTTTTAGATGACCCACAAGAAATTTTGGAAGCTGAACACTCATTTTGTTATATATAATATTTAAACCAAAGGTATTGTGATTCTACAGTTAGATTGCAGCTGGTAATTTAAAGAGCACAATTGGTATTTTAAATTTATATCCATAGTCCTGTGTAGTTTTAACTAGTCACATTAATGCTAAATAATTTTACTTGCTAGAAAAGAATTTGTACTTTATATTTATAAATCAGTTTTACTATTGTGAAATCTCATAACTGGTTATTGTAGTTAAATTTCTCTGGTGTATTAAGTTATTTGTAGCTATTGTAATATATTTTAAAACTTGTTTTATGGTGGCTAAATAAGAGGTTATTTCAGATCAGATAAATTGGCATATCAATTGGCTGTTAAAGTATTTTGTTATATTGTTTAACTAAGCATTATTAAGCTAATAGTCCATATTCTGATATTTGGAGTGAACTAAGCTGGATAATTATAGACTGCTGGGATTCTCATGTGTGGTGTTTATTGTAAGGTTAGTTTTAGAGATATACTTTTATGATATGTTGTATAGAACATTATAACGGAATAAACATATATAATTGATTCATAAGCTAGTCTCTACTTAATATATTTCATTGTGTTTATAAATTTAACTAATCTCAAGAATTTAGGAATAAATATTAATTTCAATTGTTTCGTATATATATTTTAATTGGAGGTTATTTTAAACAATAATAATAATAAATAAATTGTATTATAACCCTGGTATATACCAACATTATAAAAAAAAATCATAACCACCAAAAATAGGGTGGGTCTCATGGACTCTTGCCACTATGAAAGAAATGAATTTATTAGGTAAGTTCTTACATAAATTATGTTTTCTTTCATGTAAGTGGCAAGAGTCCATGAGCTAGTGATGTATGGGATATAATACCCAAGATATGGAAATCCACAAGTCACTAGAGAGGGAGGGATAAAATAACAACAGCTAAATCCGCTGAGAAATTAAATAAAAAATATAAATAAGTTTTGTTTAAAAAAAAAAAAAATCAAATCAAAGGCACTAGAATCAAACTAAGGTACGTGCCTGAAGAACCTTTTTACAAAAGGCTGCTTCCGAAAAAGCAAACACAACAAAATGGTAAAATTTAAGAAAACCAAATTACTGCTTTGCAAATTTAATCAACTGAAGCTTCTTTCTTGACAACCTAAGAAGAGGCAACTTATCTAGTAAAATGAGCTGTAATTCTCTGAGGCGGAGACATCCCCGCCTTCAAAAAAGCTTTGTGAAACAAAAGTTTCAATCAAACAGAGAAAAAACAGAGGCCTTCTGACCTTACCTGGAGCCAGAAGAAATAACAAATAGACTAGAAGTCTTTCTGAAATCTTAAGTAGCCTCAACATAATATTTCAAAGCTCTAACCAAATCCAAAGAATGAGAAAACCTTAAAAGAGTATTCTTAGAATTAGGGCACAAAGAAGGAACAACAAATTCCCTATTCACAACAGCTTTATCTTGATGGAAAATCAGATAAAGAAACTCACAAAAGAGAACAAACAATTCAGAAACTCTTCTAGCAGAAGAGATAGCCAAAAGAAAAAACACTTTCCAAGAAAGTAATAAATAATCAGAGAATGCATAGGCTCAAAAGCAGGAGCCTGAAAAAAACTTAAAAACTAAGTTGAGTCTCCAAGGAGAAGAAATAGATTAAATAACAGGTTTGATACAAATCAAAGCCTGAACAAACCAGTGAATGTCAGGAAATTTAGTGATCTTCCTATGAAGACAGCGAGAGCAGAAATTTATCCTTAAACCCTTCTCCAAAACATCGGGAAGAAACTAAAAACCTATGAATTCTTAAAGAATGCTAAGAATGATAATGAGTAGAACACCATGAAATATAGGTTTTCCAAACCTAATAAAAAAAATTCTCTTTGAAACAGATTTACGAGCCTGTACCATAATGCTAATCACTGAGTCACAGAAACCTCTGTGACTAAGTACTAAGCATCAATTTCCGTGCCTTCAAATGTAAAGATTTAAGATCTTGATGGAAAAACAGCCCTAGAGACAGAAGGTCTGGCCTTAAAGGAAGTGGCCAAGGCTGGCAACTGGACATCCGGACAAGATCCGCATACCAAAACCTGTGAAACCATGCTGGTGCTATCAGAAATGCATGAGATTGAACCATTATGATCTTGTAGATTACCCTTGAAAGAAGAACCAGAAGCGGAAAAAATATAAGCAGGTTGGTAAAAACCAAGGAACTGCTAAGGTATCCACCATCTCTGCCTGAGGATCCCTGGACCTGGAAAGGTATCTGGGAAGCTTCTTATTTAGACAAGAGGTCATTAGATCTATTTCTGGAAGACCCTACATCTGTACAAGATGAAAAAAACACATCTGGATGGAGAGACCACTCCCCCGGATATAAAGTATGACAGCTGGATTCCGCCCAAGAAAGTATCTGAGATACTTGCTTCATAATTAAAGGACTGCAAGTCCCTCCTTGATGATTGACATATGTCACTATTGTGATATTGTCTGTTTGAAACAAATGTAAAAGTTCTTGCTTTAATAGAGGCCACGCCTGAAGAGCCCTGAAAATAGCACGGAGTTCTAAAATATTGATTGGTAACCTCACCTTTTCAGGTTTCCAAACCTCTTGTGCTGTCAGAGACTCTCAGACAGCTCTACAACCTGAAAACTTGCATCAGTTGAGAATACAGTCTAGGTAGGATGAACAAATGAGGCCCCCTGAACAATAAGGTGATCGTCCAACCACAAAATCAGAGAGAATAGAGTGTTGGGATTTAAGTATATCAGTTGTGAGATCTGAAAATAATCCCTGCACATTTGGTGCAACATGCAAAGCTATAGAAGCTTCATACGAAAGCAAGCAAAGGGAATCGCACCCAATGAGACCTAAAACTTCCATGCACATAGCCACTGAAAGGAATAATAGAGACTGAAGGTCTAGACAAACTAAAATTAACTTCATTCGTCTCTTGTCTGTCAGAGAAAGAATCATAAACACTGAATCCTATCTGGAAACCTAAAAAGGTGACCCTTGTCTAAGGAAACGAAAAACTCTTTTGTAAATTGATCCTCCAACCATGTCTTTGAAGAAACCACACTAATTGTTTCGAGTGAGATTCTACTAAATGAAAAGATTTGAGCTAGTATCAAGATATCGTCCAAATAAGGAAACAGCGCAATACCCTGCTCTCTTAATACAGATAGAAGGGCTCCGAGAACCTTTGAAAAGAATCTTTGAGCTGTCGCTAGGCCAAACGGAAGAGCGACAAATTGGTAATGCTTATCTAGAAAAGAGAATCTAAGAAAACGATAGTGGTCTGAATGAATTGGAATGTGAAGATAAGCATCCTGTAAGTCTATTATGGACATGAAGTGACCTTGCTAAACAAAAGGCAGAATAGTCCTTAAATTTACCATCTTGAAAGTTTGGACTCTTTTAAAATGATTAAAAGATTTCAGATCCAGAATTGGTCTGAACAAATCTTTCTTTGGTACAATGACTAGATTTAAATAGAAACCCAAACTCCGTTCCTGCAGGAACTGGAACAATCACCCCTAAATACTCTAGATCTGAAAAACATTTCTGAAAAACCTGAGCTTTCAAAGTGCTTGTTGTAACATGGGAAAGAAAGAATCTTCCCAAAGGAGTTTTTATTCTGAAACCTATTTGATACCCCTGAGAAAACAACATTCTGAATCCACTGATATTAAACAGAAACTGTCCAAATGTGTTGAAATAAATTCAATCTACCCCCCCACACCAGATGAACTGGTTTAAGGACCGCACCTTCATGCAGTCTTAGGGGCTGAATTTGGTTTTATTTATAAAGCTTGGATTTATTCAAATTCGGAGTAGATCTCTAGTTAGAGACCTAAGGGGAAGGGAAAAATAATGCAGGGCTCTGATTAGTCGGGCGTCCCTTTAACTCCCAGCAGACACTTTGAGCACTTATTCCTATGACTAAGCGCCACTAGAGGGCGTGAAACGCGTCAGGACTGCCATCCTTGTACTCTTGCATATTGATGAACTTTTAATCTTTATACAATAAAGCATTTTTTTTTACTATTATTTTGCCCCTCGAGTGCTCAGATACCTGCTCTCCAGCTTAAAATTACCCTTAGATTTCTTATCTTGGGGCAGAAAAAACTCCCTTTCCTCCAGAAATAGTGGAGATAATAAATTCCAATAGATATATATAAACCAAAAAAAAATACTATTCTCAAAATATAAGATAGTAATCTAAATTTAGACACCATATCAGAGATTTAAGCCATAAAACTCTTCTAGTAAGAATGGCTAAAAACAAAGATTTAATATCAATTAAAATGACATAAAATATAGCATCACAAATTAAATTATTAGCATGTTGAAGTAAAAGAACAATGCTTAGGCAATTTAAGTTCTGATAACTAAACTGTCCAACCAAAACGTTGAAACAGCAACATCAGCCATAGAAATGGCAGGTTTAAGAATATAGCCAATATGTAAATATGCTTCTCTAAGATATGATACAAACTACCTATCTAAAAGATCCTTAAAAGAAGATCTGGGGAGGTGCCGAGGTGATGTCGTCTCTACGCCACGCAGTGAGGCGAGCAGGGTGGAAGGTGAAGGGAACGTCAGTCGAACCACGGATCTCTGTCCAGCTAGTAAGTGACCTCACCTTGCATGGAAGCTGCTATAGAGCTCCAGATTGAGCAGTGGGCGCAGGTCTGAAGGCGATGCGCTAGAGATGGGGTGGTAGTCCTTCTCAAACAACATGGCAGGATGGAGGCTTAGGCTCGCTTGGAAGGGTGAGTTGGCCTGAGGGAATCCCAGTCAAGGATTACAACAGCTCATCAGAACAGCAGGTGAGTTTCAGCCCCCCCGGCTAATTCTGAAAGAGTTCCGGGCAAAGGGTTTCAGACTGCGAGGACAAGCAAAATGCTCTTGACCCTAAATATGAGCTGATCCTGAAACATCAAACTAGAGGCCAAATTGGGAGAATTGGAGGACAGAAGTAGACGGAATAACTTGAGGATAATAGGTCTTTCTGAAGATGTTAAAGCTGAGAGCTTGATTAAGTTTACTGAAGAAATACTACCCTCACTATTGCAGCTAGATGGTACAAGATCCAAATTCAGCATGGAAAGAGCACACAGAATGGGAAGAGCTATAGAGACAGCCGAGCAGAGGTCTAATATACCAAGAGCGGTGGTGGTGAAATACTTACATTTTCAAGCTAAAATGGAGATAATCAGAGCCTTCAGAAAGATGCAACAATTAATATATATGGATGAAAGGTTATTGCTTTTCCAGGATTTTTCATATGAGACAGCTTAGAAAAGGAGACTTTTCTCAAGTATTTGTACACAACTAGTTAAAGAAGGAAGATATTGAAGGATACAAGATCAGACTTTCGGTTGGGGGTGGAGCACTGCAGCAGCACGCTCCGTGTCGGCTTTGGAACCGACGGCCAGAGATTCGCTCCCCCACTCACAGCCAAAATAGCCCTGAGTTCAGAAAGGTTTATCTGTTGTTGGCCCCAGGCATGGTTTCTCAGCCCGCCGAGTTGAAAGTCTATTTGGCCAGATTGGCCGGCGGTTGTCCTGCCATTCATTTTAGATTGAAATATTTTTTATTAAACATTCTTCACAATACACAGTTTGTTCTGGTGGAAAGCACAATATATAAGTTGCAGGTAAATGTCATCCATTTCACAGTCTTTGTTAGTTTACAGCTTATTAGCTTACTTAGCTTATTACATATTAACAAGTTTCTTTAACATATCTATACTGTGTATTACAAACTAAGGCTCCAATAAGAGCAAAAATCCATTCTTTAAATGTTCCAAATCTAAAAATGTATGACAATCAACATATATAACCAATATAACCAATATGCCAGTTCACTGCACATCTCACTCTAATAGACTATCAATAAACATTTCTTAATAAATCTGCATACATTAGATACCTACAGAGCTCATTTTCTTATCTCGTCTCCCTTCATCCTACACGTCAACCTGTCCTATAAATATCTTTCATTTAGGATCCAGTAAAACCAGACTTTATTGAAGGACTCCACCATATCTTGTATATAAGCAGCTGTCTCACACATACCGAACATATTCCTAATCTTCCCGAGCACCTCCATCCTCTCTGGTACACCCAGTTTCCAATATTTTGCTATAGATATACGGGTCACTGTACATACAATTCTAATAAATTGGTTTATAGGTGTATTGAATCTTGGATCACCATCATTCAGCAAAGCCTGCATAGACGTCAATGTTACTTTTTCCTCTAAGATGGTGGTTAACATCCTAGAAAGGTCGAACCACACCTTCTGCAACCCAGGACACTCCCACCACATATGAAAATATGTACCCAACTGTGTACAGCCTCTATAGCATTGTCTGGTACCTCCCTTGATCATATGTGCTGTTTTTAAAGGGGTTAAGTACCAACAGAATATTGTCTTAATGTTATTCTCCCTCAAATCTGCTCCCAGCAGGCCCTTAGTGGAGTTTAGGAAAATTTGATTCCAAGTCGTCAAGTCAAGTGTTTTACCTAAGTCGGCTTCCCATTGGATGATGGCAGGAGACTTTGATACTGTGTGTGTTTCCTGTATATATAAATATAAGTGTGACACTGCTCTTTTTTGTCTATGTGCTGCACTGTAAAGCTTTTCAAAGATGGTTTTGGCCTTAGCCTCAATCCCATTCCTAAGATATGAAGTAATAGCTGAGGCTATCTGTAAATATAAAAACCATGGCAAACGTATGGGCCCGAGTTTTTCTTGTAATTGGTTGTAAGTCATAATCTTCCTATTGTCTAGAAAGTCTGCTATTCAGTACAAATCTTTATGTGCCCATTTATATATCAATCGTTTTGATTCACTTGACATTATATATTTTAGAGGTTTTATTAGAGAGTTGACAGGCAAAAATAAGCCATTTCTGTTAGTTGTTTCCAGCTGTTTAACAGCTGTCTTAGTAATCGGGTTTTGATAACTCCCAAATCTTTTATAAGCGTCTCTACCCCATATTACATCTCCCGGGCAGTCATAGCCTCCAATGACAGCCTCTAATTGAGGCCATAATACATCCTCTTGTTTTCTCCCTAGGAGAGAGTTTTGGTCTAATCTAGCTGCTGAATAATAGTCCATCAAGTTAGGAAGTCCTACCCCTCCTAGCTGTCTATGTCTAGTTAGTGTATGCTAGACCCTCTGAGATATCTATGTAGGTCTGCCTAGAGGGCTTTCAAGTCAGATTTATCTATTTTTACAGGTAGGGAGCAAAATAAATATAGGAGTCTCGGGAGTATATTCATCTTAATCGATGAGAGTCTCCCGTACCAGGAGAAGTTATACTTCTTTCACTTCTGTATATCAGATCTTATTGATTTAAACATAGGTATGTAGTTAGCTTTATATAGTTGGGTAGATTGTGTCGTTAATCTGATCCCCAAATACTTTATGTCATCTTTCGCCCATTTAAAGTCGAAGTTCGTTTCTATCAGTTTAATAGTTTGTTTTGGTAAGCCCAAGGGAAGTGCTTCACATTTGTCTAGCTTTATTTTGTATCCTGAAACGTCTGAGAATTGTTGTATAATTTCGTATATATTCGGAAGTGAAATAAGTGGCTTAGTGACTGTTAACAGTACGTCATCTGCAAATAGGGCAATCTTGTGGTGAAAGTGCTGTATCTGCATACCAGTAATGTTCGGTGAATTTCTTATATTTGCAGCCAATGGTTCGATGCAAATTGTAAAAAGAAGGGGCGATAGGGGACAACCCTGCCTGGTGCCATTAAGAATTTTAAAAGTACTAGATTGGTGTCCGATTGCTCTTATATGTGCCGTGGGTGTTGAGTATAAGCCTCTCAGCGCCGTCATAAATGACCCAGTGAATCCCACCCTCGTCAGTACCATGTTCATATACGTCCAGTCTACCCTATCGAACGCCTTCTCTGCATCCAAGGATAGGACCAGAGAATGCGTCCGCTCATGGTGCAAATAATCTAGGACCGTAATCATTCGTCTGATATTGTCTGGGGCTTCCCTGTTTTTTATGAAACCCACCTGGTCTGGGTGTATAATAGAAGGTAAAATATGTTTCAGGTTATTGGCAAGGATTTTAGTCACAATTTTCACATCTTGGTTTATTAGGGAGATGGGTCTATAGCTTGAGCATAGTGTTGCATTTCTACCTTTCTTTGGAATTACAATTATTTTGGCCTGCAAAAGGTCAGCAGGTATGGGCTGGCCCTCCAAAATATGGTTGGCAAATTTGACCATGTGAGGGATCAGAATCTGTCTGAAGAGTCTGTAATATTCCCCCGGGAATACATCAGGTCCCGGGGCCTTGCCTGGCTTGAGTTCCTTTATAGCCATCACCACTTCAGCTTGTGTAACACTAGCGTTCAATTGGTCTTGGTCCTCTGTGGTCAAGTGTGGTAGTCTTGCTAAGTCTAGGAAGCGCTCGAGAGCAGTTTGCGTCTGGGCATTATGTTGAACCTTTTCCCCATCATACAGGTTTCTATAATATTCTGAAAAAGTGTCCACAATTTCTTGTGGATGGGATGTAATACGTCTTGTCGCAGTCTGTATACTCGGGATAGACATTAATTGATATTCAAAGAAAAAGAAATAGCAGGCACTACTCCAAACCGCAAGTGTAGTAAAAACAGTATAACACTTTATTGGAATCCAAATAATTAAAAATAGATGCAGACAGGCAGTATAGGTAACAGACAGTCTAACATGTTTCACGTGGGCGCTTACTCATAGACTACAGTCTGTGTCTAAACTCAGTACCTTTATTGGAAAATGAGGCAATCAAATTTAACCACCTCATGTCCAGAAAGGAAGAAACATATGAGAGTAAAAACAAACACCTATATATAAGACACTAAAGTATCATAGCTTATGTTTATAAATACAAACTTGTGCTATATTCTCCTAGTATCAAGAATTTTTATACAGTAAATATCATTAGTATAAAAATAAACCAATATACAATAATAAAGCAATAAACAATATGAGCAAATACAAGAGGAACATATGAAAAAAATAATAAGCAAAACAATAAAATAATAAATATTCATATGTTGATAATAATATAGCTCAAATGATATGTTTATAAGCCATTATTAATGTTTTAAAGAGTTTCATACCATAATAGTATGTTATTAAACTGTGGATATCTTTGAAACTGTGGATATCTTTTAAGGGAAAAGTAACAATTAAATGATTCGATTTGGTTATGAATGTAATAATTTTTTATGGTATATTGGGATATTTCTTAAATCCTGCAGCCAATATATTTACAAGTATATAGACAAAATCCTAGTACGATCTATTCCTAAATCACAATTTATTAGAATTAGACGTAATACTCAACTAGATGAGGTCTATGAAGAGCAATCTATAGATCTTAAAGATAGACTAACTCAAAGAGGATATAGACCCAAAAAGCTAGAAGAAGTGAGAAAAGCTACTAAAAATTATGATAGAACTGTAAAGAACAAAAAAGATACACATACTAAATTTGATGATGCTATTATATTTTCAACTCCATATAGTCAACAATATAATCAGATAGTACAGATCATCAAAAAACATCTTAACCTATTAAAAGCTGATGAAACCCTACAACCATATATAAAAAATTGTAAATTTGTATCAAAAAAGTCAAAAACCCTGGCACAGTCATTGTCTCCAAGTTTGGTCATAAATGATACAGTACAGAGCTAAAATGTCACTAGGTGGCTAAATAAGAAAGGCACCTTTAAATGTGGAACTAGGACATGTTTAGCCTGTCCAAATATTCTACAGGAGGACCACTTTATATGCCAAGTAAACAAGAGAACTTATCCGATAGATTTTTATGCCAACTGTGGTTTCAAATATGCAATTTACTTACTCACATGTAATATTTGTTTTTTCCAATACATAGGAAAAACCACACGTACAGTAAGGACACGTTTTAACGAACATGTATATTGGCTGCAGGATTTAAGAAATATCCCAATATACCGTAAAAAATTATTACATTCATAACCAAATCGAATCATTTAATTGTTACTTTTCCCTTAAAAGATATCCACAGTTTCAAAGATATCCACAGTTTAATAACATACTATTATGGTATGAAACTCTTTAAAACATTAATAATGGCTTATAAACATATAATTTGAGCTATATTATTATCAACATATGAATATTTATTATGTTATTGTTTTGCTTATTATTTTTTTCATATGTTCCTCTTGTATTTGCTCATATTGTTTATTGCTTTATTATTGTATATTGGTTTATTTTTATACTAATGATATTTACTGTATAAAAATTATTGATACTAGGAGAATATAGCACAAGTTTGTATTCATAAACATAAGCTATGATACTTTAGTGTCTTATATATAGGTGTTTGTTTTTACTCTCATATGTTTCTTCCTTTCTGGACATGAGGTGGTTAAATTTGATTGCCTCATTTTCCAATAAAGGTACTGAGTTTAGACACAGACTGTAGTCTATGAGTAAGCGCCCACAGTGGCGTGAAACATGTTAGACTGTCTGTTACCTATACTGCCTGTCTGCATCTCATTTTAATTATTTGGATTCCAATAAAGTGTTATACTGTTTTTACTACACTTGCGGTTTGGAGTAGTGCCTGCTATTTCTTTTTCTTTGACTGTTTCTTGCGGCTTGATCCGCCGCTTATGGCTACGGCACTCCAGAGGTCAGAAGTCTCACGCCCATACAATCTCTCTGGGCTTCCGGGTCAAGAGCCGCTTGTCAAGGCTGCGGTAATCATTTCACTATTGATTGATATTCGTCTTTAAGTTTTTTAGCTAGGTACCTATCAGGCTTGTTTGCATAGATAAAATAGTTGGCTTTCAGTCTTTGGGCTGCTCTAATAGAATTATCATTTAATAATGTAAGTAAATCTGCCTTTTTCTTCATCAGCGTTTGCAAAATAAATTGTGAGTTAGTTTGTTTATGTTCCCTTTCCAAGAGGTTAATTTCCTGCTGAAGCTTCAAATACTGACTGTCGGTCTTTTTCCTATAATTTGCTTTTTCTTTAATTAACAGTCCTCTAAACACTAATTTATGCGCTGCCCATACCGAAATCGGATTTGAGGTTGAATTGGTATTCATTTTCCAATAGTCACTCATTTCCTTAAGTAAACTATTTTTAGTATGAGGGTATTTTAGACAAGTTGGGTCAAAAGTCCACATTTTAGTCCTCCCTGGTTCCATAATAGATCCCAAAAAAAGTTGTGTGATGGAGTGGTCTGACCAAACACATGTATGCATATTTGCCTTGCGTAATATGGGTTGCAAATATTTGACTAACAAAAACATAATCAATCTTAGTGTAGCATTTATGTGCCAAGGAGTAATAGGTAGTATCTGTGGTGTCCCCATATAGCGTTGCCCACGTATCCTGTAACCCATGTGGTGTGAGTAAATCAATAATTTTTTTAGCTATACTCTGTTGTCTCAGTTTCTTCTGTGTTGTACTTCCTGCCGACTCCCTCCTTAATGCTGCTAAATCTATATTAAAATCACCCGCCAGAATTATTCTCATCCTAGACCAGTTTGTAAGGAGATTGGATATATGTCTGAAAAAAAGTTCCTGCTGTTCGTTTGGCGCATAGATATTGCATAGCAGTACTTCAGTCCCCTGTATATTTCCCCTTACCACTATATATCGGCCCTCTTTGTCTTTTACCATGTCTCTATGCTCGAAATTTAAAGATGAATGAATCAAAATAGATACTCCCTTAGTCTTAGTGTCAGAAGTCGCATGGAAGTGTTGTGAATATTTTCTGGTCCAGTACTTAGGTATCTGATCGTTTAAAAAGTGTGTTTCCTGCAGAAACATAATATTGGCTTTAAGCCTTTTATATTGTGTCAACGCAGTCTTCCTTTTTATGTCAGAGTTAAGGCCTCTCACATTATGTGATACTAAGTTAACTCCAGGAAAGTTTAATGTTTTAGCCATTGCAATGTGTCACAGGAATAGTGTGTCCAATAGTGTCTCATATTCTCCTCCTCTCTCTCTAAGTAGTCTGGTGTGTCACGTTCTTTATCATCATATAAACCCCAACTCCCTATCTCTTTATCTCTAGCTTTGGTGAAGCTCTGAGTGAAATTGTTATTTGGCATGCAATGAGGTTGGCATAGTTCAAAACAATTAAATAACAGAAATAAACCCAAATTTTCCTGTAAAACAGAACAGAAAAAGCAACAAAAAATACATAACATATAGTGCATAGTTTGCATTGATATAGCATATAGGGAGTGATACTGTGTATCTCATAACATTTTCTCAATTTTTTATAGGTGGCAATGCATGCTAAATAGGTGTTGGCTAACAAATCATCTTATACCTGCAGTATAAGTTTTAGTAGTCCTGTACCATTGTCTGACATTGCTTGTATATGCAACATGTAGTTTCCATGTCATTATCTTGGTAATGCTTAGGAAAAGATCTTACCAGTCTCTCATTTTGTGGTGTGCTTCCAGCCAATTCGAGGCTAAAAAGGTGGAATCAGGTCCTGGATCACTTGTTGGTCACCTTTACCCAGTTGGATTTCTTGTGAGATTGCATTGAAGCCTATGTCCCTGTTTTCTCCCCAGGGTCAGTATCAGGCTGTATATCCAGTGTTTCTATACCAAAGACTCTGCAAACCTCAGGTATCTCAAGAACTGTTTTAATTGAGGTCAGTTTCCCATCTTTAAGTATGTTGAGGGAAAAAGGGAAGCCCCAGCGGTAAGGGATTTGATGTTTTCTGAGCAATGATGTTAACGGCCGGAGTCTGCCTCGTCGTTGTAGTGTTCTCACACACAGATCTTGGAAGAATTGTACCATGTTCCCTTGGTATTTGAACGTAGGGTTCTTTCTAGATGCATTTAAGACTTTTTCCTTATCAGTAAACTTGAGGAATTTGGTGGCATATCTCTTTGTGGTTTTGCTCTGAGAACCCTATGGGCCCTCTCAATCTGATAGTCCGTGTCATCTGTAGCCATTGTGATAGCCTTGAAGAGACCCTGCAGATAAGAAAGGAGGTCTGACGCACTGATTGACTATGGTATACCTTTAATTTGAAGATTCGACCTTCTGTTACGGTTCTCAATATCCTCCATCTTATCCTGGAGATCAATTATTTGTTGTTGTTGGAGAGAAACTGTTTGCGACATGATGCAGACATTTTCTTCTAGATCTCCTTTGTCATTTTCCAAAGCGTCTACTCTGTTTCCAATTTCAAGTATCTAATTTTTAATATCTGAGAGACTACTGGTGACCGTGGTATGGAGACTATCAATTTTGTCCCATAGTTTCTCAAAGTTCGTTGCAATGTCCTGTTTTGACACTAGCAGGTGGAGATCAGCCTTGGTTGCAGTAGTCTGAGCATCTAAAGACTCACACTGTCCAGATTCCAAATCAGAATCACCCTCTGCATCCATTGTTGTAGCTTCTAATTGTTTATTAGCTGTGTTGGATCTGAGGAATGTGTCCATAGAAGTTAGTTTAGTAACTTTCTCAGGTTTCTGGACTCTTCTGGAAGACATCTTAAGTACAGATGCGATGACAAACCACCCAGAGCACCAGTTTATGTTTGTTATCTATGTAAATGTCCAAATATCTTCTTTAAGAAATAATCTCACTTTTACTGTCTCAAAACATCACATGTGAGCTTTCTCCCCCTTGCAAATAAATTGATATAAATTATCGCCTCCAGAAGCAGCTATAATGTTGATTGCTGCCTTTCCACTGATTTCTGCTGATAGAAGCTCCTCCAAACATCATATGTATTTCTCATGCAGCTCTCTTAGCATATCTCCAGTAACACAGCAGCACATCTCAGATACTTTCTATTAGTGCGCTATTACAGTTCACCAAACACATCTCCCATTTATGTATATGGTGTCAGAAATATTTGTGCCCAAATAAACACAGTATAGTGGTGTTGCCAGCTTGAGAAATAACTTTCTATGTGTATTGCTCATTGCCGCTTTTATACGGCACTACCGCTTCTTATATGTCTCCCCTGCATCTGGTTACTTATCCCAGCAAACCTGTTTACCTCTGTATATGCGGTCGTTGTGTCCTGATATCATAACATCCGGTGTAGATTTAACTGGTGTCAGCAGATGTTTCTTTCCGGAACCTTTTTTCAAAAACAGCTGGGAGCAGTGATTGCCTTTGACCTTCTTTTTGTTTTGGCCTTTTATCTCTCATTTTTGAAGCATTGTCTGCCTATTTCAAGGTATCACAAACCGGAGCTCAGCTCTCACACATCCATCCTTCCCGCCATTCATTTTAACCTTGCCCGCTCACAGAAATTAAAGAAGAGATATCACTGTACCACCACAGACATATCTATAGGAGGAACTGTCCTACCGCTTGCTTTTTGCTAACGTAGTATCCGGTGTCCCTGGGTTCCTGTGTGGAGACGCTGCTGAAGCTGGAGCGGTTGATGCGCAGAGGGATCCGAGTGTCATGCTCTGACATCGCAGCGCGGAGGTACCAGGAAGTGGCCTAGAGGCTGCGGATTGGCTGCGGATTGGCCGGGTGTAAGAGCACACTATAGCCCCAACATAAGCTGGAAAAGCCCTGAATGTGTTGGACATGGATGTGGAAGTCCACAGGTCCTGTACAAGCCATTCGTTGACTCACAAAAAAGGAAAAGAAAGAAGACACAAAAAAAACGCAAGTACTTTTTCACTCTGTATTATTAGGAAATGTCAACTCGATACACAAGTGAGGTGTGCAGTGAAGCATAAGACCGCACTTTATCTATCTACCCTCATTTTTTCCTAAGAAAGTGAAGAAAGTGACATCCTCATAATAAGGGGAGATCAGTTGAAACGGGCGAATATTGCTGGATGAACTGGCTCCTTCCATGCAAAATAAAGATATGAGCCCTGAAAGGAGATGTAGACTTGGTTTTTCTATATTAAAAGAACAAAAACACAATAATACTTGTTTGAAAAAGGGGGCCACTAGAAGGAGACATAGCGCTAGAATATTTTTAAAACCAATTTTAACTTGCAAGTTTTTGCGATATCTTGGGACTATACTGTTTCAAATTGGACTATGCTGAAATAAAGTCGCTATTCTTATTTGTTCCACCTGTAGGGCCTTGCACTCTAGCTCTTGGGTTATAAAAAAAAAAAAGGAAAAAAAAAAAGTGAGAAGGGAATCTTAAATAAGTGAAAGATCTTTGTGTATATTACTGTTAAAATGATTATCTAGTTGAATTTATTAGTATTATATATCACAGATAAGATATAGGTATTCAAAGTCTGGGTGACATCTAGTGTTTGGCCTAGACCTGTTTTATTCTCCCTCCAGTATATGAATATGGTCCAATGTGGAAGGTGATACATGGCATTTGGGAGCAATTTTGGTATGTCTTATTCTTAATGACTGTCTAGGCAGGATGATCTTAAAGGGACACTAAACCCAACATTTTTCTTTCATGATTCAGTTAGAGAATGTAATTTTAAACAAGATTCAAATTTACTTCTATTATCTAATTAGTTTTATTTTTTATATATCCTTTGTTGAAGAAATAGCAATGCATATGGGTGAGCCAATCAAACGAAGCATCTATGTGCACCTACCAATCATCAGCTACTGAGCCTATCTAGATATGCTTTTCAGCAAAGAATATAAAGAGAATTAAACAAATTAGATACTAGAAGTAAATTAGAAAGTTGTTCAAAATTGCACGCTTTTTCTAAATCATGAAAGAAAAAAATTGGGTTTCATGTCCCTTTAATTTAAGTAATAATCTAAGTGTCTGGCTGGTATCACCTCATGCTTATATCTCAGGCTCATTTCACTAATTAAATGTTCACATATATTTTTGCTGTAAAAAAAAAAAAGGAGAAAGGAGAGAGTAAAGGAGGTAAAAAAAGAACAGAGGGAAATAAGAAAGGAAAGCACATATGTATTTATAGACTTATTATTTTTTGCCTAGTGTAAAAGCTTGGTATTGTGTGTTGGTTTAGATTAATGCACTTTATTTAATGGAAAAGTTTATCACTCAGGTGAAATCTAATTCACCCAAAATGCCTGTGAAATATAAAGATAAGAAAAATAAGATAGTGGATACCAGTGTAGATACCTTAAACGAGCCTACTGTGCTCTCTATGGATTCTCAAGCCCTGATATTTAAATGAACAGAAATGTTTACTCCTCAATTTGAGGTAACAAAAAAATAATTAGGCTCTATCTCTACTGAAATAGTCACATTGTCCACTGACGTTAGACAATTTTCAACTAGACTATTAGAGGCAGAGAGCAGAATTTCTGACCTGGAAGACCAGGTTAATATACATGAAAGTACAATTCAAAAACAAGATACTAAAATAAAAAATATGCAGCTACGCCTGGAGCACCTTGAGGATTGCTCATTAGACTAGTTGGCCTCCCAGAATTACCAGAATATGATGATTTAATAAAATTTACTTCCACTACACTGCTCCAGGCGTTAGGGATGCCATTACAGTTGCTACCACTTGCTGTTGAGCGGGCTCATAGAATGGGCCCTAAGAAATCTCCGACAGATGGGTCTATAAAGAATAGAATGTGTATATTTAAACTTTTAAAATTTCAAGATAAATTAGAATTATTGAAACTATTTAAAAAAGCTGACCCCCCTATGTTTGGAAATAACAGGGTCTTATTGTTTCAAGATTTTTCTAGTGAGACCTCCTCTAAAAGAAGAATAATGGCCCCGTACTGTATCCAACTAATTAATAAAGGTGTAAAAGCTTGCCTGGTTTATCTGGCGCGAATCATAGTGGAAGATAATGGTGCTTGATTCACTTTTAATGATGTGCTGGAAGTTAAAGAATATATAGGTTCTAAATAACTCTATAGAAGGTAATCTAAGGGTCTATATTTTTAAGACCCCTTGAAGGATTGTACTACAGTGATAGATAATATGTATTTTTTTTTCTCTTCTCTCTTCTTCTCTCCCCCTCTCGCGTTCTGACCCTCCTTATCCATCCAGGTTTAATCTTTATACCATAATATTAGGATTTTAAATGACAAAGGGAATTAAGATTTTATTGTGGAATATTGGAGGAATATCTTCCCCTATCAAGCGTAAATTGGTGATTAAAACCTTAGCTAAACACAAACTGAATGTTGTTCTCCTTCAGGAGACACAGCTTAATGAGCAAGAAGCAGCTAAATTGAAGATAAAATGGGTGGAGAAATTATTTCCACTACTGGGATTTATAGAAAATGCGGGGTGGTCATTCTTTTACATAAAGAGCTAGAGTATAAGATAATTAAGGTAGAATTAGATTCTGCGGCTAGATATATTCTTCTTCAAATTCAAATAAAAAATACAAAATTTGTTCTATGTAATATATACGCTCCAAAAAAATTCTCTGTTGACTTTTGGGAGAAAATTAAAACTAAATTATTTCCATTTATTGGTGAGAATTTAATAGTAGGTGGAGATTTTAACACAATATTATGCCCAGTATTAGATAGATTTTCCAATAAACATTGATCAGAATATAAGAAAAGCGCAAAGTATTTTAAAAAATGTTGTTATAATTTAAATCTGGTAGATATATGGCGAATCAAAAACCCTGATACGCAGTCATTCTCGTGCGAATCTAAAGCTCGTGCTATCTATTCATAAAATAGAGACAGGGATAGGAGAAATTAAGGTATCAGATCATGCGATTATTTCTTTGTTTTTCCCTGCTTTCACCAAAGGCAGGCTGCAAATCGTCTTCTTTTTCCCCCGATATTTATATACCAATCCCAAATTTGGTAATTGGCTAAAACATATATGGCAGGAGTATTGTTCTCATAATTAGAATTATCTTAATAAAGTGGAAACCTTCTGAGAAGCATTTAAAGATGTACTACGGGGTGAAATCCAGGCATATATAAGTATAAGAAATAAAAAGAGCAGGGCGTTGGAAGTTCAACTAGCCAATCAGGTTAGAAACGCCTATAGGAGATATTATTCAGATCGTTCGGTGATAAATTGGAAAAAATATATAGAAAGTAGAAAAGAGAGAGATCTTTTGTTAAAACAAAAACTATTAGAGGAAGAATTAAAAGTAAATCTGCATTTATGGGGTTTTCATGGTTGCTCAGTAAAATATCTAGCCAGACTTACTAAAACTAGAAAGTAGAAAAATGTTATTATAGCTATCCAAAGTAGGGATGGACGATTTACGGAGTCTAAAGAAATTGCTGTGGTATTCTTTGCTTATTATCAACAACTCTATTCTAGTATAGAATCGAATGATTATAATCAAGATAATTTTTGGGCTAAGATAAAGATCCCCCAACTACAAATTGAGGACTTGAATTTAATTAATGCCCCGATCTCTATGGAAGAGATAAGTCAAGCTATAGATAGTTTAAAACTGAATAAAGCAGCAGGACCGGATGGTCTACCAGCAGAATTCTAAAAATGTTTAGGTGAAGACCTACTTCCAATACTAGAAAAGCTGTTTAATTATTATTACAGGGTGAATAACCCTATCTCGAACTATTTCTCAGCAGCAAATATCTCACTGATTTTGAAGAAAGGTAAAAATTTAGAGGATCCGGTCTCATATAGGCCTATCTCGGTGCTAAATACAGACTATAAGATATTAATGGCTATTATCTCTTTAAGACATTCTTCTTGTCTACATAAACTCATTCACCCAGACCAGACAGGGTTTATGGTAGCTAGAAATTCTGCAAAAAATATACGTAAACTTATTAACTTTTTGGACTATGCTTGGAATGTAGACCAAGGTAGGAAGAAGCCTCTTTGGCAAGATGTGGCTATTCTCTCCCTAGACGCAGTTAAAACGTTTGATTCGGTTGTTTGGGACTATTTATATAGGGCTTTAGATAACTTTGGGTTCAAAGGAATGTATGTTCAATTTGTTCACAGACTATATAAAAAAAACAATATCTTTTCTACTTATTAATGGGACTCTATCTCCCAAAATAATATTAAAGAGAGGTACGAGACAAGGGTGTCCTTTGTCTCCCTTACGGTTTAATATTGCCCTTGAGCCTTTAGCGGTACGATTCAGAGATATACTAATGGGGGTTCCATTTGGCTCCCAGCGACTTAAGACATTGTTGTATGCAGATGATGTTTTGTTGTTTCTGGTTAATATTCATCAGTCAATTCCGGCTATCTTGCAATGTCTTGAAGAGTTTAGCTCTTTTTCAGGCTATAAGGTTAATCTAGAGAAGAACTAATTAATGTGGGTAGGTAGTGCACCGCGTTCAAAGTGTTAGTTACCATTAAATACCTGGGTCTGGATCTGCATAAAAACCCTAAACACTGGTATAAGTCAAATTTTGAGCCGTTGTTTCGAAAGATTGAATTGGACCTGCAATTATGGGCAGCGTTTCCGCTACCCATTATGGCATGGGTTAATTTAATCAAATCAATTATCTTCCCTCGTCTCTTGTATCCTCTTCAAAACCTCCCATTATATATACTAAATAAAGACCTGAAGAAGATCTATGCACAATTTTCTAAATTTATCTGGAATAATAAAAAGCCCCGAATTGCCCTTACAAGATTAATGCAAAGTCCTGGATCTGTTGGACTGGCACTTCCTAATCTTAAACTGTATAACTTGGCTGCTATGGTTAAAACGGCTATAGATTGGATTGCCGGAACTAATGTAGTGTCTAATGCCTAATTACACCGTTTTCTTTAAAAGCTATCCTGCATTCCCCAACTCGGAATCTGCCCCAGAATGTTACTTGTCTTATTTCAATTAAGAACATAGTTTTAGCGTGGCAGAAGTTCTGTTCAATTCTGGATATTGATTTTAAATTTTCAGAATTTTTACCCATAACGAGTAATCCAATTTTCTTGCCAGGTATCAGTGGCTTCACTAGGGGGGTGCGGGCCGCACCCGGGTGACACCCTCCAGGGGGTGACACCAAAAAAAAAAAAAAAAATGTTTGCCCCTTGAGCCAGTGCTGCAATTTCAACAAATAGTTTTCCCGGCTGCTTTTGCTTGTTTGTACTTTGCTCCTCCCCTGCCCAATTTCACTATGAATGTTGTGGGTGTGCCGTGGGGCTTGCAAAGTTGCGCTGCTAGCCTAAACCTGCCTGCCTATCTGTGCTCACTGCTCAGTGACATGCGGCCCAGGGCTGTGCACTGACAGACTTGGAGTCAGAGAGCAGAATTTTCATAGTTTGCGCGCCTAAACCTTTTCTTCAGTGATTTATTTTAGAGTGCTCTGTTTATCTTTCATTTGATGTTCTGCTGAGCCAGGGAGCAGCTCTAGGCATGAGCTTCCTAATTAATGCAGTGCAGTTTACATATTTTGTATGTGTGTGTGAGTTTTTGTGTGTCTCAGTGTTTTTGTGTGTGTGTTTTTGTGTGTGTGTCTGAGTGTGTTTCCGAGTGTTTGTGTGTGCATCTGAGTATGTTTTTAAGTGTGTCTGAGTGTTTATATGTGTGTTTGCCTGTGTTTTTGTGTGTGTCTGCTTTCTGGGGGGGGGTGACACCATGACTTACCGCACCGGGTGACACCAACCCTAGTGACGCCACTGCCAGGTATAAATCAAAAAGTATTTAAATATTGGATCGAAAAAGGTCTACATTCTGTGAAACAGCTATTTGATGGAAACTGTCAAGTTCTTACAGCTGAAACTATTTTCAGTAAGTATGAGCTACCTGGGTCTAACTTGTTCGCCTACTTTCAAATTCAACATTTTATCTCGTCACAGAATTGGCACTTTCCTCCCCCAATTGCATGGGCTGATATCAAGCTCTGTATACAAAAATGTATATCTGGGGATACCTTGATCTCTCTGATGTACGATATTATGTTAACAAAACAAAGTCTACTCTGTTTGGATAATATTTATAATTGCTGGTTACCAGCAATCTTTTCAGTAGATCATGAATGAATTAAACAGAGTTTTGATACCCTTTTCAAGTGCAAAGTATCTATGAGCTGGAAAGAATCGCATATGAAACTGGTCAATAATTACTATCTATCCCCGCTTAAAGTATCTAGGTTCTATACAACAAAGTCTAGTAGTGCTTGTCCCCGCTGTTCAATGGATAAGGCAGATACACTTCATATGTTCTGGTCCTGCCCTAAAGTCAGACAACTATGGTTGTACGTTATTTTTTGGTTTAATAAATTATACAAAATGACAATAGGGCTGTCATTAGAGGATATTATTTTTTTACTTCCTCCACAAGATACCGATAATAATATATCAATAAATAGTTTAAATACCATTATTCTTTCAGTTAGACACTGTATACTCAAAAACTGGAAAGCCAGTCGGGCCCTGGGATTTGCTATGGTTCTTAAAGATATTCAAGATCAAATTGTGTATGAATCATATCATCTCCAGGATGCCTCAGAGAAAAGAATTAAGAATTTCTTGTAGAGCTGGACACCTGTTATTATAACATATCCTAGGCCACTTCAAAAACGGCTTCTTTCTCCATTTTTATCATCTATTAGCTTTGCAGAATTGACCCTATTAAATGTTTTCCCGCAGGCATGGAATGCCAATTTTGGAGAAGTCCACTAAAGGAAGATGGAAAGAGGGTGTTGGGGGGGGAAGGGAGAGAGACTTATTTATTATATTTATTTATTTATTTTTCTCCTCCCGCTATCCCGTGCGGAATGTTCTAATTGATATAATACCTACAAGTAAGACATTTTGCTTTTGAATTAAAACAAAAGTATGGTCAGGATTGGTCACTTCAAGATATCCAAACTAAGATTAATGCTTATAAATTGGGATTATACTCTATTTCTTATTTTTATCAACTTTTTGGACAACGGTCTTCCACAAGTCAAGTATAATATATTGTTTCTGAATGGAGGAACTTTTTTCCAGATATAGATTGTCAGATAATAACGGATACTTTCAAGTCATTAGAGAAAAGCTGGGTTCCAACGGCATGGAGAGAATCGCAGATTAAAATAACTTTAATGACATACTTGACCCCAGCAAGAATATCGAATTGGTACAAGATAAATAGTTTGTGCTCTAAATGTAGTTCTTCTGACGCAGACCTCTTTCATTGTTTCTGGGCTTGCCCAAAAGTTGGACAGTTCTGGAGTAAAGTAGGATATTGGATGAATGTAACTTTAAATATAGATTACCATATTCAGCCGATGGAAATATTTTTTTTAGTTAAATCTCAAGGATCTGCAGTCAATGTAAAGCTAATTAATACAATCATATTCCTGGGGCGTAACTTAATTCTGAGATCATGGAAAGCGAAAGGTTCACCTAGTTTAAAAGAACTTAGAAACGCTTTGGTTACCCAATGTCTTTTAGAACAATGCAACCTACAAAATCCAAATGATGAGCGATTAGCATTGTTTTTTTAAACATTGGAAAATGTTTATCTTATCCCTTCCAGTCCCTGCTCAAATTGTTTTAGTTAAGCCATTAATGAAAACAACTTATATGCAATTACAATTGCTGGCTGGACATTTACCTACTATATGGCTGAAAAATGCTAATGAGTTCCTGAGGGGTTAACGGAGCGGAGGGGATGTTGAGAGAGAGTGTGGGACCCCTTTCTATATTCCCCCTTTTTTTGTTTGTTTGTTTGTTTTAGGTAATTGGTAAATTCAACAACAGAAGAACTGTAATTCTGAGATATATATATGTCTGTATTTTTTTTTTTTAGGGTCCTGTGTGACACTTGATGTATTTTGAACACGTTATATTATTTGTGATTCTTCTGTTGTTGTGAGATAAATAAAAGTTTAAAAAAAATAAAAAATCAGATTACTTCTGTATGTCAGTTTTGACAGGAGAGTTTCCAGAGTACTGGTTAAGTTGACCTCTTATGGTTTATGCCTTGAATCAAGCCTGTGAGATTGGAGACGGGGTTGTTGGTCTTCTTATTATTTTCTACCTTCTCTATCTTTTTTTTTTCTTTTTTGTTTTGTGTTTTGTTGAAATTGTTTTAGTTATTCTTTTTTATTTTTGACAGGATATCAAGGTATTCTATATTTGCTTTGAGTCTGTCAGATGTAAATAGTAGACTAAAGACGTACTGATAAGGGGATGCATATAAATTTTGATGGGATAAAAGTGGTAATCCCACACCTATGGGTCTACAAAGGGAGAGAGTATAGGTGGTTGTATCTGAATCTAGAAGTCAAGGTTGCAATATGTAATCTTGAGTACAAGTAGAGATGATGAGGTCCTTATTTTGTGATTTGATTTTGTATGTCATGTAAAAAATAAAAATGAGGTTAAAGTTACTTGAGGGCCCTTGAGAGGCATATCTAGTTGCATCTTAGTAAACTTAACCTATAAATACTAGGGACAGTTTAATTTCTATATTTTTTTTGTGAACAATCTTTACTGCCCTTATATGTATTGAAAATTGATTTTGTCTTATGTTTTGTACGTAGGTATGTAAGTTTATAAGGTTTAACATGTATGATACATATGTAATGCAACCTTTATTTTTTTTTCTGGGTTTTTGTAAAGCATATATCTTCAATAAAAAGATTAAAATAAAAACAAAAAACAATGGGGCATTATGCATGGCGGCAAAAGAACACAGCGTTCTAAGACAAACACTTGCTACCCACAGTAAAATTTGGTGGATGTTCCATCATGCTGTGGGGCTGTGTGGTCAGTGCCGGTACTGGGAATCTTGTTAAAGTTGAGGGTCTCATGGATTCCAATCAATATCAGCAGATACTTGAGAATAATGTTGAGGAATCAGTCACAAAGTTGAAGTTACCCTGGGGCTGGATATTTCAACAAGACAACGACCCAAAACACTGCTGAAAATCTACTCTGGCATTTATGCAGAGGAACAAGTACAATGTTCTGGAATGGCCATCCCAGTCCCCAGAACTGAATATCAGTGAAAATCTGTTGGGTGGCTTGAAGTGGCCTGTCCATGCTCGGCAACCATCAAACCTAACTGAACTGGAGATGTTCTGCAAGGAGAAATGGTCCAAAATACCTTCATCCAGAATCCAGACACTCATTACAGGCTATAGGAAGTGTCTAGAGGCTGTTATTTCTGTTAAAGGAGGCTCTACTAAATATTGATGCAATATTTCTGTTGGGGTGCCCAAATTTCGTTTTGATGCATATTGCACATTTTCTGTTAATCTAATAAAACTCATTTCACTACTGAAATATTACTGTGTCCTTCAGTTATTTGATAGATCAAAATGAAATTGCTGATCCAAACACCCAATTATTTATAAATGAAGATCATGAAAATTGTCAGGGGTGCCTAAACTTTTGCATACGACTGTATACTGTATATTTTTGATGTTTTTTTTTTTTATCTGTGGGGTATTGATCGCTCTATCTTGTAATCTCATGCTTCTTTGTTTACATTGTGTGTGATGTTGAGATTGGAGGAGTATTCATTTGAAAGTGTGTCCCGATTTCCCATTACTATTGGTTTTGAATTCTGGTGTTGCCATATCCGGGTTCATTGACACGCCTACTTACCATGCGGTCAATAGAATACATCTCACTGGGTCCATATTCAGTTGTTTGCACTTAGCACTTTAATTACACATGTATGTACATCATGGCATTAAAAATGTTAGACTAATTGAATTAGATCATAGCGCACACACCCATCATTTGGCTCTCCTCCCATTTCATACGGTCACTGTTTTTTCCTGCCTTTAAGTCCGTAAATAAGACGGTATTGATCATGCCTGATGAAACGGCGAAGTTTTACGTGTTGCAGATCATTTGGGGACTTTGTATACATTTTGTTCCCCTGTTATCAGCTATATAGTTGTTGTTTTTTATGACGTTTTAAATACATATTTTTAATCAACTATTGAAGCTGACATTATTGGAGAAAACAGTGCCCGTGACTTGATGTTGGAGTTGCCGGAGACCAGCTTGCTGACACGCTGAGAGTTGTCAGTCTGCCCCTACTAGCACGACAGAGTGCTTCTACCAATTGGCTTCATTTCTATGAAGATTGATACACACATGGGCGCCTCTTTGTCTTTCTAGATTTTCTGTTGCTGACTTTCTGTCTAAGGGGCCCATTTATCAAAGGGCTTGCGGACCTGATCCGACACTGCGGATCAGGTCCGCAAGACCTCGCTAAATGCGGAGAGCAATACGCTCTCCACATTTAACATTGCACCAGCAGCTCACAAGAGCTGCTGGTGCAACGCCGCCCCCTGCTGACTCGCGGCCAATCGGCCGCCAGCAGGGAGCTGTCAATCAACCCGATCGTATTCGATCGGGTTGATTTCCGGCGGTTCCTGTCCGCCTGCTCAGAGCAGGCGGACAGGGTTATGAAGCAGCGGTCTTTAGACCGCTGCTTCATAACTTGTGTTTCTGGCGAGTCTGAAGACTCGCCAGAAACACGGCCCTTCAAGTTCCATACGGAGCTTGATAAATGGGCCTGTAAAAGTTGAAGACAATGGCAGCCTGAGGATAATTTCTAAGGGACTGTATTTTTGTATCGGTATCCTGCATATACCTACACCGTCACCTCTAGCATCTGAAGACATTAACTTTATTATTTGTATCTTATTGATTAGCGTTGATACTTTTTTTTCACTTGTTTGTTACTATTGCCATTTTGTATTCCTTTAGATTTTATATTTAGAGCCCCCTTCAGTTTGGTATATATTTCTCTTTTATGTTGTAGGGTTTCTTTGTGGAGTCCTGCGTGTCTCCTATTAACTTCCTAATATCTGAAAAGAATTCCTGTTTTGTAATATTATCTTTCTCAAATAAACATTTAAAAGTAAAAAAAAAAAAAAAAAGTTTGGAACTTCCGGTTGGCGGGACAGCTGACTGGCAGCGGATAGCAAAAACTCTGTGCCTTCCACTAACTAAAAGTTTTTTTCACTTGATCTCACTGCCAGTCAGCCCCCCACAGATTACTGTCTTGCTAGGGGACACACCTTGGTCATCGCTAGCCGACGCACTTGCTGTGAAGGGCTCTCCATCCGCCCTAGCCCCTGGTTGTACAACGCTACTTGCTGACCACGCGGCTGAAACGCTGCAGGAGACTCCACCAAGTTCCAGCTACGCTACTACATGAGCGTATTCCATATCTACCTTTGTGAGGGACAAGAGGTAACTGCCTATGCTGCCCGATGGCGGGTCCTGGCTGATAACTACCTTTGCTGGCCACGTGGGTGGCAACAGGGCCACAGCATGATCTAAAATCTTTTCCGGAACCTACAGGCAAGCGGAGTGACTGACCTCGCTCTACACACAGTAATACACAGGCTTACCCGACGATACAGCACAGAGGAGTACATTTTGCAATCCTGTCAAATCTTGTATCACATCCTGCAGAGCGTCAAAACGCCTAGACGTCCACGAGGTACTGTATTGATTACATAACAACCTCATATCCTAATGGGAATACAACTGCCATTCATACAGTGCCGATAACTGCACATCACCATTTAAATATCGACAACACAGCCAGGCGATACAGGTATTACAATGTTTTGTATGGGCTACTATTGTTGCATGGTACCTGAACTGTATATAAGATAACTGTAGCGAGCTTGAACTTTATTAATACTGCTGAAGAATCTTTCTGGCCTGTAAACACCTTACTAACACATTTAAAAAGTAACTGCCTGCGCTGCATAGTAACGGGCCTTGGCTGATAACTATCTCTACTAGCCACGTGGGTGGCAATAGGGCTGCAACGCGGCCTGAAACCTCTCTGGGATCTTTGGGCGGGAGGAGTAACTGATCTCACTCAACACACAGCAATACCAAGGCTTGCTTGATGACATCGCTCAAAGGAGCACCTTTTACAGTTCCATCTGACAGGCCCTGTGTCGCAGGTTGCGGAGTGCTGCCACATGGACATTGACAAGGTACTGCACTGATTACTACCCTAAGGTGTACCAGGCAAGATCAGGCATACAATTATACAGTGACTTCAAATACTAGTGGGAGTACATTTGATAGCCTATACACTACCGATAACTGCCCATTTAGTAACAACATTGCAAGGCAAGATACGTGTTACACTGCTCTGTATGGGCTGTTGTTGTTGCATGGTACCTGAACTGTACATAAAATACCTGTATAGAGCTTGAACTTTATTAACACTACTAAGGCACCTCTCTGGCCTATAAACAAATTGCTAATATATTTTCAGTGGGGCTATTCAGTGGAGCTTCATCTCCTATCTCTATCAATCACATGAGAGTGGATCAATACTTCCAGAAGCTACATACCACCCGAGATAATAAAATGACCCACAAATCTAAAGCAGTGGACAAAAGAACGCGCCATACGGCGGATATACACTCAGAAAATATCCTGACCTCTCTGGCTCGCAAGGTGGGGACCATTCAGGCCTTATGCAGGACTTAAAATCCTTTTTCCTAACCAAGATAGACTCCTTACAGGCAGGGGTGGATAATTTAACCAGTGAGGTGAGACACTTCTCCTCCCACCTCACAACTGCAGAGAACCGCATTTCAGATGTGGAAGACCGACAGTCTAGTGCGGATGTCTCTATTAAACAACTTCTGAGGCAAAACCAACATCTCCTGGACAGGGTTGAGGACCTTGAGAATCGGAGCCGCCGCAACAATCTCTGTATTGTTGGCTGGCATCCCTAAAGTGATTAAAGGCAAGGCTCTCATGGAATTCGTGGCTCTGACCTTCCCCAAACTGCTATTAGTCCACGCTGACCGTCTCCCTATAGTTGTAGAGAGAACCCACAGGGTAGGCCCTGAAACAATTCCAAACACCAGCAGTAAGCCTAGACAAGTAATTTTCAAATGCTTGAATTTCCAAGAGAAGATCCTAATACTCCAAGCCTACCGCACGTAAAAGGAGGTGAAATATGACTCCCAATGCCTGCTCCTGTTTCAAGACTACTCAATGGAGGTCACTAAAAGGCGTAAGGACTTTGATCCGCACTGTACAAGGCTACATGAACAGGGTCGGCAAGTGGTTTTGCTGTATCCTGCCAAGTTCCGGCTGATGACAGCCTCTGGCCCCAAATATTTTCATTCCGCACAGGCACTGGAGGCCTACCTGACTGTAGAAAAGAAGCCTGCGGTCACTTGAGTGTCTGAGGACACTACACCTTGGGACTTTGCCCTATCCTGTGGACACTCCAGGCTGCATGGACAGATATGTATATCATGTTTGTGATAATATTGATGTTCCTTATTGATTCATTGATGTCTACTACCCTTTACAGGTTGAAGAAGAAACCAGTTTTTGTTCTTAATTGTTTAATGATGTTAAATGTTATTAATGTTGCCTACATTAGGTTTGACGATTACTTCCCATCGTCTGTAATTAGCATGGGGGTTTTAATCAGTGGAGCTTTCCACCCTCTGGCCCTTTAAGATCTTGCCCCTCACCTATCTTATGGAAGTAACGAAACTGATCATTGTTTTAATTTGTTTATTTGTTCTTAATGTCATGAAAGTTGTTTATTTAGAAACTAGCGACCAACTTCTCATGTCCAGGATTAATACATTAGGTATCAGACAGCTGAATTTCTTACTACCTGATCCCCCTGGGTATTGCTCTCACTCTCCGAGTAACTTAACAAAGGCTGAGAACCCTATTTGTATTTCTAGTCTGCTGGGTTATTTGAATTGGACTGTTATATATCTCTTATTGCCCCTACCCCATGAACCCATCATTATAAATTATTATCTTTTTGACTATGAACACCAGGCCTGCCAGGGCTGTAAATATTATGTACGGCTAGCTTTGCCTATCTCTTGAAGCACTATCAATACCCGGACTCCCTCTTTTTTTTTTTTTTTTTTTTTTTTTTATTTATAAGCCAAAACAATTTACATAAGTCAATTATCATACATTTACTATCTTGTACAAAAAACAAGGATAAAGAATGAGATACAAGGCCATTGAAACACAATATACCAATATAGGCATACAAAATAAAAAACAAAATTAGAATAATTTTTACATAGCCTGTAAATTTGAAGCCATATTGATTATACTTCATATTTCTTTTATATTTATCCTTAGAAATATCTAGAACCAAACTATAGTTAATGCAGATCAGAAATAATACACTTATTGTTCATCTAGATCACACAAAAAAATAGGAACAGAAAGTACAGAAACTATGAAGTCATAGAATAGAACAGTGACCTTGTATTAGTTGTGTCTAATCTATTTAGTCTCAATATTAAAAGATAAATTAATTACCATTCATATTGTTGTTATATCTTATATGATTATATATGGAAGATGTCTTGGGTTTTTGTTTGTTTTTCCAATCCCCCCCCCCCGTTTCTCCCCCCCCCCCCACGTGTGATAGAGGGGGAAAAAAAAAAAAAAAAAAAAAAAGGAGAAAAAAATAAATAGAAATAAAAAATAAAATTTATTTACTCTTATGGAAAAAATCTTATCTACCAGATCCCTAATAGGACTATTTCTGTGTTTTGAAAAGGAAAAATTATATGATTTATTTCTGTAGGAGAGAATATTTTTAAAAAGATTGCCCAGTTGTTGAAAAATCTTTTAACATCTTGTTCATTATCAATATTTGTATCCCTTTGTTCTAGGATACACTGTTTTTTTAAACAGTTTTTCACTTCAGAAAGAGAGGGGATTGACCGAGTCTTCCATTTTTTGCAAATTAGATATCTTGTGGCCAAAATGGTAGAAATTACAACCTTTTCATTGTTTTGTTTGCCGGATTCTTCCCTTAGGCCAAATACAATCTGAAATAGTGTCAGAGAAAGAGGGGTTATTTTTAGTACATTTTTTAGCCAATATTCTATTTTAAGCCATAGTGTCCTGACTTTTGGGCAGTGCCATATCATATGCAAAAAATTAGCTGCAAAATGTGAGCATTTGGGATATTTATTGAAGCTTAAGTTGGCGCATTTGTAGCCTTTCTCAGGGGTAAAATATGCCCTATGAAGGAATTTAACATGGGCTTCTCTCCATGTAGCCGAGAGTGTATTTTGGGTGATCTTTTTGAGTGAAAGTTGGAGGGTTTTTACTTCTATATTGCTCGAAGCGGTTAGTATATTCCAGTTTGCAGTCAATTGCGTTAGGACAGATACACCTTTATTTGTGCCTAAGGAATAGTAACATGGTGTAATAGACATACGGCCATTCCTAGTTAGTATTAACCAATCTTCAAGTTTACCTATATTCCAGTTCCAGCCTTTTTCTTTAACTAGTTCAAGAGCAAAGTGCCTAAGTTGCAAATATGCGTAAAAATCTTTATTTAGCAAGCCAAATTCTGTATTTAATTCTTGAAATGATTTAATACACTGTCTTTCTTTGTCTATTATTTGATAAACATTGGTCAGACCAAAATAATGCCATCTCTTAAAGACACCCGAAAGAATGCCTGCCTGAAATTTAGGATTCCCTAGTATCGGCATATATGGAGAGGCTTTACTATTTATTGCAAGAAGCTTTGTTATTTTTTGCCAAGCTTTAAGCGGATTATAAATTGTTTTGAGTTTTTTAATTTCTGTCGGGATTTCTTTTAAGTCAAGATGAATCAATGCAGGTAAACAATATGGATAACAGACGTTGGATTCTAGTTCGTTATTTAGAATGTAGTTGTTACAAGAGATCCAGTCTGTGACTATACGTGCAAGAAAAGAAAGGTTATATAGCCATATGTCAGGCAAGGCCAGTCCCCCGGATTCTCTTGGTACTGAGAGTTTCTTCAAATATATTTTTGCTCTTTTCCCTTGCCATAAGAATTCTATAAGTGCGGTGTTAATTGAACGAATATCTTTCCCTAGCAGTAATATAGATGTATTTTGAAGGATATAGAGTAATTTCGGAAGAAGGGCCATTTTAAATAAGGCTATTCGGCCAGATAATGATATTGGCAAATTATGCCAGTTCTTAAGTTTTTCTTTAATTACTTTCAAGACTGGGGGAATATTGAGTTTATAGAGATCCTCGGTATTAAGCGGGATATGAATTCCTAGATATTTAAAGGAGTCCGTGACCTGTCGTAGTGGTATATTTGTTACCGAGTTCTCAGTATTTCTGAGCCAAAATATTTCAGATTTTGTGTAATTAACTTTGTATCCCGAAAAGGAACCAAAGTAATCCATTATACAGAAAAGTTTTGGGATATTTAATTTGGTATTTGTCATGTAGACAAGCAAATCGTCTGCATAGAGCCCAATTTTGATTTCATGGTTACGAATTCTAATCCCGTCAAGAGATTGTCTTATTTTAATTGCCAGGGGTTCAATGGCAATATTAAAGAGAAGCGGGGAGAGAGGGCAGCCCTGGCGCGTCCCTCTACCTATGGGAATAGGTGGGGAGAAATTATTATTAATTATCAATCTTGTAGCAGACAAAGTGTAGAGATTCATTATAAAATCGGTAAATTTACCCTTGATACCAAAGTGTTTAAGTGAAGAATATATATGCTCATGAATAATTGAATCAAATGCCTTCTCTGCATCAATAGAGATAATAGCAAGGTCCTGTATGCCCTCTCCCCAGCTACTCACATCTGACATCGCCTTGTAATATTCTGTCACAACTAATACCTCCCTAATTTTTGCGGCAGAGTTTCTGTTATTTAGGAACCCTGACTGATCTGGATGGATAATTTCTGCGAGGGCCCCTTGTAATCTAGCCGCCAATACTGCTGTTAAAATTTTATAATCCACATTGAGGAGGGCTATGGGTCTGTACGATTCCTTGCAAACTGGGTCTTTATCACCTTTAAGTATTAGTGTTGTATAAGACTGTGAAAAGGAGAGGGGGGTAGGTTTACCCTCAGTAAAGAAGCTGTTGAAAAGAGTGCAGATATGCGGGGTGACTTCACTGAGCAGTATTTTATAGAATTCGCTGGGGAGGCCGTCAGGACCGGATGCTTTATTTGATGACAACTTAGATATTACTTTCTCAATCTCTTCCACCGTAATGGGGGCGTTGAGATTGTTGATAGCTTCTGGAGCCAATGTGGGATGTTCAATTTCATTCCAAAACTCAGCGGATTTATTTGCCTCAGTGGATTTAGGTGTATACAATTCTTTGAAATATTCATAAAATATCGTCAGGATATCATCTGGTTTAGTAACATGTTCCCCTTTGTGTAGCAATTTATCTATGTTTAATTGTTTTTTTTCGTTTTTGATTAATTTAGCCAATATTCTGCCAGACTTGTTGCCATACCTGTACATTCTAGTTTGAATTTTCAATTCTTTTTGTGTTTCTTGAGATAATACAAAGGCATCTCTCTCATTTTTCGCTCGTAGATAATTTGCCCAGTTAACAGGGGTTCTATCAGAGAGATATCGATTATAGGAATTCAGCAAAAATTTATAAGATTCTTTTTCCCTAAGCCTAGTTTTTTTTAATAGCATAACACCATACGCGATAATTTCCCCCCTCATTACAGCTTTCGCCGTTTCCCAAAATATTTCGGGACTATTAAGATGTTCTCTATTAAAATGTACATACTCTTTATATTTGTTTGATAGCCATTTTTTAAACTTTAGGTCTGATGTTAAATAGTAGGGAAAAAAGAAGCATGAAGAAGAAGAATGTGTATCTGCTAAATGTATTTCAAGAGAGATAGGTGCATGATCTGATAATAGTATCGGCATGATTGTCGCTTTGACCCTTGATGCTGGAATATGTTCGTCAATCAGAAAAATGTCTATTCTGGACATGGTTTTATGGGCCTTCGAGAGGCAAGTGTAACTATGAGCAGTTGGATTTTGGTTTCTCCATATGTCGTATATGGCTAAATTGTACATGATTTTTTTATGTAGCTTGGTTTCTAAATTGTCTCTTTTTTGCTTCAGATGTTTAGTATCTTGTCTTAATCTGTCTATTGGGCATTGAGGTGTCATATTAAAATCGCCACCAATGATTAGAGAGCCTTCTGTGTAAGATAGGAGTTTCGACTGGAGAGCATTCCAGTATTCTGGGTCAAATGCATTTGGACCGTATGTGTTACAAAGTGTGTATAACTTCTTGGCGATCTTTATTTTTAACAGGACATATCTCCCCCCTGGGTCGGCCACACAATGGACAACTTCTGACTTGGTTTTTTTACCTATTAGTATTGCTACCCCCCTCTTTCTCTTAACACCAGCCGCAAAATATACTTCTTTAACCCAGGAAGTTTTTAATTTTAAGGTTTCCTCTGCTGACAGATGTGTTTCTTGAATGAAACCAATATCAGTTTGAAGTTTGCATAATTGTGTAATGATCGCCTTGCGTTTAATAGGTGTGGAAATCCCCCCTACATTCCATGACACTATTTTACATTTTCCGATTTTTCACATTTAAGAGAAATATATAGTTAAAAAGAGAGGGGAGACCCAGCAACAACAACAACGGGGATTCGGGGAGGAGACATATGATAAAACAAAGCAAACAAAAAAAAAAAAAAAAAAAAAAGAAGAATTTTTCTATTAAATTTACCACACACGTGAGGGGAGGAAATCCCTTGACCCTTGTCTATCCGTAGACAGGGGTCTTCCCTACAAAAAGTCTGCATTTCAAAAAAAGAAAGGATTATTTTTTTAATTGTTGATTTTTAAAGTTTATTACATTCCTATGTTTTTATTGTTAGTTTAGGGAGTCAAGTATTTTGTAAAAGTTTTCAGCCGAGCTGGTTTCTTCGAACCAGTGTGTTTCTTCCTGTGCTATAACCTTAAGTTTATGGGGATATATTATCATTGCTCGATAACCTTTTTGAATAAATTTAGAGCAGATGGGAGCGAGCTCCCGTCTCTTTGCTGCTGTATCGGCGGAAAAGTCTTGAAACATTAAAATTGTAGCACCTTTAAATGTAATCGGTTGTTGTCTGCGGTAGTGTTGAAGTAGAGTAATTTTGTCCTGATAGTTTAAAAGTTTCGCTATAATCGGCCTAGGTCTATTTCTACCTTTACTGTCTGTATATGGAGGACCTAGCCTGTGTACTCTCTCAACCATTATGGGTTGATGAGTGGATGGTATTTTAAGAATTTTAGGTAATAGTTCTGAAATAAAAGATATAAGATTCTCGTTTTGTTGTTCCTCTGGAAGGCCAATAATTCTTATATTGTTCCTTCTGGAACGATTCTCTAAATCTTCTAGTTTGTTTTGAATTTTTTGTATATTAATATCTGCCGATTCCAGTTTAGAGCTGTGTAAATTTGTAAGGTCTTCCAGATCAGATACCCTTTGTTCTACTTCTTGTAGTCTGGCAGAAAACTGCCTGACTTCCTGTGTTAATAAAAAGATATCTTGTTTTAGTTCGGTTTTAAGGGCATCGAATTTAGGAGTGAGGGCATCTGAGATACTGGTAACCAAATTTTGAATATTGGTTACTTCTTGTATCCCTGCTGTATTGGTCATTATTGGTTGTATATCGGTGACATTTTCTTGTGTGGTCTTTGTTTTCCTATCCCTCTGTCTGGCTGCCATGGCTGGAGAAGGGGTCTTGTGAGGGACGTGAAGAAATTTATCCATGTGCCGAAAAAAAAAACTGGAAAGAGTGAGAATTTTATATCGTGACACCGAAAGAATGTGAGTGAGGTGCTCTGAGAACCCGAAGAGGCCAGAGAGGTGCAGGATTAAGGAGGTGTTTAAGCCTCAGAGTAGGGAGGTGAGGAGCGGAGTGAACAGTGTGGGGCAGGTGGGGAACAGGAGGAGAAAAAAAAAAAAAAGAGAAGGGTGACGAGGTGTCTATTTAGGGGTGAGTAAGTTAATTATGTGAGAAGTCCAGCCGTGGGAGTAAGAAGGAGGGAATGTTTAGAACGATTAGATGGACTTTGTCACAGAAGAAGAGACGTAGTTTTTAAAGCAGTTAGGATGCAATTTGATGAAAGATAGACTGTGTATTAGTTCTTTTAATACTTATGTATATAGTTAAGCAAGGCAATGGGGTAATAGCAAGTTGGTTGGTTGGCATCTATAGTCAAAAAGTGATTTAGTATTTAGAAGTAGTACTTAAAAAAATTCTTAGGACAGGCAAGTATTAGACCAGGTTATACTCTGTTTTGGTTCCCCAAAGTCTGTGTAGTAACGCTACAAACAAGGTATTTATATTATATACAAAAAAGAAGACAATCAAATACTGATCTAGCTAACCTAAGGGCAAGCAAGCAGCAAAGATAAATAAGCTAAGTAACACATTGCTTTTGGCTAATTTATAAGGATACAGTGATCATGTAGGGGAGCCTTCTATCAGGATTGACTACGGGAAATGACCCATTGTTTCTTGAAAGAAATTCAAAAATAGAATAAAGTGTAATTTTAGTAGGATATGCTCTGTGTATTAATACCTCTAGGTTCAGTATATACAATTAATCTGTGCAATATTTTGTAAATAACGTATCAGCAAGTTAATTTACCAATATTAGTACATTAAAGAAACAACTCAGTTTAACATTCAAGACAGTAAAGATATTTGATTGCAGCCAGCCAGTAAAAAGAAGCAAGGAAGATAAAAAAAAAAAAAAAAAAGGGGAGAAACAAAAAAAGAAAACAACCATATTCTGGTTCCTAGAAGGTTAAGCAGGGATATATACTATGTTTTAGTTTCCTTAAAGCTTATCGATTTCTATTGAACATTAAACAATTCTGTTACACAAGGAAGCAGCAGTATGTTAGTTTGCTGGCCTGCAAGCAGAACAAGCAGCAATGTCCAGAAGGATTAGATGCGCAATTCCTTTTGCAGGAAAGCAGCCAGAGGTTAATATACCAGTCAGGAGACAGAGCAGGCGAAAGTGTCCAAGAGGGTTAATGGCACATTCAATTATTAAGAAGCATAGAGTTCTTTCCTATTCCAGCTGACTTCTTTGGGGATAAGTGCAAGAATTAGTATGGAAGTAACATTCTCCTTTAAATAGCCTCTGCTGCTCGCTCTCTTATACTATGGGGATACTGTTTTATGAGAGCCACTGGCCAGAAGCATGATAAGTAGTAATACAGAAAGAAGTGTCCAGTATCTTATGAGATTAAGTGAAAAAATGAAACTTTCCAAACTTTCCCAAACTTTTACGAGCCGTGTTAGGAGCTGAGTTAGTGCTCCCTTCCCTTTGATCTTCCTTAACTCTCTTTACCAGTTCTTAACTTAGTATGTATATGAAGATAAGGGGACAGGGAGGATACCAGTAGTAAGTTCTAATACCCAGTAGCCATCAATCTTACCCGCCAGAGATCTATAGGATACCTGTGTCCAAGGGAGGTTATTTTCTCTTATGCGGCCCCTCTCACGCAGCACCGGTGGGAGAGGGGGCGCTTGGTCCGGCTTGGTGGAGGTGCAGAAGATTGCCCAGCTGATGGAAATCCAGGTCCGTCCAGGGCCCAGTAACTGTAGTGGGGGTGGTCACGACCGGTGTCCGGGCAGGGTTTCTGGAAGCCTGGAAGCAAGCAGCGGTCGGGTCCCCTCACGCAGCACCGGTGGGAGGGGACTACACGACCGGGAGAGTAGTGCAGCGTCCGGAGCTTCTACACCTCTCTCTATCCGCAGTGAGGGCACGCCTCAGAGTTCCGATCAGACAGGGAGCCCTGGATCTGTAGCTGGAGCCAAACGGCAGGAGCAGGGGACCTCTCTCTTGAGCCGGGTAAAATCACCAAGGAGTCTGTACACCTCTAGATCTCAGCGTTCCGGGCAGGAAGGGCTATGGGTGAAAGTTCAGTACAGTATGCCTTTTTAGAACACGACTTGTGTTTGCCTGTAGCAAATTCAGCGTGAGGGAGAGATAGCAGTCTCTTTTTAAGAATTACCACTTGATATGGCGATATTTAACAAAAGGGATAAAAGTCATATAACTGTTGCAGAATGCAGCCCAGTGCTTTGGTATGGCACTGTGGAGGTTTTTGGAAGCGATGGATTTAGCTAGGCAAGCCGTCCTGAGTCAGTGGGTTTAAGCGCGAAGATACCGCCAAGGCTTGTAGTGGAGGTGAAGCTGCACAGGTGATTCACCTCCCAACAGCACCCGGACTCCCTCTTATCCTACCTACTGTGCCTTACACATGGGACTGACCATACCTGCTGTTGTGGAGTTAGGGGCAGGGGTGGTTCAGGGACAATCTATGTGCTTATATAAGTGTTATTGCTACTTTTGACTAATGTTGCCACAATGTGTAGGCCTCCCAATACCTATTTCTTAGCACACCTAGAGTATTGGTTTAATCTTAACGTGCTTTGTGATGTTCTTGCTCTAACTACAATTACCACCCCGTATCAAAATTTTACTAATTTGCTTTTTAATACATCAGTGACCCTAATTCCCATCTCTACATGTTTCTGCTCTGCTCTTGCCTTGCGGGGATCTCGTGATGCTGGAACTGGGTACAACTTGACGCTAGTACAGTATTATTTTAAAAGCCCCTAGGTAAGACACCCTATATCCTTGAGTACTTACATGTTACCCACTGTGTTCAGACCCCCATAGGGAACACTGATGACCCTTAGACTGTTTACTTGTAATATGGGAGGAGATAATTCCCCCATTAAAAGGAAATCCATCTTAACTCACCTTCGTAGACTTAATGCAGTCATTGCTCTCCTACAAGAGACTCACCTAGCTGATGGGGAACATGAAAAATTACGCAGTGACTGGGTGGGACACATTGCTTACTTATCCTACCAAAGCAATAGTAGAGGATTGGCCATCTTATTTGGTAAAAGACTACAAGTAGAGATCCTGAGTACAGTTACAGACCCCAACGGTAGGTTCTTGGTGGTACAGGTCTTTATCAATAAGGTTCATTACACAGTGTGCAACATATATGCTCCTAATATCCATTCTTTACCTTATTGTGAATCCTTGGTTCAGGCCCTGTCTCCTTTTATAGGCACTAAGTTTATCATGGGAGGAGACTTTAACCTTACCCAGCACCCAGCCCTGGACAGATCTTGGCCGTCTGAGGACCTGACTAACAAAAGAATCCTTCTCCACAAAGGAAGGTTCGAGTTAAAAGTTTTTGGCCTTCTTTGTGATACCCTGGCCGTGTGTCACATTTGGCGTAAACGACATCCAGATGATAGGGACTTTACATGTCTCTCTAAATCTAATGCATCTCTCTCCAGACTGGATCTTTTTCTTATCTCAGACGCGCTGGTCTCCCAGGTTTCTTCTGACAAAATCCATAACATAGTCATCTCGGATCATGCGCCTGTGGAGCTTGTTGTGGGGGTTTTTCCTGTCAGACCAAATAGAAATGTCCTACGTTTCCCCTCCTACCTCCTTACTTCTGAACTGTTTCAGAAACGCCTTGTCCATTCTTGGACTGACTTTTGCACGGATAACCTCCTACACTCCTCTAACCCACAGTTGTTCTGGGAGACTGCTAAGACAGTCCTTACAGGACACATCATCTCCTACTTGGCCACCCTGAAACGTAATCTTCAATACAGATATAATAGGTTACAAGAGGGCCTAGGACAGGCTTACTTTAAGTACTGTACCTTAAAATCCCACCCTACATACGAGGCTTACGTTGCTGCAAAAACAGAAATAGACACTTTTACCCAACAACAAGCAGCTACTGGCCTTCTGAGATCAGCTGGTAAATACTACCGCTTTGGGGGTAAATCAGGCAAATTATTGGCCACACTGGTGAAGGCACGGACAGCAAAGAGAGATATAGCTGCTTTAAAATATAAGGGAGGGGTACTCCGGACGCCTGCAGAGGTAGCTCCATAACTTCTGGCAATCGCTTACCCTCCCCCATCTTACTCGGGACCAAATTGATATCTTGAATGCCCCAATATCCTTAGAGGAAATCCAATGCACTATTAAGACCCTGTCCCTGGGGAAGGCGGTGGGCCCGGATGGCCTTCCGTAGAATTTTATTGGTTACTAAAACACTCCTTCATTTATTCAATGATATGTTTATCCGCAAGGGGCGACCCTCGAACCCTTTCACAACTGCCCACATTACCTTAATCCCAAAACCAGGGAAGGACCACGCTCTCCCTGAATCATACCGCCCCATATCGTTATTAAACACAGACTACAAGCTCCTTATGAAAATACTAGCCAACCATCTGAAGGGAATTCTCCCTTTTCTGGTGCACCCTGATCAATCGGGATTTGTGCAAGGGAGGTCATCTGTAGTTAATCTGAGAAAGGTTCTTCATGCCCTTAATCATTATTGGAATAAGCCCACCTTAGACCATCAGAATGGGGCTCAGGAGGCCTTCCTGCTGTCTTTGGGCGCAGAGAAGGCCTTCGATAGAGTCGCAAGGCCTCACCTTTTTCAAACCCTCCAACAATTTCATTTTGAGGGCCCCTTCCTCGATTTTATTCGTAAAATATACCATACTCCCACCGCAAGCATTTTGGTCAATGGTCTCCATTCCCCAAATTTTCCCCTGGAGAGAGTCACACGTCAGGGCTGCCCACTCTCCCTCTTATTATTTGATTTTGCCCTAGAACCACTCGCCCTAAAGCTGAAGCAAATTTTCCCTGGAATGACCGTGGGAGATGCCTGCATACATATGGCCCTATATGCCGATGATATGCTACTCTTTGTCAGCAACCCCTCCCTATATATCCCGAAAATCATTGCTACCCTGGGGGTCTTTGGAGACTTCTCAGGGTACAAAATAAATATGGCTAAATCTGAAATACTCTGGCTTACTGATCATGATCCAGACCGAGTGGACTACCCCTTTGTTATGCAACCTCATATTCTCACCTACTTGGGTATCACCATACATAGAAACCCTTATAAACAATATGAACTCAACATCACAAAACAGTGTACGCAATTACCCTTACAATTACAAGCCTGGGCTAAACTCCTGCTGGGGTTAACAGGACGGATTAATCTCCTTAAAATGTCAATACTACCTAAGCTTATCTATCCACTTCTGATGCTGCCCTTCCTGCTTACTAAGACAGACCTAGCAAACCTTAATAGAGCAATTCATCTCTTTATCTAGAATGGCAGGAAACCGCGTATATCAGTGACAACCTTGCAGCAACCATACCTTAGAGGGGGCATGGCGCTCCCTAATTTTAAATTCTACAACTGGGCAGCTCTAATCAGGTTAGTGATAGACTGGCAACTTAACACAAACCACTTTCATGATCCAGTTTTGGAGGCGGCTGTTTTTTCTCCACATTCTTTGGCATACTTGCCATATGTGCCACTTATTGACCTACCCCCGAGTCTTAAATACAACTTCATGTACAGGGATACACTGCGAGCTTGGAAGCTTGCATTTAAATTCCTGGGAAACAGATCGCCTACACCTAGATACATCCTACTAATAGAAAATAAGAATTTCCTGGCGGGTGATGAAACAGCTCCCTTTTGGGACTGAAAGTCTCGGGGAATCACATCGGTGGGTGCCCTTTTGGACCCTCTGTCACATACGGTCAGGACTTATCAGGACCTTAAAAGTCAATATCGCCTACCAAATTCACACTTCTACGCATATCTCCAGGTCCGGCATTATATAAACACATTAATGACCCAACAGACAGACTTCTGGCAACTCTCTCCCATCGCTTACACCATGGGTGACTTTTCTATGTCACCCATATATCGCCATTTGATAGCGCTTGACCAGATTACAGAAAGAGGAGCTGGGAGAGATATCGTCTAATGACATACTAACTAGTTTAGACAGAACAAAAACTGCTAGTCTAGCAGTCCAGATTAGGGAAATGCAGACCAGAATGCGTAATAAAGATTATATCACACCAGCACGCGGTTCTCATTGGAATCAGGGTTTGCCAAACCAATGTATTAAATGTTCATTACTGAATGCCACACTTAAACACTAGTTCTTTGAGTGCCCATATATAAACCAATTTTGGAAATGCATACAATACTGGGTAAAACTTACATTTCAGGTGGATATTTGCTTTGACCCTAAACTCGTATTTTTACTTGCATGGGAAATACAAAATAAATCACTATGTTCTACGCTTACACTCAGCACTTTAATAGTGAGGCAGTGTATTTTAGCGCAGTGGATTTCCAAAAAACCACCCACCCACCCTGACCCTGTTTAAACATAGAATGTCTAGACAGTTATTTATTGAACAATTTTACACTACCCTGGACACTAAGCGTAGACTGAGACACTTTCTAAACAAATGGCAGACCTTTATATTGAGCCTTCCCCTAGGTCAACAGCAGCGGGTACTAAGGCCCTTTCAGCACCACAAGATCTTTATGGAGGCACAGCTCAAGGGGGAATGGAATACTGTATTTTAAGTTATGGTCATACACAGCAGATTGCTAGGTTATTGTTAGTATACTTATTCATTGGTTTAATGTGTTTAACATTTGTAAATAAAAAAGTGTATAGAAGGATGCGTGGAAAGGAAAACGGAAACATACACCTTTTCGTTACCATGAGACTCAAAGATATAGCCCCATTACTGTATATCACTGGAAACTATGTATCATACCACTGTATAAGAAGTATCGAATTACTGATGTACTGACGTCTTTGTAATAATGTTATATCATGCATTCCTTCTATCAATAAAAATAATAATAATAAAAAAAAAAAAAAAAAATAGTTTGCAGACCGGAAAGTATTAAACACTACCCACTCATTAACAACGTATTTACTATTTGGGATACCCTAGTAATAATCGCCCTTACGTTTTTTCCCCTTCATCCCCACTAACGCCCATTTCCTACAATGCTAAATTTTTATTGAATAAGTTAAACATAGGACCAGGCAGGGGTAAGTCGATACCGATAACTAAATTGACTGACCATGGTAAATTAAAAGACAGACCAAAGTTGAGACAAATTGCAAGAGGGGCCTTTTCACATAGGCTTAAATATGCACAGTTACATCATCTCCCCACATAAATATGACCAATTACGCAATAGGATGACCTTTGAACAATGGTGTCTCTTTGAGAAGCCTTTGCGAAGTATTCTAGATGTCTTCTGGGTACACTCCGTGGGGCACTACCCCTACTTATACTATGAGATGGCATGCAGAATTGGACACTAATTTAGATGACAAAAAAAGGAGTCAAGTATCTTATTGAACACACAGATCCTGTTTGTCAGCTCAGATTCTCAAACTAAATTTCAAAATGTTTAAAAGATGGTACTTAACACTGGCAAGATTGAAGCAAATTTATAAGCATACTGAAGGAGAATGCTGAAGACAATGTGGGGAATATGGAAATATGTTCCACATTTGGTGGAACTGCAAAAACGTGAAACCTCTGTGGAATGAAGTAGCTAGATTAGGGACTTTCTTGTTTACTCCATGTTTTGAGTTACAACTGACACATGTCCTTATGAATTTAAAAACACTGGGTGCTTGTAAAATTAGACATTCTTTATTCCAGTTTTTTATTAACAGCACTAAATCTGTAATTGCTAGACTATAGAAGGCCCTCTTACCTCCCCCTCACAACAACAGTGGATCGATTGGAGGAGCTGTTGATATTGGAGGAATATGGTTTTTACAAATGTAAAAAACTTGATATGTTTCACTCTATTTAATTTTATTGGGATCAGTTTAAGGTTAGGCAACTTATTACTCCCCTTTTTTTGTTAGACTGAGGTTATAGATCGGCGGATCCTCTGTGCCCTCCCCTCTTCCTCTCCTTACTCAATGGCCTACTCATCACCCTAACAACATTTCTTTCTCATTCCAAAAATCTTCCCACCTACCTTCTTAGATGTTTTAACTAGCTTTCACTACGATAACTGGTTATGGACAATATCAGAAATCTTGTTGCTATATTTTTGGGGGAAATGGAAAAAAAACAAGTAGTCAGGCTGAGAGCCTTACTCACGCTTGTCAGATTCAATGGGTACTGAATTTTAAATCTTTGACAAAACTGACACACATTGTTCTTGGACTTCTATTCATACCATGACATGTTTATTACTGTTGTTTTTTTACTTTTCTTTGATACAGTACATTACATGTACTGTTTCAAATGTTTTTTAAGTCATATTAATATCTGGCATTGTCAATATGTATACTTAATTTTTCAAAAATAATAAAAACAAATAAAGACAATAAATATATATATATTTTTAATAAATGTTGCTTAACTTCCATAGTTAGATATATATCTTTAAATGGATAATGTTACTGAAAGGCTGAATCACTTGAAAGTGATATCGCACATCTGTAAAATGCTGACTAGAAAAAAAATGTAAAAAAAAATAAATGTTACCTCAAAATTTCCTCAGTAGCCACATCGCACCCAATCAGGATGCTAGCCCCATGACTTACAAGAGAGAGTATGCATCTGGCATGTGTAAACTGTCACTTTGTTTCCTTCCTTGGTTTAAGAAAGTTTACATGATTATGGTGAAATCCCATGAGATCACAGTATAACAAAGTGTGAACTCAGCATTAATGATTCTGATTGTTTTTTGTTTTCTTTCACTATTTGGATGACAGTAAAAAGAAAAGCTGAACAATAATTACTCACGGAACACTCTGGTGAGCTGAGGATCAAAATAGCTTCCGTTTTTATATACAGATGTTTGTGTGATATTTTCTAGTCGGGTTTTAATAAATATGCTTTATCACTTTCAAGTAATTTAGTATATGGGCAACATGTCCCTTTAAAGGGACAGTCTAGTAAAAAATAAACGTTCATGATTCAGATAGGTCATGTAATTTTAAACAACTTTCCAGTTGACTTCAATCATCAATTTATCATCAATTTTGCTTTGTTCTCTTGGTATTCTTAGTTGAAAGCTAAACCGGGTAGGCTCATATGCTAATTTCTTAGCCTTCGAAGGCCGCCTCTTATCTGAATACATTGTGACATTTTTTCACAACTAGAGGGCGTTAGTTCATGTGAGACATAAAGATAACATTGTGCTCACGCCCGTGGAGTTACCTAGGAGTCAGCACTGATTGGCTAAAATGCAAGTCTGTCAAAAGAACTGAAATAAGGGGGCAGTCTTAGATACAAGGTAATCAGAGTTAAAATGTGTATTAATATAACTGTGTTTGTTATGCAAAACTGGGGAATGGTTAATAAAGGGATTATCTATATTTGTATGGTGTAGACTGTCCCTTTCCCAAAAAATACACACACTTTATTAAAGAGCCAGTCAATGTTCTTATTAATATTAAATAATTCTGTACTATGTGTGTTAACCTCCCAAAGCTTTACTTATCTTAACTTCCTCGCCGTTCACTTTTGCTGCTGTTTTTTTCAAAAGTGCGTCACGATCACACTGTCTAATCAATGCGCACCCGCTTGCGACATTGAACTAAATGTAGCTTTATCCAGCGCAGGAATGCGCTACATTTAGTTCAACTGCGTGTTGCGCTTTTGAAACAAAAAAAAAAACAACAAAAAACAAACAAGAGCAGCAGAAGAGGACGGCAAGGAAGGTAAGGTAGGTAAAGTTTTAGGGGGAAATACTAATACTTTAATATATCTCATTTTTTACAGGCACTGCTAGGTTGTTACATAATTCTGCACATTAATAAGAACGTAGACTGGCCCTTTAAGTAGACAAATACTGGTTTAAAGGGATACCAAACCCAATTTTTTTTCTTTCATGATTCAGATAGAGCATGAGATTTTAAGCACCTTTCTAATTTACTCCTATTATCAATTTTTCTTTGTACTCATGCTATCTTGATTTGAAAAAGCAGTACTGTAAGCTTTAGAGCCGGATCATTTTTTGTTCAGCACCTGGGTAGCACTTGCTGATTTGTGGCTAAATGTAGCAAACCAATCAGCAAGCTCTACCAAGGTGCTGAACTAAAAATGGTCCGGCTCCTAACCTTTCATTACTGCTTTTTCAAATCAAGATAACATGAGAACAAAGAAAAATTGATAATAGGAGTAAATTAGAAAGGTGCTTAAAATCTCATGCTCTATCTGAATCATGAAAGAAAAAATTGGGTTTAGTATCCCTTTAAACTACAAAACACCTGCTTTAAAGCAGCATACTGATATCATTTTTGAGAGGCATGTTGCCTTTTAAATACATGAGCAAGCACAACAAAAAGTGTGTCGTTTAGTTGGTTTAATCATATTGTAAAATAGAATTGGAAGTGATATACAAAAATATTCGATCAAATAATGCAGCTAAACCAGCATATCGTTAATCTCTGGCTATGTTTATATAATTAATAATATAAGGGAATGCGTCTCTAATGTGCTTAGTAGTGGGTACAGGTAGGACAGAAATGCTAGGTTGAAGTTACAGAACCTGTAAGAAAGTTTTCGTTAGCCAGATTCATTCTGATCATGTTTGACTGGTTTAAATTGCCACTCCTTTCTTTTTTACGACCACCTTGAATTATATTATGTGAAAGGTAAAAACACACAGATCTGTTCAAAATAATCTTAAAAAACAGGAAGCGTCCCAAAACGATATGTTAGATTATATGCAAAATAAACCGTCTTCCTCTTGGTTTCTTATGCAAGCCTGTGTTTTTTTTATGTTGCTCTGCTTTTTTTTGCTGCAGCATTAGGTTGTTTAAGCTGCAATAACATCTCGCGGCCAGCAGAGGCAGCGTGGATGAGATTTTTTCAGTGCTTTTTTTTTTTCCCTCCATGGTTTCTCCTCCTTGCTCTTGTGAGTAACTTGGCGTTTGCTCTCAGCAGCTTCTACACGTTTCCTATATACAGAGAGCCCAGATTCTCTCCCTCCATTAACGACACCTAAGGTTGCACTTTTGCTAGCAGGGCACTGTGCAGTATCACACTCTCATCCAAACTTTTATTTCTAAGCTAGATCACCGTGGGGGGCAGAATATATAGCATATACTAACAGAGTTCAGGTGGAAACAAGACTAACACAAAACAAGAAGATGGAAATGAAAAAAAGAATTCATCTGGAACTGAGAAACAGGACGCCGTCTGATGTAAGATATAATTATATGAATTTTTATTCTGTTTTGTTACATATCCGTATGAAGTGCATGTTATGATGATCCTGCTGTTTATTGCCTACTGCAAACTAACCGGTCAAAGGGCTCAGATTCTGCTTTTTTAGTTCACTTTTTTTTTTCAAATTGAGTTGCACAGAATTATGTCCACATGGGTTTCTGTTATTTATTGTGCTATTCTTTCAAATGACCCCCATAGATATAGGAAAGCAACCATATGCATTGCTGTTTCATTATATCCCACCCTAGTGTTCAGTTTAGGGGGAAAACACCTAGAGAATTAAATTTCAGTTGTATTATTTATGGAACGTGATAAGGTGGGTTAGATGTAGATTAGATACATTTTTAAAAGGTTTTTTTTTTTTTTTTTGCAAACAATTTTTTTATCCCAAAACCAGAATAGTCAGGGAGGGGGGGGGGGGCAGGCAGGCTGTATAAAGTCAAAGCTAAATAATGTAGAAGAAAATGCATTTCAGTGTCCTCCTGATCGATATGTGCTTACAGTGGGTTGTACATCCAACCCTCTAAAATTAAATAAATAAACCAACTTCATTTTTTTCCTCATTTTTGGGAGGGGGTGATATTTACAAGGAGTTTTTTTTTTTTTCCTTTAAAGTGTGAGCGAGTTTGTTGTCTATGAAAGCAAGAGGAGGGATGGCGTTATGGAAAATTTGATTTAGATGGATGGTTTCATTGGCTTTTGGAGTTTTAAAGTTCCTCTGGCTTTTTACTCCATTCACTCTCAGTTTTTGCTGCCAGAATGGTGGCCATGTTTTGTAAATGTGGTGGCATAGGTCGCCATAAATGTTTGAAATAAATATTATAGGTGTTTTTGCTATATACCAAGGGGTTATTTTAGTTTTTTGTGTCTACCAACTATGTAGATTGACATCTTTTTGAATGGTGGGGGGATGAAAAATAAAATCCACTTCTCCCTTGAATTGCTGCACAACGGGTGACAAGCTAGTAGGGAAGCTGTGTTTATTTTGTTACTAATTTCTAGATATAGGGAATAATGATAGTTGGGAGGTGCACGATTTGCTAATATTGTTAGTGTGATGTGATTGCCTAAGGACAGGGCAGAGGGGGGAAGCTAAAAGTCCACATCATTTTGTATTTAACCTTTCCCTTCTGCTAGTTAATAGGAGGCTGACAGACTAGTTTGGTGGAGCTTGCTCTCTGTGTTTACATATAAGAAAAATGGAACTCTTGACATTCTTTCAAAGAACGATTAGATGAGAATGCTCCTTATATAACACTGTCTGCAGAACAGTAGAAGACAACTGTTAGACATTGTTCATTTGTATATGCAGTGCATAACACCGGCTTAATAACTGCAGGGTATTAGCTCAATCTTACATTTAGTATAATTGGGCTAAAACACATTTGCTGTTGGAAAAATAGCACAATCGTATTGTGTATGGTTTATGATAAAGGAGACGCCTATAGATGTGTTTCTGTAGTTTTACATACACACAATGAATGAAACATTTGAATACATTGCACATTTGCTAATACATAAGCGTATTGAACATTGGATGCAGAATAAAGTTACATTTACCCGCATTGTTGGTTATTAGAGATGATAAAGTCTTTATTTCGAAGTCTGTCAGAGAACAGCACAACAGGGCGCTCCCTTTGTGTATCACATAACATTATAGACAGGGCATGATGTAGTTTGTGTAAATATAGTACATACACTGTATCCTCCATACGCCTGGTTGTTCAAGTATGCTTTGCTTTGATAAAAAAAATATTTACTTCTGTTGCAATGAAAACTAAGCAGACGGTCAGGCGATGTGTACACTAAGCGTGGAGGCATTATAAATATATATATATATTCCTAAATATAGTTGAGTCGCAAGCCTGATATCTGTAATTGTAGTGAATGTACATACATAGCAGCGCTTATTGTGCCATATGTAAGTGACCTATCAGAGTTGAACGGCGCGTGCAAACAATATATGTATATATGGCACAGCCTGTGCACATTGTATACAGTGTCGGCGTACTGTGAGTCTCCCCCTCCCCCGCCAATACTTGTCGGGCGGGAAAAGGGTGGGGGCAGGGAGCTCTTGTCCTAAATGCTCGCACCCTTAAATAAATGCACTAAAGGTATAGATTATACGTTCCCGGTACACGCGGTGCTCGGCGATCTTTGTGTGATTGATCCGGTGATGAGATTGCTTTCACCACATAATGCCAGAGAAGGAGGCGGCATCGCCATATTGTTCTCTTCCCTTCGTCTCCATGTTGAATACGCTGCTGTTCTATGAGGACTCTCCTCCTGTGGTGACAGCTGCAGTGCCCGCCTCTCTCCCTCCATCTTGCCCCTCGATGTCGTTACCCGGCATGGTGCTGGGTTTTTTTATTCTGCGGACTCGACTTTACTGCCTTTCCCCCCCCAGCTTTGTGGCTGCCTTCCCCTTTTTGCACTGCTGCCTTTCCTGGGTTCTTCGTGTATTTACCTTCCTTGTCATCTATAACTTTTTGTCTCGTGGCTGCAGTTGTTCACGGGAACTGCTTTTAACCATTTACCCTTCAGTCCCATTATGATCATTACCTACCCTATTAAATATATATATATTTTTCATATTTGGATTTGATTTCTAATAATTTATACACTACTATATTATATTGGGCGGGTTCATTTCTACCTGATTTTGTATTCAGCTACATTTTATTTTTGCAAATTCTAAAGTACGAATATTTACCGTACCTTTTGCTATTATAATATTTGAGTAATTTTCATTTAATTTTACTTCCACTAATCTCCCCCCCCATTCCTTTCTCAGAATTGTACTATATATATATATATATATATATAATTTTAAGTCCTAAAAATCTATGTAGTTTTTATGCATTTAAAAGTACATCAAATTGCCAGTGTAGTAGCTTCATTAGAGAAGTAACACTTGGAAGAGGCAGTCATTTTCTTGTTAACCTGAATGTATCTTTCTTTTTGCTGACCTTGCAGAGTACATATCTGCATAAAACTTTACTGTCACAATATATCCTTTCATTAAAAAATGTCTTTTTTTTTCTTCTTTTTTTTTTATTAACTAGCTACAGAAGCTTAAAGTAGTGTATTCAAGGTCACAGGGGATATACCCAAATAATCACTCCCTTCTACCCATTCAATGTAGCTCCATGCGACTATCCTTTTACTGTTAGGTGAAAGGGGACACTGTTACAAGCTAAATGTACATGAGCTATAATCTGTGAGCGCATAGATACACATTTCATTATTGCAAGGCCTGTCGTGATGCTTTCTCAGTACTAGGCATTACAGATTTCAATGCAGTTCACTGTTTTTAAGATGCTATATGCACACAAATAAAACAAATGTTAAAACTGATTGAATTTGTGTTAATAGAATAGTCTAGGCAAAATTAAACTTTCATGATTTAGATAGGGCATGCAATTTTATTCAACTTTTTTTACTCCTATTAATTTTCTTTGGTCTCTTGGTATCTTTATTTGAAAAAGCAAGAATGTAAGCATAGGAGCTGGTCCATTTTCAGTTCAGCACCTTGGTAGCACTTCCTGATTTGGTGTCTACAGGAAGCCACCTATCAGCAAGCGCTACTCTGGTGCTGAACCAAAAATAAGAATGTTGCTTTAAATTGCCTGCTATCTGAATCATGAAAGTTAAATTTTGACTAGACTATCCCTTTAAGTGTGGTTTCATAATTATTGTGAACATCTAGTTGAATTGGCAAAATATACTGATGTAAGGAATATTATTAATTTTGTACAAATTGAAGGGACGTCTAAGTGTAAGAATAAAAGGCTCAAGTTTTATTATGCAAACATGCTTTTTGCTAATAAGTGTAACCCTAGATGAGCTCATTAATGTATAGCTATCTAGCAGCTATGTTTGCCACAATGTTTATGGTAATGTTATACATAGATGCAAACACTGCTGCCATAGAATGCCCCAACATTTCTTTCATGATCCAGAGCATGTGATTTTAAACAACTTTCTATGATCTTTTTATTTATTCTTTTGGTATCTTTTATTGAAAGGCAGGGACGTAATGCTTAGGAGCTGGCCCTTTTCTGGAGTACTATATGGCAGCAGTTTTGCAATATTTTTTTATCCATTTGCAAGAGCACTAGATGGCAGTACTGTTTCCTGTCATGTAGTGCTCCAGATGGCTACCTAGGTATCTCTTCAACACAGAATATCATGGAAACTAAGCAAATCTGATAAAAATAAATTGGAGGCCTTTTTAAAAATGGTACTCTGTTGGAATAAAAAAAAATATTTTTGGGTTGTATATCCCTTTTAACTCCTAAGATCCTACCAGCCTATCTAGGTTTACTCTTTCTCAAAGCATAGCAAGAGAGTAAAGCAAATTTGATAGCAGAAGGGAAAACAAGTTGATAAAAGTTGCAAGCTTTATCTGAATCATGAATGTTTAATTTTGACTTTAACCACTGCATTCCTAGGGGCAATGCCTTGACCAAAAATAAGCAGGGCATAGGCAGTGACCAACTCTAAGGTGGCATACTTATGTATTCCCCTGTCAGTGGTCATTTCCCGATATGTCTTTGTTATACCTAGATATGCTCTTCAACAGAGAATACTAAGATAACATTATTTTATTTTTTAAATTAAAGGGACAGTCTACACCCGAATTATTGTTTTAAAAGATAGATAATCCCTTAATTGCCAATTCCCTAGTTTTGCATAACCAACACAGTTATATTAATATACTTTTTACCTCTGTGTTTACCTTGTATCTAAGCCTCTACAAACTGCCCCCTTATTTCAGTTCTTTTGACAGACTTGCATTTTAGCCAATCAGTGCTGGCTCGTAGGAACTCCTTGTGCGTGAGCACAGTGTTATCTATATGTAACACATGAACTAACACGCTCTAGTGGTGAAAAACTGTCAAAATGCCTTCAAGGGCTTAGAAATTAGCATATGAACTTCCTAGGTTTAGCTTTCAACTAAGAATACCAAGAGAACAAAGCAAAATTGGTGATAGAAGTAAATTGGAAAATTGTTTAAAAATGCATTCCGTATCCAAATCATGAGTTTATTTTGCACTAGACTGTCCCTTTAAAAGTTTTTCAGAATTGTGAAGGTAAAATACAGGTACAAATCCCCAAAACCTGAATTCCGAAATCCACACATTTATTTATTTATATATATATATATATATATATATATATATATATATATATATATATATATATATAATCTCCTGTTTTGAAAATAGCACTCACACCAAATCATTTTCCACAGCTGCACATTCATAACTGTGAGAAGTACCAAACTGTCATTCTTTCAAAATTGTGAGGATCTTTCAAATAAGGTGCATAAACTGCCTGAATCTTCTGCATTTAAACCAGCAATACAAAGTACATCCTATTATGTCTAGAAAATAAATTAGTTGCTGTTAATGGGGAAATATTATGTCTATACATTATTTTTCCCTTTGTAAATTTGTGTTGTTATTGTACAAACGGTATGTAAATAATTTCAGTGAGAAACCCAAAGTTTGTAGAAAATTTAACTTTTTTTTTTTTTTGAGACCATATTTGCCTGTGAAATGGTGGCATGAAATATACCAAAATGGACTCAGATCAATACCTTGGGTTTGGGCAATACAGTTTAATTAGAGTGGTAGCAAATATGCTAATAGATCTCCAGTATTTTGGGCAAGTTCTTCTCTGAAATTCCCAGTAGCGAAGAGATTAATCTTTTTGCAGCCATTTACCAAATGGATAAGTAAATTGGACTACTGACTGCATTCATTCTTAGAGAGCTTGCAAGGAGGAAGGTTGCACCTCCTGAATTTAGAATATTAAAGAAACACTCAAGTCAAAATTAAACTTTCATGATTCAGCTAGAACATGCAATTTTAAACAACTTTCCAATTTACTTACATTAAAAAAAGTGCAGTCTTTTTATATTTACACTTTTTGAGTCACCAACTTCTTCTGAGCATGTGCAATAATTCACAATATACGTATATGCATTTGTGATTGGCTGATGGCTGTTACATGATACAGGAGGAGTGGAAATTGATTTAACTTTGAAATTTGTCAGCCAATTTGAAGTTTAGACTAAGGGGTTTATTTATCAAGCTACGGCAGACAGGGGCGTACATACCAATGGAAAACCAGATGTGTAGGCAAATAAGGGTTTCCTCTCATTCATAGGTCATTATATGGCATGTGTGCAGCCACCAAACAGCAGCTAGCTCCCAGAGCACATTGCTGCTCCTGAACCGAGCTAGGTATGCTTTTCAACAAATGATGCTAAGGCAACAAAGCAAATAAGATTATAGAATTAACCCCTTCCCACCCTTAGGACGTTCTGTGCCGTCCTAACTGGGCTCTAGCACCCTTAGGACGGCACAGAACGTGTTCACCGTTTGGCTGTACTGAAGCCATAGGCGCTTCCTGAATGGGATTATGGGCTGGAGGGGGTACCTGGCATCATAGGCACCCCCCCCCCCGACACGATCCCATCATTGAAATCATGCGATCGCTAGAACGATATTGTGATTTTAAAATTTTATATATTTGTTTAAATCAGAGCTTTGTTCTGATGTAGACAAATAAATCTGGGAGGGAAGGGGTTCATTTGGAAAGTTGTTTACAATTGCTTGCTCTGAGCTATTAGAGATCTTGGCTCCAAACAACCTCAATTAGGAGCAGGATACTCATGTAGCTGCCAGTCACTGGTCATGTCTTGCTCAGTGTATTGTAGCTCCTGAGCAGACTTTATTAGGGGTTAAATACATAGATTATGATTAAAATTGATCTTTGGAAAATTACCTGTTTACATGAGCTGATGAGCTATTTTCAAGATCGCAATCCGCGATTTACGTTTTTATCAGCAGCACTTTTCATTATTTCGGTGAAAAATGCCGTACTCTTGCTAGTTCTTTTTTTCTCAACCTTTTTATACTTAAAGGGACTTTAATCTAAATTAGATTTACATGATTCAGAGCATGTCATTTTAAGACGCTTCTATTTTCAAATTATATTTTGTTCTCTTGGTATTCTTTGAAAAATATGTATATATCCTCAGCAGCCGCAATGCACTACTGGGACGTAGCTGGTGATTGGTGACTACACACATTTTTGTCTTTTTTCATTTGCTTACCAGATGTGTTCAGCTTGCTCCCAGTAGTGCATTGTTACTCTGTAGCTGATTATATAGTGAATGTGGCAACATTCAAGCCAATTATTTTTAAAGGACCACTAAATACAATAGACAATAATTTAACACTCTGAATTTCAAATAAGCAGTAGATTGATTTTTTTTTTTCTCCCATTTTCCGGCCCCCTATATCATGTGATAGACATTAGCCAATCAAAGACTAGTATATGTATACCCTGCGAGCTTGTGCACATGCTCAGTAAGAGCTTGTTCCCCCAAATATATGCATATAAAAATACTGTGCAAAATTTGATAATGGAAGTAAATTGGAAAGTGTCTTAAAACTGTATGCTCTTTCTGAATCATAAAAGTTTATTTTGACTTGTGTCCCTTTAACAAGAAATTTACATGGCTATTTTTTACTTATCAAATTCAACAGCTAACAGAACTTGATAAACCCTGGACTGCAATAAAAAAGTGTTAAAATATATATTTGGCTTTTACATAAACAAAATACACTCTTACCTGCCATATTGGATGACATTAGTAAGTAATGTTACAAATGCTACCGTCTTAATCAAAGTTAGAAAAATAAATTTGACGTTGATAAAAATGAGCTAACTCAGTAACCCTCTAGCACACATGCCCACTCTTACAATGTTGTCTGGGTTCAAATCCCTTAAAAAGACCTACACACATCTCTATGGTTTGGGAGCACAACATGTGAATTGCATACAAGTCACCAATTAGCATTACTATACACTAGTGTGCATTTGGTTTTTGGATTACGACTTTGGGAGATTAACCACGTGTTACTTTCAGGAGGTAAGAATTTAGTGCTTTAGGGGTAATAATGGATGATGCATTTTGTAATTGCGATCACCGGAAAAACAAGCTTTCAATACCAGCTAAAGTTCAGAAATCGTTTATATGCTGAAAACGACCGTATACTGTAAATTGTCTTTCCCTTAAAATGTTACCATTCACTTGTTATGCCAGTTGCAGAGTATAAAATATATGCTTCTTTATGTTTATTTTTTTTGAATATGATATAGCTTTTTTTCCCCCCTTTCTTTAAAACCACCCCTCATTCAAATAGGTTGTTCTTGCATGGAAATCTAATCTCTTTATTTTATCACTTTCTGGACAGACATATACATCCTTTTTTATTATTTCTGTTTATTATGCATCTTTTTTATTATCTCTCGTTACCAAAGCACAATACTTAGAGAGGACAATTGAAAATTAACATTTTATCTCTCCTAACCCCAACTGGGAGTGTAATTTCTTCTGTTGCTATGTTTATACAACTTCTGTATAGCCAATACTTAAAGGGATAGTAAAGTCCAAATTAAACTTTCATGATTCAGATAGGGCTTGTCATTTTAAACAACTTTCTAATTTACTTTTATCATGAAATTTGCTTTGCTCTCTTGGTATTGTTAGTTGAAAGCTAAACCTAGGTAGACTCGTATGCTGTTTTCTAAGCCCTTGAAGGCCACCTCCTAGCAAAATGCATTTTACAGTTTTTCACAGCTAGAGGGCGTTAGTTCATGTGTTTCATATAAATAACTGTGCTTGCGCACATGGAGTTATTTAAGAGTCAGCACTAATTGCCTGAAATCCAAGTCTTTCAAACGATCTGAGATAAGGAGGCAGTCAGCAGATGCT